>NC_137355.1:3742500-3925000 GCF_965287045.1 Carcharhinus amblyrhynchos
TGCTGAGAAAGTTCCCACATACCTGATGAAGGAACAGTATTTCAGAAAGCTTGTGTGTTTAATATCAAATAAACTTGTTGGACTTTAACCTGGTGTTGAAGAGTTCTGACTGTGTTTACCCCAGTCTAAGCCGGCATCTTCACACAATGAGGAATGAAGCACTCACGCCTCAATCCTCCCACCATCAGATATTTTATATCCCCAGCCTTGGCTATTCCAGTTCATCCACCAACTCCCAAATCCTGTTTCTCAAACGTTCGATTTATTCACCTCTCCCCCCAACCCCCTCTCCTCCTCTCCCCGGACACCCGCCAATGTTCTGTGTTAGCGTGAGTGGGCGAACACGATCACTACGGACTCAGGGTCAGGTTCAACAGCGGGACAGCTTTATTTTTTACGTTGACGGAGGTGCAGTCAGGACACACAATCCAAACTGTCCTGAAAGCGCTCTAAAGACCCACCGCAATGGGTACAGTTATACCTGAACTTGACACACTGTACAATTCAAATGCTAATGTTTTGTTTCCAGTATTCGACTCTGACCATCCTGTTTCAATGTCTTCAAGTATTGTAACGATGTTTTAAGTGTGTGTTAATCGTTTCTGTCTGATGGGTTTATTAATGGTCTAGAATCTCCGGGGTTTGAACAATGGGTGTTTATTCTCAGGGAGTTTATGGGGCCAGGGATCCTTCCTTAGTGATGCTAATCTTCAGGTGTCTCCACAGAAGGTTGCTCGATTAGGTCAGAGGTGCTGATTTGGTGGGATGGGGGTGTGCTTTTTAATTTAGTTCCTGTCGGTGCCATCCTGTCCCGTTCCCTTTGTGTGATAGCCCTTATTTACATTCTAAAAGCATGTCCTTGCCTGCGAGTCTGTGTCTGTTCCCCTGTGACCTTTAGTGGGGAGGCTCTGAGTGCAGCTCCAGTCTGCTTCCATATTGTGTACCCAGTTTCATAAAATTTGTTGTCCGATAGCATCTGACTCAGTGGAAAAAACAACACACCAAAACCTCCCCCTGTTATTCCTTTGTTTCAATCCCCATTGCACTTCCTCCGCTGCTTCACCCAGTCATCAAGATTGCTCTCCCACCCACCCTCCCGCTGCCCATTGTATACCGCGCTCTTCAAATTCCCAGTGTCTCCCAGTCAAATCACCCTCACCTCCATGGACTGCTGCAGCCTCATGCAGGAAACCTGGTTCCACTTCTCATGACCCCTCCAGGTTCTCCTCAGCCCTTTTTAAACTCATTCCGAGCTACCTTGTAACCCTCAAGCAACCCAACTGAACCTTGTTTTCTCATCCTTTCATCTGCTTCCTTTTTCCTCTTGACAAGACATTCAATCTCCTTTGTGAACCATGATTCCCTCACTCGACCATTTCCTCCCTGCCTGACAGGGACATACCTATTAAGGACACGTAGTATTTGTTCCTTGAACAAGCTCAATTTTTCATTTTTGCCCATTCCTGACAGTTTCTGTTCCCATCTTATGCTCCCTAATTCTTGCCTAATCACATCATAATTACCCCTGCCCCAAATATAAACCTTGCCCTGCCGTGTGACCCTATCCCTCTCCATTGCAATAATGAAGGAAACTGAATTGTGGAGTCGGACTTTAGGAACCTTCAAGTGGTTATTGGATAGGCACATGGAACAAATCAGATTGATAGGGAGTGGGATCACTTGATCTTAGTTTTGGAGAAAGCTCGGCACAACATCGAGGGCAGACGGGCCTGTACTGTGCTGTACTGTTCTATGTTCGATCTACTCTATCAATACCAGGTAGAGTGTTATGTTGGAATAAAGTCACCCGTCACTTTTCAACACCAAGGAACACAAATTTGGATGTTTTAGTCTCTCCTGAGGGAATGTAGGAGTCAATCATATACCTGTGAATCTGGAATCACAGGAAGCCCAGATCAGGTAATGATAACAGATTTTAATCCTTAAAATACATTCAAGAAACAAGTACAACAACAGATTGGCTACACTGCTAGTCCACGCTCCTCCCTGCCCCCGTGTATCAACATGCATTGGGAGTTACTGCAAACAGAAATCAAACCACAACAACATACTCATTCTGAGAATGCAAAATGTGGTGAGTAGCCTTAAATCCAACGGGTAGTAACTCGCTTTATGACTCCCAAAGCCCGTCCACAATCTAAGAGTTGCAAGTCCGCAGTGTGATGAAGTTGTCTCTATTTGTCTGGATGAGTGAAGCTCTACCTACACGCAGGAAAATCAACATCACCCAGGATAAAAGGAGCTTGCTTATTTTCCATCTCTTCCAACAACATGTTCTTTCCCCACGGCTGACAGTGAGCACCATCTCAGCATGGTCTGCAGAACTTCAGCAAATCACCATTGACATCTCCTTTAAGAATCACAGCCCTCACTATCCAGCTGGATAAAAACTGATGGTAAATGAGAACATCACCACCTCCAGGTCTCCTTCCAAAACACTCAGCAGGCACTCTTGGATTTTGTCCACAGATGCAGTTGCTTTGAAATTAGATCCATTTTGAAATCAGAGCAGGCAGGTTATATTCTATCAGTATGAACATTTCCAGTTAAATATTTAAATCTGTCAGAGTCAAACACAGCTCGGCCAAACGTCAGTTGAGTTCATACATCAGAGTTGAATGTTTTCCAGCATTATCGGTTGCTTAATGTTGAATTGTTTCTGGATAGGAAGGCAGTCATTGCAATGATTTGAAGAAGGATTGGCAATTTGACCACGATGCCTTTGATCATTTCATTGTGAATATTCTGTGGTATTTTGCAGACTTTGCTGTCCCTTCACTTGTCTTAATTCCAGAAATCTCAGGATGAATAAACACAGCAAAATACTTTCATAGTCTGTGCCTATAAAGCTTGATGTCTAATATCTGGACTTATTTCTGCTCCTTAAAGTTAACGTGATGACAATTGGAATACTCTCTCAGGAAAGATGTGGTCTCTCCAAATGTGTAACAGACTACCTGGTTCTGATGGCAGCCGCAGATCTACTGGTCATTATTTTTGATGTGATATTGAGACAAATTCCAATTGTTTATTGGGAGGATTTCCGATTCCTCTGGGACATGGATGTGTGTAATATCCACGCTGTGCTCCTTTATGCAGCTACTGACTGTTCTGTTTGGTTCACTGTCGCTTTTACCTTTGATCGACTTGTGACAATTTGTTGCCCCATGCTGAAAAGTAAATTTTGCCCCGACAAAATGGCTAAAGTTGTCCTGGGATCAATCACTGTTCTGAGCTGTTGTAAGAACATATTTTGGTATTTTATGTTGTCAAATTGGTATGTGATGGGGAATAACCCATGGTTTTGTTTTGTACCTGTGGATGTCATTGCATCTCCTGTCTGGATTGCTGTTGAATTCAGCCATCATATTCTAAACCCCTGTGTCCCATTTGTTCTGATTCTGTTGTTCAATATTTACACCGTCAGGCACATTTTAGTGACCAGTAGATCTCGCAGGAGACTCCGAGCTCCCATCAATGGAAAAAGTGCCAAAGACCCAGAGATGCAGAATCGAAGGAAATCTATTATTTTACTCTTTGCTCTCTCAGTGAATTTTATTATATTATGGGCAACGATAATGGTATACTCTGTATGGAGGCGGATGTTTTATTTAGGGTATTATTCTGTTTGGATGGATGATTCTGTTCAGGAGTTTGGCTTCACACTTCAGCTCATGAGTTGCTGCACAAATACTTGTATATATTCTGTGACCCAGAGGAAATTCAGGGACCAGTTGAAGAATGTGCTCAAACGACCCTTTATGTTTGCTGTGCAATTGTTTCAATGATGCTTGTAACGGGATAATTTATGGAATCCTTGATTTAATTGCACATTTCCAATGTGACAGGGCCAAATGTACAGAGCAGGTTGTGCCTGGTTGATGTGTTTATAGATTGTAGAGAATTAAATGTGAATACGGGGAAAGGCAGGAAGACCCTGTTGCTATGGTGGTGCTGAACTCTTTTTGACAAGGTCGGAGGCGCCTGCCTAAAGGTTGGCAATAAACGCTGCAGGAAACTCGCAGTGGGATTTGAACAGAATTAGGATTTGGTGCAAAGCTAAAGCTTCTCAGTCGGTTACTCGCAGAGCAAGCAACAAATTTAACCTTCAAAGATTGAATACAGTTGGATAGCCCTCTGTTTCCTCCAGCTCCACGCCTCCACCAGCACCATGGACCTCCCAGAAAAAAAATACCAGGAAGAGGGTACGATGGTGGTCGTTATAGAGGGAAATGGATTCATCCATTAGGAGCATGTGTGGAATGGATGATTCAGCATGTATACCAATTGATGAGATTTGAAAGCTGCACAAAATAAGAGCAGGTGATAGATAAACAAGCAATTCGCGAGCGGATGGGATCGAACAAAATCACAGTGGGAGAATGTGTGTGTTATAACTGGCAGAGATGGAGTGAGAAAACCGTTACACTGGTGAGGTGAGTGATAGAGCAGATAAACAATGCGGGTATCAGTATATGTGGAATTAATGGCGTATTTAGTCACATTGGAATTTCGGGATCTGTGCAACAGGCACTGGGGGAGTGTTTGTAATTGATGACATGCAGAGAGGATATGTGGTGATGGATCTGGTAGAGCAGAGGAGCGAGTGAGATATCACCCTCTATCCAATAGAGGTGAATGTATACCGTGAACAGAAGGGAAGTTGTTGGGTTGTAAGTTCGCTGCTCCATCATGTAATGGATCAAAGTAAATAAATATTTGGGAAGATATAACATTTATTACAAAATTGTGAAAATCTACTTTTTGATCCCTGAGTGTTGGCCAGAATCTAGATGTTTAAATGGTGTTTAGATTTTATTTCTTCAGTTTCTTTCATTTCCTAAGTTACCAGTCCGTTCATTGGTTCGTTAAAAGATCTCAATTGCAACGGGGGATTTACAACTGTATAACAAACACAATGAATATGAAATATTTTTATTTTTAATATTAGAAACCCGGGAGTAACACTGAGACAGCAAAAGTAAATTGAGTTGATTGTGTTCCCAGGAGCAGGGAACAGTTTTATCACTCTGCAGAAGGACAGGAAAAGAGCTTGCATATTGCACATCATAAATTAATAAACCAAAATTTCACAAACCATGGGAGCGGTATAGAAGGAAGTATCTGAAGACCTTCTAAAGATTTGGTTACATAAACTGAAATCTTTATTGGGTAATTTTCAAAGTACTAATTCCTGGAAGGAGGTGCTGTTCTGCTTTAAATATCACTTCTTCTTTATTGTAATAAATGTTGAACTTGAATAAATAATCATCAACTTCTATTTCAAAAGTTTCACATGAGTTTCTGAAAAAACCCTCAACAAACACAAATTGCATCATCGTTCTGTTCCCAGTATCCATTCGGGATTTGAAGAGCCTGGACTGAGCAACTGGTATCGCATCAAATAACTGCCGGCTCTTTATGGAATTTAAAACAGGAATTTTTTGATGGTCTTGGAAATGGTAAATTCAAAGGGAGGGAGTGTGGGGAGAAGATTTACTGCAGGTGGGATATCGGCACTCACACTGGCACCGTAGTTAAAAGGATTAGCTATGGGAAATGTGTGGGGTTATGGAGATTGAGTGGGGTGGGGTGGGATTGGGGTAGGATTCTCTTCAGGGATTCAATGTGGAATCCAGCAGCCGAATTGCCTACTTCTGCACTGTGGGAAATTTCTGTTTCCATTCTGCAATGAAATGGGTGGGGTTTAAAGTGGGAACCTCAAAAAGTTCTGAGAGAGCTTTCAAAGTTCTACAAAAAGTGAATAAACCTCAGACAACAGAACTGTCACAAAATTTGCAGTTTGACGTATGTGCAAGGATGGAAAAATGGCACGATTAAAGGGATTGGAGATCACTTTTATTTGATTTGATTTGATTTGATTTATTATTGTCACATCTATTAACATACAGTGAAAAGTATTGTTTCTTGTGCACTATACAGGCAAAGCATACCGTTTATAGAAATGGAAACGAGACCGTGCAGAGTGTTGTGTTACAGTCATAGCTAGAGTGTCGAGAAAGATCAATAATGAAAACATGAACCATTTGATCCAACTTGCTACTTTCAAAATGCAATCCAATTATCCTCACTTCCCTCTGCTCTTTGACTCTAACCAGACAATAACACCCTCTCCTAAATTAATAATCCAATTCACCCTGTAAGATAATTTGTGTATTTTTCCCCATTGACAATTCAGGCAGCATGTCCCAACTCACAACTCATTGCAACAAATAAATTATTTTGATAGTTCTGCAGAATCTACGTGTACCGGTTTGCTAACCTCACACTTCCGAAAATCTCCAAGGGTCATGGGTGGAGGGGGGACTCATCATGTTAAAATGGCTGAGCGGGCTCGTTGGGCCGAAGGGCCTGCTTCCCGTGCTGTGTTGTTCTTTGTTCTTGGTCACCACTGGGGGAAGATCTGGGGAACTCTCCCTGGTGTCCTGCGACCATTGATTTCCCATTGCCCATCATAAACAACCCTGTCTTCCACACCTGAATTACTTTGCTCATTGTGGCATCGTGCTGTGAGCAAATAAGTTGCCAAACTTCCGATATTACAGCTCTTGAAAGCTCGTGTTTCCAAATGAACTTGTTGGATTTTAACCTGGTGTTGTGAGGCTACTTTTAGACAAGGCGGGATTGACCGGAGGGTTAGATAGGGTGGACAGTGAGGGCATTTTTCCTCGATGGTGATGGCTAACACGAGGGGACATAGCTTTAAATGGAGGGGTGATGAATATAGGATGGATGTCAGAGGTAGGTTCTTTACTCAGAGGGTAGTAAGGGCGTGGAATGCCCTGCCTGCAGCAGTTGTGGACTCGCCAACTTTAAGGGCGTTCAAATGGTCAGTGGATAGGCATCTGGATAAGATTGGAATAGTTGAGGTTAGAGGGTCACTAGATTGGTTCCACTGGTCGGTGCAACATCGAGGGCCGATGGGCCTATACTGCGCTGGAATGTTCTATGTTCGATGTCCTATTTACTTATTAAATTCTAACAGGACGAGACAGGGTAAATGCAGTGAGGATATTCCCACTGGTGGGGGAGTCCAGAGCCAGAGGTCACAGTCTGAGGACAGGGGATTGACCATTTAGGGCGGAGGTGAGGAGACATTTCTTCACCCAAAGAGTGATGAGCCTGTGGAATTCATTCCTACCGGAAGTAGTTGATGACAAAACATTGAATGCATCCAAGAGGCAGCTGGATATCGCACTCGGGGCGAATGGGATCAAAGGTTATGGGGAAAAAGCAAGATTAGGTGATTGAGTTGGATGATCAGCCATGATTGTGATGAATGGCGGAGCAGGTTCGAAGGGACAAGTGGTCTCCTTCTGCTCCTATCTTTTATGTTTCTAGATATAATTTCTAGGTTATATTTTAACAAGCATTTGAATTGATAATGTGTTGTGGAAATACAATTTCACCAATAATTCCTGGCAGTGTTTATTATTTAACTCTACTCTCTGTGCCTGAAGTTGTGTGGTAGCCTTCCTGCTGGATAACACTTCTACACAGTCACTCGGCTGCTCACAGGAGGCATTGCTGCTTACTGTACATCCATTTACTTTCCATTTCTTAATTTTGTGACCCTCGGGTTGCTTATTGCACATGAAGGCAGATTTGTCACATGGATCAACAGGATGGAAATGTATCGTTATTTCACACTGATCCTGCAAAACCAAGTGATAACCAAGAACAGGAACATAAATTACTTCCCACCCTCTCCCCTCCCTCCAAAAAAAGCAGAACACTGGGAATGTTTTGGGAAATGGAAAGCTGAGCTGATTCCCCCCACATCAATCCTGAAACTCTTGGTTATGGTACAAAGCTTGAATTCATTCCCTTGAACAATGTCAGCAAGATTGGGTAATGATCAGCTGCAGGATATTGACCCAACATATTAACAGGAACCCCACACCACCGAGCTCCGTCCCACTGGTCCTAATTGGACCACTGCTCTCATTTACACTATTATCTTTAGCATTATTTACCTTTGCATGTGCAAAGATTACTTTAGTTTGGATCAATTCCCATAACCTCCCTACACTGCTGAAAGAGACTATACATCCATCGAGCCTGCAAGCAATTTCCGAAAGAGTATCCTGGTTCACCACCCTGCCCCATACCTGGAACCCCACACATTTGTCATGGCTCCTGAATCGAGCCTACAATTACTTGGTCAGCGAGGGACAACACAGCATGGCCAATCCAGCTAACCTACACATCTTTAGAATATGGCAGGAAATGGCAGCACCCGGAGAAAAGACACACACAAACACAGGGAGAATGTGGAAACTCCATACAGACAGTACCTGAGGCTGGAATTGGACCAGGGTCCCTGGCGCTTTCAGACAGCAGTGCGAATCACTGTGCTACCATGTCACCCTTTGTGTTTCTACTCGCTCATTCCAAATTATAATTTATATTCAATGATTGATTTGATTAGATATTATTCATTCATTGTCGGGGATAATTGGTTCCAGGGACAATCATTACAAATTGCCACTGGATATAAAAAAATCTTTCACACTCAAATTTGAAAACCTCTCAGCCTGGTGCATTATTTACTTTTTGACTTTCTTTCTTTACAGTTAACCGAGTGACCATTATCATCTTGTCGTGGGAAAAATGTTGTCTCTCCAAATGTGTAACTCGCTCCCTGATGGCCATGGCAGCAGCAGATCGATTGGTTGTCATTTTCGACCTAACCTTGAAACAGATTCCTATTCTTTGTTGGGAAGTGTGCCTTTTTGTGGAGTCCATCGCTTTGTACAATATACACACCATCCTGCTTTATGCAGCTACTGGCTGTTCACTCTGGTTCACCGTCACTTTCACTTTTGATCGTTTTGTGGTCATTTGTTATCAAAAGTTCAAATATGAATACTGCATTGAGAAAATGACTACTATGGTTCTCGGAACTGTGACTGTACTGAGTTGTTTGAAAAATATTTTTTGTTACTTTATGCTAACAGGCTGGTATGCACTGGTGAACCAATCCTGGTTATGCTCTATATCAGAGGATGCTCGATAATCAACTGCCTGGGGATCAATCGAGTTCCTTCATCACATTTTAAACTCGGTGGTCCCATTTGTTCTTGTTCTGCTGATCAATGTTTTCACAATCAGAAACATTCTGGTGAAAAGTATAGCCTGCTGGAGACTCTGAGCTCAAAATTGTGGGAAGGCTACCAGAGACTCAGAGATAGAGGGGAGAAGGGAATCCATCATTCAACTGCTTGTAATTTTGGGGAATTTTATACTCTTATGGTTACTTTTAATGGAAAATTCTACATGGGTCAGAATGCACTGGATGGGTTTTACCTTTGGATTTATGCATAACTGTGTGTGAGAAATGACCTTCCTGCTCCAGCTCCTGAATTGCTGCACAAAAACTGCATTTATGCTATGACCCGACAAAGTACAGAGCACAATTGAAGGAGATGATGAAATATCTCTTTAAAATATTTGTAAATTCATTAAATATTGAGAAAAAATTACAACTTGAAAGCAGTTTTATTTTTCTCAAACAATTTCTTCTGTGTGTCAATGGTACAGACATACTGGGGGCATTTTGCTATATCTTGGGCTCTGCAAGGCATCTCCAGTTTTTGTTGTGCTCCTGGAACAAAATCCTAAATTAGAACATAGAACAGTACAGCACAGCACAAGCCCTTTGGACCTCGATGTTGTGTCGAGCTTTGTCCGAAACCAACATCAAGCTATCCCATTCCCTATCATTCTGGAGTTCTCCATGTGCCTATCCAATAACCGCTTCAAAGTTCCTGAAGTGTCTGACTCCACTATCACAGCAGGCAGTGTATTCCACACCCCAACCACTCTCTGAATAAAGAATCTAGCTCAGACATCCCTCCTATATTCAACTGCTTGTAATTTTGGGGAATTTTATACTCTTATGGTTACTTTTAATGGAAAATTCTACATGGGTCAGAATGCACTGGATGCACTTAGATAGGGTGGATAGTGATAGCCTTTTTCCTCGGATGGAGAAAGCTAGCACGAGGGGGCATGGCTTTAAATTAAGGGGTGGTAGTTATAGGACGGATGTCAGGGGTAGGTTCTTTACCCAGAGGGTGGTGAGGGATTGGAATGCCCTGCCTGCTGCAGTTGTAAATGCGCCTAGTTTGGGGGCGTTTAAAAGATCTATGGATAGGTTTATGGACGAAAAGGGATTGGTATAGGCTAGTGGGTCATTGTTTTTGTAACTGGTCGGCGCAACTTCGTGGGCCGAAGGGCCTGTTCTTCGCTGTAATGTTCTATGTTCTATGTTATATCTCCCACCATGATCATTATAGTTATGCCCCCTCGGAACAGCTACATCCATCAGAGGAAATAGTCTCTGCATGTCCACTCTATTAATCCCTCCCATCCAACATTAAGTTGCTCTGATCCTCTTCCTCTCTAAAGAGAAAAGCCCCAACTCCCGCAACCTTTCCTCATAAGACCGACCCTCCAAACCAGGCAACATCCTGGTAAATCTCCTCTGCACTCTCTCCAATGCTTCCACATCCTTCTCATAGTGAGGTGACCAGAACTGCACACAATGTTCCAAATGTGGTCTCACCAAGGGAGTTGCAGCATACCCCCACGGCTCTTAAACTCTAACCTCCTGTTAATAAACGCTAACACACTATAGGCCGTCTTCACAGCTCTATCCATTGGAGTGACAACCTTCAGAGATCTGTGAATATGAACCCCAAGATCTCACTGTTCCTCCACTTCCCCCAGAACCCTGCTGTTGACCCTGTAATCCACATTCAAATTTGTCCTACCAAAATGAATTACCTCGCACTTATCAGGGTTAAACTTCATCTGCCATTTCTCGGCCCAGCTCTGCATCCTAACAATTTCTCCTTGCAGCCGACAAGAGCCCTCCACCTCATCCACTACTCCACCAATCTTGTCATCAGCAAATTTACTGACCCATCCTTCAGCCCCGTCCTCCAAGTCATTGATAAAAATCACAAATAGCAGAGGACCCAGTACTGATCCCTGTGGTACACCGCTGGTAACTGGTCTCCAGTCTGAAATTTTTCCATCCAACACCACCCTCTGTCTTCTATGAGATTCAGTGAGAAGTCTCACAACACCAGGTTAAAGTCCAATAGGTTTATTTGTAGCAAACATCACTAGCTTTCGGAACTGGCTGTTCCTTCAATGGGAGTTCTGGAACATTAACCTGGTGTCGTGAGACTTCTTACTGTGTTTACCCCAATCCAACACCAGCATCTCCACTTCTATGAGATAGCCAGTTACTTATCCAATTGGCCAAATTTCCCTCTTTCCCACACCTCCTTACTTTCTTCCTGAGCCGACCTTGGGAACTTTATCAAACACCTTACTAAAATCCATGTATACGACATCAACTGCTCTTCCTTCATCCACACACTCAGTTACCTCCTCCTCAAAGAATTCAGTCAAGTTTGTGAGGCAAGACATACTCTTCACTAATCCGCGTTGACTATCCCAGATTAAGCTATATCTTTCATGCACAAACTCTGATCTCACTGTCCCCGGGTGGGGATCAGGTTTGCCAAATCACTGATGTGGTGTCGAAGGGGTCGAGGTTGATGAGCACTCAGTGGTCGTGTGCAGGTTCGGCGGTTCTGAACAATGCACAGAGGGATGCTGCACATTTCACTTTGAGATATCTCAGCCATGGGATCATGCGTTGCCTTGTCAAGATGAGAACCTGGTATTCACTTGGGTAACGAGGAACTTCAGTTGCTCGAGCCCAGGGACTGGGGCTTGGCCAATGATCAGGAGAGTGGAAAATATTAATTGTCTTCGCATGGTTTTGAGGGTCCTCTTTCGGGGTCTATCACAACTGGGAGGTTTCAACTTCCACTGCTGTGAGTTCTTAGTCTGTACAGCGATAGTTGGGCAGTTGGCTCCTGAACTTGGGCCAACCTTTCTGCGCTGGAATGACAGATGTCCTTCTGTGTGGAATCTCGCCTGCCTCCATAACGAATATATCTGCAGAGCAGCAGACTTTTCGGTTCAGCATAAGATCCAATATGGTGTTGGCCACCGTGCTGGTGAACGGGATAAAGGATCCTCCCTTTATTGTAACACGACTGTCATGTGAGGAATGGTCAGGTAATGCTGTAACTCCAGCTCGCTGATCAATTCTGTGGGACATCGCCACACATTTTGGAGCATTGTAGAATTTGTTCTGTTCCAATGTTCCAGTTGGTCACAATTTTGAAGTGTACATAGAGTTATTTCTGCTTCTATCTGCTTTCTGGTTTGACAGGCCGCTGCCTGGAGTCCATTTTCTTCAGATCTTCAATAGTAACTGCCCGAGTTCATTCCCACAGGGAAATATTACAATCCCTAGCAGCTTGTGGGCAGTTAATTTGTCATCTCTCACATCACTCCTTCCTGATATGGGATAAAGTACTTATTTTCCAAATCTGGAATCTTGAATTCTTGACTTTCATGGTTCCTTTTAATCTTCTGCTGATGTCAAGTTGCTGAAAGGAGATTCCTGATGAAAAGACATTGCGTGCTGGAAAGGGAATGTTTACACCATTAGCACCAGGTTAAAGAATATAATATATACAAACAGCTGCCATGGTGTAGGTCTGTCTGGGACAGACTTCCCATCTGCTAAAACATTGTGCTGGCTTGACTGGAATGTTTCTCGAATCCAATGAGCTCGACATTCCATGTGTTTGCCTTTCTCTTCAACAGTTAACAAAAGTCCAGAAACAATCTTGTGATTATCTGGAGCCATCTTGTCACCCAGACGTTGTCAGTTAAAAAAGGGGGAAAAGCATCAGGCTGACCACAAATTTAACAACAAACATATTAGTCTTTGACAGGTCTGAGTAATGATAAAACCATTTCAGACTCACAACGATGACACACAGCAACACATTTACACCCAAGAATCATTGATATGTTATGGGCAGCAGCCCCAAAACTTCCACAATTTTTACATTCAGCAAGCCTCCTGCATTCATTAAATCCGAGAAAATTATCTACTTTATGAGGAATAAAAAAGTATTTGAAAAAAGAGGTTAACTGAGCTTGTTTGTTTAGTCACTGTAATTATGTTAATCTCCTTAGATACTCATGATGTCACAAGAGACTTTCTATCTCCTGTTAAGAAGGGGTTCCTATTCACGTGTTAGCTGATAGTGTTCGCAGAAGCTTCACCTCCAGCTCATAAAGTTTAGCAGCGCCAGTGACAAGGAGAGGATCGGTCAGAATCTCAGATCAATAGACTGGAGTGTCACAACAATGCATCAGCATCGAATGACAATGGATTGGAATGTTACAGCAATTGATGATAATCTGGGATTAACACAATTGAATGATACGGCAATGGTTCAGAGTCTGAGAACAACCTGGTGGAATATTACAGCAATGGACAGAGATTTGTCCAATTTGATTGACAAGCTTCATGATAATAGCTGGTGGATAACGTCAGCTCATTGGATCACATTTGTAATTTACATTTTCCAGTACTTTTACTATCCCATCCTGGCCATTATTGGCGTCCCAGGTAAATCTCAATAACCAGTTAATAATTAGATAAGAATGTTTAACTATATTTCTCCTCTCGTCCCTTTGTTTGCTGTTGCCGTTTCTGTTGAGTCTCAGTGTTCAGATATTAACATCCCCATGTCCATTCGCATTTAGAATGTTCTTAATAATTCAATTTCTCCACTTTGCTCCAGGTGGAATCTATCATAAACTTCATATGCACCATCTCACAGTCTGACCTGTATTCATGCATCCAGAGAACATTTGTGTTTGGCTGATGTATGAATAACTTTTTTCCTCAGGTGGGTGAAACTGGCTGGGAGGTCCCTTGGTTTTCCCAACATATCGAAATTCCTGATGCCGTGTGTGTCTCTGTTGGTCCCCAAAAGAAATTTCAACAATGCCAAAAACCTTATCAGTATCTCCTGCAATTAATCTTCGACTTTTCTGACAGTCTCTTTAGTTACTTAATTCTGAAACAGGCAGCCAGTCCCAGCATTTGTGCCACTCTGACTGAGAATGAGAGATATCTTCTCAGAGGTATTTCTTTATTATTATTCATTCCTGGGACATGGGCGTCGCTGGCTGGTCAGCATGTATTGCCCATCTCTTGTTGCTCTTGGAGGGCAGTTCAAATTTAACCCCACATTGCTGTGGCTTTGCAGTCGCATGTCGGTCAGTGCAAGTAAGGATGGCAGATTTCCTTTCCTAAAGAACATGAGTGAACCAGATGGGATTTTCTGAAAATCGACAACGGTTTCACGTTCGTCAGTATATTCTTAATTCCAGATTTTTTTATTCCATTCAAATTCCACCAACTGCCGTGAAGGGATTGGAACCCCGGTCCCCAGGACACTAGCTGCGTTTCTGGACTTCTGGGATCTAGCGATAATACCACTGGGCCATTGCATTGAATGTCCCTCAATACAAAGCACAACACTCAAAAAATCTTCACTAGTTGATTGTGAGCCCACCATGTAGAAATATCATATGTATTGTGAGTGCAGGAGAGTCTCTATGTGCATGGTGGAGCTGACCACCAGTGTGATGAACTGGTGCTGTAGATATTTGAAGCGATGAGAAATAGCCTCCAGTACACGCTGAGCATGTGTCCAAGTTCAAGGTTTTCTGCTGCAGTCTTCATATCAATACCTTCACAGGAAATAAATATTCTCACCAGGTATTTAGTGAACACCTGAGGAAGAAAAATTCTTCTTTGCTCGACACATTCTTCCTGAACGGGTTGAGTATTTTATTCATTTCCACGTGACGTGGGTGCCGTTGGCGATGCCACCATTAGTTCCCCATCACTGGTTGCCATTGATGACAATGGGGTTTAGGTCCACACACAGTTAGGTTAGGGAGAGAAGACCAGGAATTTGACCCAGTGACAGTGAACGAAAGGCGAGACATGTCAAAGTCAGGATGGTACATGTTTGGGAAAAGAGGTCATTCATGATCTCCCTTCTGTTGATTCCCTCACCATGTTCCACACGTCTAGTCTAGCAGTTTGGTCAGTTGGAACATGGCCAGCTGAAACTGTGGTGACACTACAGATCCATTTTTGATGATGACATTGAAGCCACCCACCCACAGTGCTTTGTGCGTTCTTGCCACCCCCTCCCCGCACCATCCCCCCTCTCCCACTCCCGTGCTTACTCAAGGGTTGTTCATCATGGAGGAACACTGACTCACCAGCCGTAGGTGAACGGTTGCAGTTATCGATGTCCATGTTTGACCTGATGCCATGAGACTTCATGCAGATTCGATACTGCGGCCTGCCAGGACAACCCCCTCTCGAATGGAGACCATTGTGCCATTCCCTCTGCGAGTTTTGTGCTGCCTCTGAGGCAGGACATATCCAGGAATAGTGATGCTGGCGTCTCTGACATTATCTGAAATGTGGGAATCTGTGTGAAGAACAATGATTGGCTGTTGCTTGACTCACCTTCCGAGCAACTCTCCAAATTTCCATACATCGACCCAAATGGTGGGAAGGAGAACTTTGCAGCGTCGCCAAGGCTGGGTTTACTGTTGTTGTTTCGAGTGCCTCGGTCAATGTTGGGTGGAATGTTAGATTTCAATCATTTGTATCTTCTTTGCAGCGCTGAATACAACTAAGTGGCATTTTGGGCAATATGTGAATAAAGACAGACAGAGAAACAGACACGGAGAAAGGCTGAGGTATGGACTGACCAGAGACAGAGAGGGACAGGCAGATAGACAGACATGCTGACAGATGCTCAGGTGGTTCGATGAAGAGACAGAGATGCAGGTTGCAGCATCGAGCAGGCCGAAGATGGACCTTTGAAAATGGCTGAAGACGGTCATGAGAGCAAGGAGCTGAATGAAAATGCTGAGACACGTTTTGTCTAACAATGACCAAATCTTGCATGACAGGCCATTGAGTAGCAGTTACTATCAGACTTGCCTTGCCCATTTCATTCCTGTACAATGTTAACCTGTGGGACTGTGGTGGGTTCATTTCACCACTGCTTCTGGGATTGTGCTCTGCTCTGAAGAAGTTTCTGCAACATCGCAGGGGTTTGATGAGGTCCCCCATGCAAGACTTCTTGAGAAAGTGAGAGGGCATGGGATCCAAGGGGCTGATGCCTTGTGGATCCGGAACTGGCTTGCCTGCAGGAGGTAGAGAGTGGTTGTGGATGGGTCTTTTTCTGCATGGAGGTCGGTCACCAGTGGAGTGCCCCAGGGATCTGTTCTTGGACCCTTCCTGTTTGTCATTTTCATCAATGACCTGGATGAGGAAATGGAGGGATGGGTTGGGAAGTTTGGTGATGACACAAAGTTTGGTGGTGTTGTGGATAGTCTGGAGGGATGTCAGAAGTTGCAGCAAGACATCGATAGAACAAAACAAAGAACAAAGAACAAAACAGCCCGGGAAACAGGCCCTTCGGCCCAACGATCCCGCGCCACCATTTTAACACCACCAGTCCCCCACTCCACCCATGACCCTTATCTGTTCTTTTATGGCCACCCACATTGAGGGAAACTAATTTAGGGACAATTTATTCCTTCCAATCAGCCTAACAGCACATCTTTGGGGTGTGGGAGGAAACCGTAGCACCCGGAGAAAACCCACGCAAGCACGGGGAGAATGCGCAAACTCCCACAGACACCGGCCCAAATCCATGTGCCTGCAAAGCAATCAGTGATAGTCACTGAGCTGTCGTCTTGCCCAGTATCTGGTCCAGTTTAGGCACACACTAACGACATGAAGCACGAGGCTACTCTCGAACAACGAAGAGCAACCCCAGTACGACCCATCGCGTGTATGCCCCTCGTTGGGCACAAGGCGGACTGACTTAAATCCTGTGAATGAAAAAGAGACAAAACGTTATTATCACACCATATCCATTTACCTTACCAGGGGCATCCCAATGCTAATGACCCTTATTTAAAACAATCTTCTAGATCCACCCATCTCCAACTCACTCATGTGCCTGTCTAAGTTACTCCTAAATGACTCTAGTTTGTTTGCCTCCACCACCTTACTTGGCAGAGCATTCCATACCCCCACTACCCTCTGTGTGAAAAACCTCCCTCTAATTTCTTTGTTATACCTCTCGCCCCTCACCTTCAGTCCATGGCCCCTCATACTGTGTGTCTCTATCATAGGAAATAGCTTACCTCTGTTTACTCTATCTGTACCCTTCATAATCTTATATACCGCTATTAGATCCCCCCTCAGTCGCTGTCTTTCAAGGGAAAAGAGTCCCAATTTGCTCAATCTTTCCTCATACCCCAGTCCTTCCATACCAGGCAACATCCTGGTAAACCTCCCCTGCACTCTCTCCAGAGTCTCCACGTCCTTTCGGTAGTAAGGCGACCAGAACTAGAAGCAGTACTCTAAATGCGGCCTAACCAACGTTCTATACAACTGCAACATTAGACTCCAGCTCTTATATTCTATACCCCTTCCTATAAAGGCTAACATACCATAGGCTTTCTTCACAACCTTCTCCACTTGTACTGCCACCTTCAAAGACTTGTGCACTTGCACTCCCAGGTTTTGCTGCGATTCTATGCTCCTTATGGGCTTACCCTTTATCATATAACTCCCCCCTACATTATTCCGGCCAAAATGCATCACCTCACATTTATCAGGATTAAACTCCATTTGCCATATATCTGCCCAATCAACCAGCCTATCAATATCCTGTTGTATTGCCAGACACTGCTCCTCACTGCCCGCCAATCCAGCCATCTTAGTGTCATCAGCAAATTTGCTGATCACACCACCAACTCCCTCTTCCAAATCATTTATATACACGACAAAGAGAAGAGGTCCCAGTACTGAGCCCTGAGGCACACCACTAGTGACAGACCTCCAGCTAGAAAAGAACCCCTCCACTACTACTCTCCATCTTTTCTTTGCAAGCCAGTTCTCTACCCATCTAGATACCTGGCCTTGTATCCCATGAGTCTTAATCTTTTCTACCAACCTACCATGAGGGACTTTGTCAAACTCCTTACTGAAATCCATATAGACGACATCAACGGCTCGTCCTTCGTCGACCGTTTTTGTCACCTCCTCAAAAAATTCTACCAGATTCGTAAGGCAAGTCTTCCCCTTGACAAAGCCATGCTGCATATCCTTAATCAGATCACAACGCTCTAAGTGCTCGTACATCCTATCCCTAAGAATCCTCTCCATCAACTTGCCTCCCACTGACGTTAAACTCACCGGCCTATAGTTACCCTGGTTATCCCTCCTACCCTTTTTAAACAACGGTACCACGTTCGCTATCCTCCAATCCTCTGGGACCTCACCTGTGTCCAAAGAAGAGACAAAGATTTGCGTCAGAGGCCCAGCAATCTCATCCATCACCTCCCTAAGCAGCCGAGAATAAATGCCATCGGCCCCGGAGATTTATCGGTTTTAATGCTAGCTGAAAACCCTAACACTTCTTCCCTCGTAATCGATAAATCCTTCAATTGGTCTACCGCTCCCTCGATGTCCGTACCAGACATCAAGCCCCTCTCCTTCGTGAATACCGATGCAAAGTATTCATTCAGGATCTCCCCCAATCCCTCAGACTCCAAGCACAATTCCCCTCGTCTGTCCCTGAGGGGACCAATTTTACCCCCAGCCACCCTTTTGTTCCTAACAGAGGAGTAAAACACCTTTGGATTTCCCTTAATTCTACCTGCCAAAGCCATCTCATGCCCCCTCTTTTCTCTCCTAACTCCCCTTTTGAGATCCCTCCTACTCTCTCTGTATTCCTCCAACGCCCTCTCCGTTCCCAGCTGCTTAGACCTCACATAAGCCTCTCGTTTCTTCCTAACCAGGTCTTCTATATCTCTAGTAATCCACAGCTCTCTAATCCTACCTTTCCCATCCTTCCTCCTAACTGGCACGTGCCTTTCCTGCACCCATTGCAGTTCTCCCTTGAAAGACTCCCACATGCCTCACGTGGACTTGCCCTCCAACAGCCTATCCCAGTCTGTATCCCTAAGCTCCTGCCTAATCCGGCTGTATCTAGCCCTCCCCCAATTTAGCACTCTCCCCTTAGGACAGCACGCAGATAGGATGCAAGACTGGGCAGAGAAGTGGCAGATGGGCTTCAAAGCGGATAAATGTGTCGTGGTCCATTTTGGCAGGACCAGTGGGATGAAGGAGGACAATATCAAGGGTAGGAGTCTTAGCAGTGTAAAGGATCAGATAGACCTTGGGGTCCAGGTCCATAGGACTCTTAAATCAGCCTCACAGGTGGAGGTTATGGTCAAGAAGGCGTATGTTGTGCGAGCCTCCATTAACCAATGGATTGAGTTAGGAGTTGGGAGATAATGCTGCAAATTTATAAGACCCTTGTCAGACCCCACTTGGAGTACTGTGCGCAGTTCTGGTTTGCCTCACTACAAGAAGGGTTTGGAAGCTATTGAGAGGGTGCAGAGGGGATTTAGAAGGATGTTACCTGGATTAGGTGGCATGCCTTATGAAGATAGATTGAGAGAGCAAAGTCTTTTCTCCCTGGGAGATCCTGAATGAATATTTTGCGTCGGTATTCACGAAGGAGAGGGGCTTGATGTCTGGTTGAGAGGTGACCTGATAGAGGTTTAAAAGTTGTTGAGAGGTGTAGATAGGGTGGATTCTGGGGGGCTATTTCCCAGGGCTGAAATGTTCGCTATGAGTGAACACAGGTTTAAGGTGCTGGGGAGCAGGTACAGAGGAGATGTTAGGGGTACGTTTTTCACTCAGAAGGCGGTGTGTGCCTTTATATGTCCCATTTCTGATCAAAACTTTCCACACTCCTGACGAAGGAACCATATGCTGAAAGCTTGTGGGTTTACTATCAAATAAACTTGTTGGACTTTAACCTGGTGTTGTGAGAATTTTTACTGTGTTTACCCCAGTCCAACACCGGCATCTCCACATCATTTCATCCGTGTATGCAGTTACTTAGAAATTTGACCCATTTTGAATTAAAACCCGGCAATTTCTATAATATTAACATGAACATTTCCAGTTAAATATTTAAATCTGTCAGAGTCAAACACAGCTCGGCCAAATGTCAGTTGAGTTCATTCATCAGAGTTGAATGTTTCCCGGCATTTTCAGTTGCTTAATGTTGAATTGTTTCTGGATAGGAAGGCAGTCATTGCAATGATATGAAGAAGGATTGGCAATTTGACCACGATGCCTTTGATCATTTCATTGTGAATATTTTGCGGTATTTTGCAGACTTTGCTGTCCCTTCACTTGCGTTAATTCCAGAAATCTAAGGATGAATTAACACAGCAAAATGCTTCCATAGTCTGTGCCTATAAAGCTTGATGTCTAATATCTGGATTTATTTTTGCTCCTTAAAGTTAACGTGATGACAATTGGAATACTCTCTCAGGAAAGATGTGGTCTCTCCAAATGTGTAACACACTACCTGGTTTCGATGGCAGCCGCTGATCTACTGGTCGTTATTTTTGATGTGATATTGAGACAAATTCCAATTGTTTATTGGGAGCATTTCCAATTCCTCAGGGACATGGATGTGTGTAATATCCACGCTGTGCTCCTTTATGCAGCTACTGACTGTTCTGTTTGGTTCACTGTTGCTTTCACCTTTGATCGACTTGTGACAATTTGTTGCCCCACGCTGAAAAGTAAATTTTGCACCGACAAAATAGCTAAAGTTGTCCTGGGATCAATCACTGATCTGAGCTGTTGTAAGAACAGTTTTTGGTATTTTATGTTGTCAAATTGGTATGTGTTGGTGAACGACCCATGGTTTTGTTTTGTACCTTTCAGTGTCATTGATTCTCCTGTCTGGATTGCCGTTGAACTCAGCCATCATATTCTAAACCCCTGTGTCCCATTTGTTCTGATTCTGTTGTTTAATATTTGCACCATCAGGCACATTTTAGTGAGCAGCAGGTCTCGCAGGAGACTCCGAGCTCCCATCAATGGAAAAAGTACCAAAGACACAGAGATGCAGAATCGAAGGAAATCTATTATTTTACTCTTTGCTATCTCAATGAATTTTATTATATTATGGGCAATGATAATGGTATACTCTGTCTGGAGACGGATGTTTTATTTGGGGTATTATGCTTTTTGGATGGATAATATTGTTCAGGAGTTTGGCTTCATGCTTCAGCTCATGAGTTGCTGCACAAATACTTGCATATACGCTGTGACCCAGAGGAAATACAGAGAGCAGTTGAAGAATGTACTCAAATGTCCCTTTGTGCATGTTGTGCAATTATTTCAATGATGTTTCTCACAGACATGAAATCATTGATGTAATTGCACATTTCCCAACATTACAGGGCTAAATGTGACAGTGTAGGTTGTACCCTGTTGATGTATTTATAGACTGTAGGGAATTAAATCTGAAAATGGGGAAAGGCAGGAAGACCCTGTTGCTATGGTGGTGCTGAACATTTTTTGTCAATGAAGGAAGAGCCTGTCTAAACAGTGGCAATAAACACTGCAGGAAACTCACAGTGGGATTTGAATGGAATTGGGATTTGGTGCAATGCTAAAGCTTCTCAGTCAGTTACTTGCATAGCAAGCAGCAAATTTAACCTTTGAAGATGGAATAGAGATATATATCCCTCTGTCCCTTCCTGATCCACACCTCCACCAGCACCATGGACCTCCTAGAAACCAATACCAGGAAGAGGATGTGATGGTGGTAATTATAGAGGGAAATGGATCCATCCATTCGGAGCATGTGTGGAATGGATGATTCAGCATATATACCAATTGATGAGATTTGAAAGCTGCACAAAATAAGAGCAGGTGATAGATAAACAAGCAATTCTTGAGTGGATGGGATCGAACAAAATCACAGTGGGAGAATGTGTGTGTTATAACTGGCAGAGATGGAGTGAGAAAACCGTTACACTGGTGAGGTGAGTGATAGAGCAGATAAACAATGCGGGTATCAGTATATGTGGAATTAAGGGAGTATTTAGTCACATTGGAATTTCAGGATCTGTGCGCTGATCAAGATTTCGGGATGGAGCCCGCACAGGATATGGGGTGTGAAGCCTGGAGTCAAAGTCACTGTAGAAATCATTGGGCGAAAACTGGACCCTAGTGGACAGTGTGTCCCAGAAATGGAGACAGAGAGGGTCAAAGCAGGGAAGAGAAGTGTCAGAGATGGACCATGTGAAGGTGATAGATGAGTGGAATTTGGAAGCAAAATTGACATTTTTTCCAGATCCAGATGAGAGAATGAAGCGGCAGCAAAATAATTGTCAGTGTATCGATAAAGGAATTGTGGGAGGGAGCCGGAGTAGGACTGGAATAGGGAATGTTCCACACAGCCCATAAAGAGACAGACATAACTGGGAACGATGCCCTTAGCAACACCTTTAATCTGGAGGAAATGAGATGATTTAAATGTGAATTTGTTGAGTGAGAGGACAAGTTCAGACATACGGAGAAGAGTTGTGGTGGTTGGGGATTGTTCAGACCTCTGTTCGAGGATGAAGCGATGAGCTTTGAAGCCATCCTGTTGGGGAATGGAGGCATTAATGGATTGGTCACACATGGTGAGGAGGAGGCAGTTTGAGCCGGGGAACTGGAAGTTGTTGATATGGCGTAGGACATCAGAGGAATTGTGGATATCAGTGGGAAGGGAATGGATGAAAGAACAAAGAATACAGACAGGATAGGACGGAGGGATTTCGGTGAGGCAGGAACAGGCTGATGCAATGGGCCTCCTGGGACAGTCCTGTTTGTGGATATTGGGATCGGAGTAGAAAGGGGTGTCTGAGGTTAGGAAACGATGAGGTTGGAGGCTGGAGATGAATGTTTTCTTCTGGAGGTGAAGTCAGTGAGAGTCCTGGAAACAGTTGTTTGATGTTCAGTGATCAGGTCGTGGTCCAGGGAGAGATAGGAGGAAACGTCCAAGAGTTGGTGCTCAGTTTCTGTGAGGTAGAGATCCGTACGGCAGACAACAATGGCATCACCTTGTCGGCAGGTTTGATGACACAGCCAGGGTTTGTCCTGAGAGAAAATTCAGCAGCAAGTTCGGAAGGAGACAACCTCGAGTGGTTGAGTGGAGTGGAGGAATTGAGAATGGCAATTTCACACCGAGAATTCTGGATGGAAAGATCAAAAACAGGTTCGAGCCAAATGGAGGCTCCCTGGTGGAGGGGGTGGGTGAAAGGATCTGATTACCTGGAGGAAGACACCTGTACAAAGAAGTGAAGGGGATGAAGGTGGTGAATAAAGAATTCAGCATCATGAACCCAACATTCATTGAGGTGAGGAAATAAGTTTACGAAGCTGAATCCTTTCCTGAGCACAGCACACTCAACCTCAGAGAAAGAAAGGCCAGAGGGTATGGTGATGAAGTGACAAGGGCTTGGATTAGTGGGGAGGAGACGTGAAGGATGGGAGGATGTGGAGCATCAGTGGCACAGTAGCGCAGTGCTTAGCACGGCTGCTTCGCAGCTCCAGGGTCCTGGGTTCGATTCCCTGCTCGGGTCACTGCCTGAGTAGGGATTGCGCATTCCCCTCGTGTCTGTGCGGGTTTCCTCCGGGTGCTCTGGTTTCCTCCCACAGTCCAAAGATGCGCGGGTTAGGTTGATTGGCCATGCTAAGAAATTGCAACTTCGTGTCCAGGGATGCCTAGGTTAGAGGGATTAGTGGTTATCGGAAGTGGGGGTAGGGCCTGGGTGGTGCACAGTGTGCTCGGTGCCCACTCGATGGGCCGAAGGGGCTCTTTCTGCACTGTAGGGCTCTTTGATTCATCCTGGATGCCTTGTTGAAGTCCATATAAACCACATCCACCGCTTTTTCTCTGTCAATGTGTTGAGTCACATTTTCAAAAACCTCAACCAGGCTCATAAGGCACGACCTGCCTTTGGCAAAGTCATGCTGACTACTTTTGATCGTACTGAACTTCTCCAAATGTTCATTAATGTTGTCCCTCAGGATCCTCTCCACCAACTTACCAAACACTGAGGTCACACTCACTGTTGGTAATTTCCTGGGCTATCTCTTTTCCCTTTCTTAAATAAAGGAACCACATCCGCAATCCTCCAATCCTCCGGAACCTCTCCCGTCTCCATCAACGACACAAAGATCATCGCCAGAGGCTCTGCAATCTCTTCCCTCGCCTCCCACAGTAACCTGGGGTACATCCCATCCAGTCCTGGCAACTTATCTAACTTGATGCTTTTCAAAAACTCCAACACATCCTCTTTCTTAATGTCAACATACTCAACCTTTCAGACAGCCGTAAGCCTGCACTGCAACCACCAAGATCATTCTCCACCGTGAATACCGAAGTATTCATTGAGTATCTCTGCTATTTCTACCGGTTCGAGACAAACTTTCCCACCGTCACATTTGATAGGTCCTATTCCTTCACATGTCAAGCTTTTACTCTTCACATCCTTGTAGAACTAAAGAACAAAAAAAGAACAAAGAACAAAATCAGCCCGGGAAACAGGCCCTTCGGCCCAACGAGCCCGTGCCGCCATCTCAACACCACCAGTCCCCCTCTCCACCCACGACACCTGTCTAATGATTTATGGCCATCCAGATTGAGGGAATCTGATTTAGGGGCAATTTATTCCTGCCAATCAGCCTAAAAGCACATCTTTGGGGTGTGGGAGGAAACCGGAGCACCCGGAGAAAACCCACGCAAGCACGGGGAGAATGCGCAAACTCCCACAGACACCGGCCCAAATCCATGCGTCTGCACAGCAATCAGCGATAGTCACCGAGCTGTTGTCTTGCCCAGTATCTGGTCCAGTTTAGGCACACACTAACGACATGAAGCACTAGGCCAATCTCAAACAACCAAGAGCAGCCCCAGTACGACCCATCGCGTGTATGCCCCTCGTTGGACACGAGGTGGACCGACTTATAACCTGTGAATGAAAAGGGAAAAAAAAACATGATCATACCATATCCATTTACCTTACCAGGGACGCCCCAATGCTAATGACCCTTATTTAAAACAATCTCCTGTATCCACCCATCTCCAACCCACTCATTTGCCTGTCTAAGTTACTCTTAAACAACTCCAGCGTGTTTGCCTCCACCACCTTACTTGGCAGAGCATTCCATACCCCCACTACCCTCTGTGTGAAAAACCTCCCTCTAATATCTGTGTTGTACCTCTCCCCCGCCTCACCTTAAGTTCATGGCCCCTTGTCCTACGTGTCTCTATCATCGGAAATAACTTACCTCTGGTTACTCTATCTATACCCTTCATAATCTTATATACCTCTATTAGATTCCCCCCTCAGTCGGTGTCTTTCAAGGGAAAAGAGCCCCAATTTCTTCAATCTTTCCTCATACCCCAGTCCTTCCATCCCAGGCAACATCCTGGTAAACCTCCTCTGCACTGTCTCCAGAGTCTCCACGTCCTTCCGGTAGTAAGGTGACCAGAACTGGACGCAGTACTCAAAATGTGGCCTAACCAATGTTCTGTGCAACTGCAACATTAGACTCCAGCTCTTATATTCTATACCCCTTCCTATAAAGGCTAACATACCATAGGCTTTCTTCACCACACTCTCCACGTGTACTGCCTTAGGGTTTCCCTTAATCTAACCTGCCAAGGCCTTCTCATGACCCCTTCTGGATCTCCTAATTTCCTTTTTAAGTTCCTTCCTACAAGTCATATTCTCCTGTAGATCCCTAACATTACCGAGCTCCCTGAACCTTTTGTACGCTTTTCTTTTCTTTTTGACTAAATTCATTACAACTTCCGTGCACCACGGTTCCGGTAATCCTGTTTCCCTGTTTTATCGGAATGTCGTCGTGCAGAATTCCAGAAAAACATTCCTGGAAAATCTGCCACATTACTTCTGTACATTTCCCTGAGAAAACCTCCTTCCAATTTATGCCTCTAATTTCCTGCCTGATGGCTTCATAATTCCCCTTCCTCCAGATAAACACTTTCCTGTCTTGCCTGATCCGATCTCTCTCCAAGGCTAGTGTAAATGAGATAGCGTTATGATCACTATTCCCAAAATGCTCTCCCACTGAGAGATCTGACACCTGTCCAGGTTCATTACCCAATACCAGATCGAGTACAGCCTCTCCTCTTGTAGGAGTATCCACATACTGTGTCAGGAAACCCTCCTGAACACACCGAACAAACTCCTCCCCATCCAAACCCCTTACCCTCGGGATATTCCAATCGATATTTGGGAAATTAAAGTCTCCCATCACGACAACTCTGTTATTATTACATCTCTCCAGGATCTGTTTCACTGTCTGCTCCTCAACTTTTGGGCGGCCAATAGAAAACACCCAGTAAAGTTATTGACTCCTTCCTGTTCCAAACTTCCACCCACTGAGACTCCATAGACAATCCCTCCACGGTGTCCACCTTCTCTACAGCTGTGACACTATCTCTGATCAACAGTGCCACTCCCCCACCTCTTTAACCTCCCTCCCTGTCCCTCCTGAAACATCTGAAACCCGGCACTTGAAGTATCCAGTCCTGTCCCTGAGACATCCAAGTCTCTGTAATGGCCACAACATCACATTTCCGAGTAGTGATCCATGCTCTAAGCTCATCCACTTTGTTCACAACACTCCGAGCGTTCAAATAGACACATCTCAAACCTTCAGCCTGAGCACTCCCCTTCTCAAACACCTGCCCATCCTCCCTCTCACACTGTCGACAATCTCTCTCTATCTGTGAGCTAACCTCCTCTCTCCCAGTCACTTCATTTCGATTCCCTCCCCACAACCATTCCAGATTAAACTCTCCCCAGTCGCCTTCGCAAACCTTCCCGCCAGGATATCGGTCCCCCTGGGATTCAAGTGCCACCCGTCCTTTTTGTACAGGTCACACCTGCCCCTAAAGAGGTCCCAATGATCCAGGAACCTGAATCCCTGCCCCCTGCTCCAATCCCTCAGCCACACATTCACCCTCCAACTCATTCCATTGTTCTCAGTAATCAGATTCACTGCAGCGACAACAGTTTCATTTGTGTTTGAATTACCACCCGGTTTTCTGCTAGAAATTATTTTATTGTTGCTTCAATGGTTTAAAATTAGTTTTATTTGTTTTTAATTTGTACTTCAGGTATTTTCTGGGATTTGTCTTATGACCCTGCATTGTTAGGAATCTGTCCTGGTTGTCTTTTGGAAAACAATATTTCCCTCTCTCTCTTTGTGTCTCTCTCCCTCTCCCTGGCATTGGAAACTCTGCTGGCCAGGTGAAAGCAAGGATCCTGGCCTTTCCAGAGTGCATATGTTGCTGTTGCTGGTTCTCTGGCTAGTTACTGGAGTCCTTTTCTCTTTGAGAGGCTATTCTGACATCGAGCTTGTCTGTCTGTTCATCAAGGGAATTGTCGAGTTTTGCCAAAAAAAACTAAGTTTCAGCATCACGAGAGCATTTATATTTTCTGCCCTAAACCTGTAGTAAGACCTTTATATGGTGAAGTTTGTATGATTGAAACATTTCCTATATTCAATAAGGCATATACAGTATCATGGTTATGCTTTTTGCGTGTAATTGTAAACATTTTATTTCTGTACATGTGAACTGTATTCTGAAATAAACATTGGCTGATAAAAACTCCCTCGTGAGTCATTTGAATCAGATTTGAAATGAAACGTCTCAGTCTCACCCGAGTCAAATTCAAAGTACAAAATGTGTGACCCGGGCGGGCTCCATAAAACACTTTGGAGTTTCTGACCTGAACCATAACAGAGCTGAACTCTTCATTTTTGGCCTCTTTGCAACAGTGAGTATGTGACTGAACCAATCCATTGGAACCAGTTGCACAGAGTAACACTGGAAGAAAATTCTGGCATCGCACTCTGAAGCTGATGGTGGTCTGCTGTGACCCAGGCAGTAGCTTGAACAAGAATACAGGTTAGACATGTTTTAATGTGTGGAGCCTCTTCAAATGCAGGGTTAAATCAAACATTTCATGCTCACATCACAGAGAAATGGTGAGGGATGTAGCATCACATGGACAAACACTGAGTCCCTTCATCTCTGATATCCAGTTGGTGGCGGTGTGCCCCATGTGAAACGTACACTGCAGGAAGTCACTACTTAGAACATAGAAACACAGAACATTACAGCACAGTACGGACCCTTCAGCCCTCAATGTTGTGCCGAGCTTTGTCCAACCCCAAGATAAAGCTATCCCACTCCCTATCATTCTAGTGTGCACTCTATCAATCCCTCTCATCATCTTATGAACCTCTATTAAGTGGCCTCTCATCCTCCTCCGCTCCAAAGAGAAAAGCCCCAACTCCCTCAACCTTTCCTTATAAGACCTACCTCCAAACCAGGCAGCATCCTGGTAAATCTCCTCTGCACTCTCTCCAATGCTTCCACATCCTTCTTATAGTGAGGTGACCAGAACTGCACACAATATTCCAAATATGGTCTCACCAATGTCCGGTGTAGTTGCAGCATAACCCCACGGCCCATAAACTCAAACCCCCTGTTAATAAATTCTAACACACAATAAGCCTTCTTCACGGCTCTATCCACTTGAGTGGCAATCTTCAGAGATCTGTGGATATGAACCCCAAGATCTCTCTGTTCCTCCACATTCCTCAGAACCCTGCCATTGACCCTGTAATCCACATTCAAGTTTGTCCTCCCCAAAATGAATCACCTCGCACTTATCAGGGTTAAACTCCATCTGCCACTTTTTGGCCCAGCTCTGCATCTTATCAATGTCTCTTTGCAGCCGACAAGAGCCCTCCACCTCATAAGAACATAAGAACATAAGAAATAGGAGCAGGAGTAGGCCATCTAGCCCTTCGAGCCTGCCCCGCCATTCAATAAGATCATGGCTGATCTGTTGTGGCTCAGTTCCACTTTCCCGCCCTCTCCCCATAACCCTTAATCCCCTCTCTTATCAAGAACCCATCAACCCGCTTCTTAAAAATATTTAGCGAGGCAGCCTCCACCACTTCAACGGGCAGAGAATTCCAGAGATTCACCACCCTTTGAGTGAAGAAGTTCCTCCTCAACTCCGTTCTAAACCGCCTCCCCTTTATCTTGAGGCTGTGCCCCCTAGTCCTACTGTCTTTTTTGAGCGGGAAGAGTCTCTCCACCTCTATCCTATCCATCCCATTCATCATCTTATACGTCTCAATGAGATCTCCCCTCATTCTTCTAAACTCTAACGAGTACAAGCCTAGTTTATTCAGCCTCTCCTCATAGCTCAACCCCCTCAACTCCGGTATCAGCCTAGTAAACCTCCTCTGCACTCCCTCCAGGGCCAAAATATCCTCATCCACTACTCCACCAATCTTGTTGTCAGCAAATTTACTGACCCATCCTTCTGCCCCCTCTTCCAAGTCATTGATTAAAATCACAAATAACAGAGGACCCAGCACTGACCCCTGTGGTACACCGCTGGTAACTGGCCTCCAGTCTGAAAATTTTCCCTCCACCACCACCCTCTGTCTTCTATGACACAGTAAAAAGTCTGACAACAACAGGTTTAAGCCCAACCAATTTATCTGATAGTAAATTTTCAAGCTTTTGGGTTTGTCCCTTCGTCAGGTGAATGGAGAGTTCTGGCCTCAGGCAGAGCATATAAAGGACAGACAGCTTACAGATCACTGATTAGAATGCGAATCTTTACACCTAACCTGCTGTTCAAGTCCTAAAGTGGCCGACAATGTGAGTGGAAGGAGCACTGATCACAGGTTAAAGAGATGTGTATTGTCTCCAGACAGCACAGTGAGTGAGGTTTTGCAAACCCAGGCAAGTCAAGGGGGTTACAGATAGTGCGACATGAACCCAAGATCCCTGTTGCGACCGTCCTCATGTGTGAGGAACTTGGCTCTCAGTCTCTGCTCAGCGACTCTGCGCCATCGTGTGTCGTGAAGGCTGCCTTGGAGAATGCTTACCCGAAGGTCAGAGGCTGAATGCCCGTGACCACTGAAGTGTTCACCAACAGGAAGGGAACAGTCTTGCCCGGTGATTGTCTTCTATTAGACAGCCAGTTACTTATTCAATCAGCCAAATTTCCTTCTATCCCACACATCCTTATCTTCTTCATCAGTCTACCATGGGGAACCTTATCAAACGCCGTACTAAAATCCACATATTCGGCATCAACAGTTCTATCTTCATCCACACACGTGGTTTCCTCCTTAAAGAATTCAATCAAATTTGTGAGCCAGGACTTACCCCTCATGAATCCGTGCTGACTATCCCGGATTAAACTGCATCTTTCCAAATGGTCATAAATCCTGTCTGTCAGGATCCTTTCCTTTAACTTACTGACTACTGAAGTAGGACTTACTGGCCTATAGTTACCAGGGTCATTCCTATTTCTTTTCTTCAAGACAGAAACAAAATTAGCCATTCTCCAGTCCTCTGGCACTATCCCAGTGGACAGCGAGGACCCAAAGATCAAAGCTAAAGCCTCTGAAATCTCATCCCTTGCCTCCCAAAGTATCCTAGGATGTATCCCATCTGGTCCAGGGGACTTATCCACTCTCAATTTTTTTTCTTCAAAATTAGCGATTCATCTTCCCTCAGGACATCTACCTCCTCCATCCTATCAGCCTGTATCACACTCTCACCCTCAAAAACATGGCCTTTCTCCTTAGTGAACACTGAAGAAAAGTATTCATTCAACGCCTCACCTATCTCTTCTGACTCCATGCACAAGTTCCCACTACGAGCCTTGACTGACCCTAACCTCACCCTGGTCATCCTTTTATTTATTTTATTCATTATGCAGCAAATTCTATCCCAAGGGAAGGCAATGGCTGAGTGGTATCAGCTCACATCCATTGAATGACAGCTCGGGACCGACCAGAGGAATGTCCTCATTCCAATTTGCATCTTTATACTCAGTGTGCAGTTAGATATATACTGACCTTCTCTGTAAAGTGAGGCGCCCACTGTTCCATCGGCATCGATGGACTCTATAAGGACCAGGAATGCAATTAGGAGAAAGAGTGCCTTCATCATCCTGCACTGATCTCCTCACGATCAAACTGAGATTGTAAAGTACATGAGCTCTTTATATGAGCACACAGAGTATTCAAAGTTAATAATCAGACACATTGGATACGTTGAATGGACACTCCATTAACTGAACCCAACATTAACTGGAATCATTATTTAAAATTAAAATTGGTGTGACTGGTCTAACAAATGATTGATCTGAGGAAGGTTTATGCACATAATTTATTGCATTCAAAGATGAACAAAACAATAAAGACAGAAACCATTTGATCCAACTTGCTACATTCAAAATGCAATCCAATTATCCTCACTTCCCTCTGCTCTTTGACTCTAACCATGCAATAACACCTTCTCCTAAATTAATCATCCAATTCATCCTTTAAGGGAATTCGTAGGTTTTTCTCCAAAGACAATTCAGGCAGCATGTCCCAACTCACAACTGATTGCAAGAAATAAACTATTTTTATTGTTCTGCAGAATCTATGTGTACAAGTTTGCTGACCGCGCGCTTCTGAAAATCTCCAAAGGTCACGACTGGGAGAGGATCTGGAGAGATCTCCCTGGTGCCCTTCCACCATTGATTGTCCTTTTATCCATCATTTGGGCAGCACAGTAGCACAGTGGGTTAGCACTGCTGCTTCACAGCTCCAGGGTCCTGGGTTCGATTCCCAGCTTGGGTCACTGTCTGTGTGGAGTTCGCGCATTCTCCTTGTGTCTGCGTGGGTTTCCTCCGGGTGCTCCAGTTTCCTCCCACAGATCAAAGATGTGCAGGTTAGGTTGATTGGCCATGCTAGAATTGCCCTTAGTGTCCTGAGGTGCGTAGGTTAGAGGGATTAGTGGGTAAATATGAAGGGATTTGTTGTAGGACCTGGGTGGGATTGTGGTCAGTGCACACTCGATGGGATGAATGGCCTCTTTCTGTGCTGTCGGGTTTCTATGATTCGATGAGAAGCAACCCTGTCTTCCACAGCTGAATCACGATGTTAATTGTGACATCTTGCTGTGAGAAAATTAGTTGCTAAATTTCCTGTATTCCAGCTCCTTAAAGGTTGTACAACCAAATAAACCTGTTGGACTTTAACCTGGTGTTGTGAGACTGCTTACTTCTAAAATTCTAACAGGACTAAACAGGGTAGATACAGGGAGGATATTCCCGATGGTGGGGGAATCCAGAACCAGGGGTCACAGTCTGAGGGTTCAGGGTCGACCATTTAGGACGGAGCTGAGGAGACATTTCTTCACCCAAAGATTGGTGAATCTGTGGAATTCATTCCCATTGGAAGTCGTTGATGGCAACACATTAAATGGCTGGATCTAGAACTTGGGGTGAATGGGATCAAAGAATCTGGGGAAATTGCAGGATGAGGCTATTGATTGGATGATCAGCCATGATCGTGATGATTGGTGGATCAGGATCGAAGGCCAAATGGCCTCCTTCTGCTCCGATATTTTATGTTTCTATGTTTCGATCTGTAATTTCCAGGTTACATGTTAATAAGCATTTGAATTGATAATGTATTGTGGAAATACAATTTCACCAATAATTCCTGGCAGTGTTTATTATTTAACTCTACTCTCTGTGCCTGAAGTTGTGTGGTAGCCTTCCCGCTGGATACTGAAGGAAGAAGTTGGATCAGAGACTGGCCGAGGTGTGTGGGGTCTGTAATTAATGAAATAAACCTGTTGGATTTTAACCTGGTGTTGTGAGGCTAATTATTTATCAAATTCTAACAGGACTGGACAGGGTAGATGCAGGGGGGACGGGGGGGTGGGGTGGGGTAGGGTTCTCCCCCATGGTGCTGGAGTCCAGAACCAGGGTTACAGTCTGAGGACACGGGGTTGACCATTTAGGGCGGAGGTGAGGAGACATTTCTTCACCCAAAGAGTGATGAGCCTGTGGAATTCACTCCCACCGGAAGTAGTTGATGCCAAAACATTGAATGCATCCAAGAGGCAGCTGGATATCGCACTTGGGGCGAATGGGATCAAAGGTTATGGGGAAAAAGCAAGATTAGGCGATTGAGTTGGATGATCAGCCATGATTGTGATGAATGGCGGAGCAGGTTCGAAGGGACAAGTGGCCTCCTTCTGTTCCTATCTTTTATGTTTCTAGATATAATTTCCAGGTTATATTTTATCAAACATTTGAATTAATGTATTGTGGAAATACAATTTCACCAATAATTCCTGGCAGTGTTTATTATTTATCTCTACTCTCTGTGCCTGAATTCATAGAACACAGACATCATAGCACAGTACAGACCCTTCGGCCCTCAATGTTGTGTCGAGCTATGTTTGAAAACAAGATCAAGCTATCCCACTCCCTATCATTCTGGAGTGCTCCATGTGCCTATCCAATAACCGCTTGAAAGTTCCTAAAGTGTCCGACTCCACTATCACAGCAGGCAGTCCATTCCACACCCCAACCACTCTCTGGGTGAAGAATCTACCTCAGACATCCCTCCTATATCTCCCACCATGGAACTTATAGTTCTGTCCCCCAGTAACAGTTACATCCACCTGAGGAAATAGTCTCTGAACGTCCACTCTATCGATCCCCGTCATCCAGTATTAAGTCGCCTCTCATTCTCCTCCGCTCTAAAGAGAAAAGCCCCAGCTCCCTCAACCTTTCCTCATGAGACCTACCCTCCAAACCAGGCAGCATCCTGGTAAATCTCCTCTGCACTCTCTCCAATGCTTCCACATCCTTCTTATAGTGAGGTGACAAGAACTGCACACAATATTCCAAATGTGGTCTCACCCAAACACTTCTCCACAGTCACCCAGCTGCTCACAGGAGGCATTGCTGCTGACTGTACATCCATTTCATTTCAATTCCAGAATTTTGTGAACCTCATCTGTTTAAAATTCTTTGTTGGAGCAAGCTGAGAGGAGGATCGATTTGTGGCTGGAATGTGAAGGTAAGCGATTGATTTGTTTTAGTTTTTCGCGGGTTTTTCTTTTTACAAGTTAGTTTAACTGAAAAGTGGAAGTGTGCAGCGGGGTGACCTGGGAAGGGTTTTTTTAGCGTGAGGTTTAAAAGACAGGCCACACTAACCAGCGGGCAGTGTCGGTAACGGGCAGCGGAGTGAGCAGGTAGCAGAGTGAGAGCTGAAGGGCTTTGGCTCAACGGGTGAGAAACGGGCGAGGCAGGGTAGGTTTAATTCTCCGTTTCTTTTCCTGTGGAATTTGAAGAAAAGGGGAATTACGAGTGTGAGACCAGTTTGTTGTTCTCAGTCTCGGATGTGGGAGGTCCTCGAGTCTCCTGGCCTCCCAGATGTCCGTATCTGTGCCGTGTGCATCGAGCTGCAGCTCCTAAGGGACCGCGTTAGGGAACTGGAGCTGCAGCTGGATGAGCTCCGTCTGGTCAGGGAGAATGAGGAGGTGATAGAGAGGAGTTACAGGCAGGTGGTCACACCGGGGCCACGGGAGGCAGGGATGTGGGTCACAGTTAGGAAGGGGAAAGGTCAGGTACAGAGAGCACCCCAGTGAATGTGCCCCTTAACAATAAGTACCCCTGTTTGAGTACTGTTGGGGGGGGACAGCCTCCCCGGGGGGAAGCAGCAGTGACCGTGCCTCCGGCGTGGGGTCTGGCCCTGTAGCTCAGAAGGGTAAGGAAAGGAGGAGGAAGGCAGTAGTGATAGGGGACTCTACAGTGAGGGGGTCGGACAGGCGAGTCTGCGGCGGCAGACGGGAGTCTCGGATGGTGGTTTGCCTTCCTGGTGCCGGGATCCGGGATGTTTCTGGTCGCGTCCCAGAAATGCTGAAGTGGGAGGGAGAGGAGCCAGAGGGAGTGGTGCGTATTGGAACCACTGATATAGGGAGGAAAAGGGAAGGGGTGATGGAAAGAGAATATAGGGAGTTATGTGGAGAGTTGAGAAGGAGGAACACAAAGGTAGTAATCTCGGGATTGCTGTCTGTGCAACGGGAAAGTGAGAGCAGGAATGGAATGAGGTGGAGGGTGAATGTGTGGCTGAGGGATTGGAGCAGGGGGCAGGGATTCAGGTTCCTGGGTCATTGGGACCTCTTTAGGGGCAGGTGTGACCTGTAGAAAAAGGACGGGTGGCACTTGAATCCCAGGGGGACCGATATCCCCTTTGCGAAGGCGACTGGGGAGAGTTTAATCTGGAATGGTTGTGGGGAGGGAATCGAAATGAAGTGACTGGGACAGAGGAGGTTAGCTCACAGATAGAGAGAGATTGTCGACAGTGTGAGAGGGAGGATGGGCAGGTGTTTGAGAAGGGGAGTGCTCAGGCTGAAGGTTTGAGATGTGTCTATTTGAACGCTCGGAGTGTTGTGAATAAAGTGGATGAGCTTAGAGCATGGATCACTACTCGGAAATATGATGTTGTGGCCATTACAGAGACTTGGATGTCTCAGGGACAGGACTGGATACTTCAAGTGCCGGGTTTCAGATGTTTCAGGAGGGACAGGGAGGGAGGTTAAAGAGGTGGGGGAGTGGCACTGTTGATCAGAGATAGTGTCACAGCTGTAGAGAAGGTGGACACCGTGGAGGGATTGTCTATGGAGTCTCAGTGGGTGGAAGTCTGGAACAGGGAGGAGTCAATAACTTTACTGGGTGTTTTCTATTGGCCGCCCAAAAGTTGAGGAGCAGACAGTGAAACAGATCCTGGAGAGATGTAATAATAACAGAGTTGTCGTGATGGGAGACTTTAATTTCCCAAATATCGATTGGAATATCCCGAGGGTAAGGGGTTTGGATGGGGAGGAGTTTGTTCGGTGTGTTCAGGAGGGTTTCCTGACACAGTATGTGGATAATCCTACAAGAGGAGAGGCTGTACTCGATCTGGTATTGGGTAATGAACCTGGACAGGTGTCAGATCTCTCAGTGGGAGAGCATTTTGAATCTGTTTTGGGGCCACTGCTGTTTGTAATTTTTATTAATGATCTGGATGAGGGTATAATTGGGTGGATTAGTAAATTTGCTGATGACACCAAAATCGGAGGTGTGGTAGATAGTGAGGAAGGGTGTCTTAGTCTACAGGGAGACTTGGATAAGTTGCAGAGCTGGGCCGAGAGGTGGAGGATGGAGTTTAATGCGGAGAAGGGTGAGGTAATTCACTTTGGTAGGAATAACAGATGTGTTGAGTATAGGGCTAACGGAAGGACTCTGAATAGTGTGGATGAACAGAGGGATCTAGGTGTATGTGTACATAGATCCCTGAAAGTTGGGAATCAAGTAGATGGGGCATAGCTTTAAATTAAGGGGTGGTATTTATAGGACGGATGTCAGGGGTAGGTTCTTTACCCAGAGGGTGGTGAGGGATTGGAATGCCCTGCCTGCTGCAGTTGTGGATGCGCCTAGTTTGGGGGCGTTTAAGAGATCCGTGGATAGGTTTATGGATGGTAAGGGTTTGGTTTAGGTTACAGGAGATGTTGAGAGGAATAGATAGGGTGGATTCTCGGAGGCTATTTCCCAGGGCTGAAATGCTCACTACGAGAGGACACAGGTTTAAGGTGCTGGGGAGCAGGTACAGAGGAGATGTTAGGGGTAAGTTTTTCACTCAGAGGGTGGTGAGTGAGTGGAATCGGCTGCTGTCAGTGGTGGTGGAGGCAAACTCGCTGGGGTCTTTTAAAAGACTTCTGGATGAGTATATGGGATCCAATGGGATTGGGGGTTATAGATAGTTCTCTGACTTGGTCGGTATCGATGTGATCGGCGCAACTTGTGGGCCGAAGGGCCTATTTGTGCTGTAGTGTTCGATGTTCTATGTTCGATGTTAATAGATCTGACAATAATAAATCAAATCAAATCAAATCAAATGGAAGTGATCTCCAATCCCTTTAATCGTGCCGTTTTTCCATCCTTGCACATACGTCAAACTGCAAATTTGTGACAGTTCTGTTGTCTGAGGTTTATTCACCTTTTGTCGAACTTTGAAAACTCTCTCAGAACTTTCTGAGGTTCCCACTTTAAACCCCACCCATTTCATTGCAGAATGGAGACAGAAATTTCCCACAGAGCAGAAGTAGGCAATTCGGCTGCTGGATTCCACATTGAATCCCTGAAGAGAATCCTACCCCAATCCCACCCCACCCCACTCAATGTCCATAACCCCACACATTTCCCATAGCTAATCCTTCTTATTGAATGGTGGGTCAGGCTCGAAGGGCTGGATGGCCGACTCCTGCTCCTATTTCTTATGTTCTTCTGTTCTTTTAACCCCGGTACCAGTTTGCATTCGTATACCCACCTGCAGTAAACCTTCTCCCCACACTCCCTCCCTTTGAATTTACCATTCTCAAGGCCATCAAAAAATTCCTGTTTTAAATTCCACAAAGAGCCGGCAGTTATTTGATGCGATACCAGTTGCTCAGTCCAGGCTCTTCAAATCCCGAATGGATACTGGGAACGGAACGATGATGCAATTTGATTGTTGAGGGTTTTTTATAGAAACTCAAATATAAAACGTTTGAAATAAAAGTTGATGGTTATTTATTCGAGTTAAAGATTTATTACAATAAAGAAGAAGCGATATTTAAAGCAGAACAGCACCTCCTTACAGGAATTAGTACTTTGAATATTATCCATTAAAGATTTCAGTTTCTGTAATCAAATCTTTAGAAGGTCTTCAGATTCTGTCTTCTATACCGCTCCCATGGTTTGTGAAATTTTGGTTTATTAATTTATGATGTGCAATTTGCAAGCTCTTTTCCTGTCCTTCTGCAGAGTGATAAAACTGTTCCCTGCTCTTGGGAACACAATCAACTCAATTTACTTTTGCTGTCTCAGTGTTACTCCCGGGTTTCTAATATTAAAAATAAAACTATTTCATATTCCTTGTGTTTGTTATACAGTTGTAAATCCCCCCATAGCTTAACAAACCAATGAACTTTCAGGTAACTTTGAAAATGGAAGACAACTGAAGAAATAAAATATAAATACCATTTAAAAATCTAGATTCTGACCAACACACAGGGATCAAAAAGGATATGTTCATGATTTTGTGAAAAAAAAACTTCCCAAGTATTATTTACTTTGATCCATTACATGATGGAGCAGCGAACTTACAACCCAACAACTTCCCTTCTGTTCACTGTATACATTCACCTCTATTGGATAGAGGGTGATATCTCACTCGCTCCTCTGTTCTACCAGATCCATCACCACATATCCTCTCTGCATGTCATCAATCACAAACACCCCCCCAGTGCCTGTTGCACAGATCCCGAAATTCCAATGTGACTAAATTCTCCCTTAATTCCACATATACTGATACCCGCATTGTTTATCTGCTCTACCACTCACCTCACCAGTGTAACGGTTTTCTCACTCCATCTCTGCCAGTTATAACACACACATTCTCCCACTGTGATTTTGTTCGATCCCATCCACTCGCGAACTGCTTGTTTATCTATCACCTGCTCTTATTTTGTGCAGCATTCAAATCTCATCAATTGGTATAAATGCTGAATCATCCATTCCACACATGCTCCTAATGGATGAATCCATTTCCCTCTATAATTACCACCATCGCATCCTCTTCCCGGTATTGGTTTCTGGGAGGTCCATGGTGATGGTGGAGGTGTGGAGCTGGAGGAAACAGAGGGCGATCCAACTGTATTCAATCTTTGAAGGTTAAATTTGCTGCTTGCTCTGCGAGGAACTGACTGAGAAGCTTTCACTTTGCACCAAATCCTAACTCCGTTCAAATCCCACTGCGAGTTTCCTGCAGCGTTTATTGCCACTGTTTAGACAGGCTCTCCGACATTGTCAAAAAATGTTCAGCACCACCATAGCATCAGGGTCTTCCTGCCTTTCCCCATATTCAGATTTAATTCTCTACAATCTAAAAATATATCAACAGGGTACAACCTGCTCTGTCACGTTTGGCCCTGTCACATTGGAAATATGCAATTAAATCAAGGATTCCACGAATTATTCTTTGCCTGTTATCAGCATCATTAAAATAATTGCAGTGTGCATAAAGGGATATTTGAGCACATTCTTCAACTGCTGTCTGAATTTCCTCTGGGTCACAGCATATATACAAGTATTTGTGCAGCAACTCATTTGCTGAAGCATGAAGCCGAACTCCTGAACAATATCATCCATCCAAACAGCATTATACCCCAAATAATACAACCGCCTCCATACAGAGTATACCATTATCGTTGCCCATAATATGATAAAATTCACTGAGATAGCAAAGAGTAAAATAATAGATTTCCTTCGATTCTGCATTTCTGGGTCTTTGGTACTTTTTCCATTGATGGGAGTTCGGAATCTCCTGCGAGATCTACTGGTCACTAAAATGTGTCTGACGGTGTAAATATTGAACAACAGAATCAGAACAAATGGGACACAGGGGTTTAGAATCTGATGGCTGAGTTCAACGGCAATCCAGACAGGAGATTGCATGACACTGAAAGGTACAAAACAAAACCATGGGTCGTTCACCAACGTATACCAATTTGACAACATAAAATACCAAAAACTGTTCTTACAACAGCTCAGAACAGTGATTGATCCCAGGACAACTTTAGCCATTTTGTCAGTGCAAAATTTACTTTTCAGCATGGGGCAACAAATTGTCACAAGTCGATCAAAAGTGAAAGCGACAGTGAACCAAACAGAACAGTCAGTAGCTGCATAAAGGAGCACAGCGTGGATATTACACACATCCGTGTCCCTGAGGAATTGGAAATCCTCCCAATAAACAATTGGAATTTGTCTCAATATCACATCAAAAATAACGACCAGTAGATCAGCTGCTGCCATCAAAACCAGGTAGTCTGTTACACATTTGGAGAGACCACATCTTTCCTGAGAGAGTATTCCAATTGTCATCACGTTAACTTTAAGGAGCAGAAATAAATCCAGATATTAGACATCAAGCTTTATAGGCACAGACTATGGAAACATTTTGCTGTGTTAATTCATCCTGAGATTTCTGGAATTAATGCAAGTGAAGGGACAGCAAAGTCTGCAAAATATCACAGAATATTCACAATGAAATGATCAAAGGCATCGTGGACAAATTGCCAATCCTTCTTCATATCATTGCAATGACTGCCTTCCTATCCAGAAACAATTCAACATTCAGCAACTGATAATGCAGGAAAACATTCAACTCTGATGTATGAACTCAACTGACATTTGGCCGAGCTGTGTTTGGCTCTGACAGATTTAAATATTTAACTGGAAATGTTCATGTTAATATTATAGAAATTGCCTGGTTTTAATTCAAAATGGGCCGAATTTCTACGTAACTTCATACATGGATGAAATGGTGTGGAGATGCCAGTGTTGGACTGGGATAAACACAGTAAAAAGTCTCACAGCACCAGGTTAAAGTCCAACAAGTTTATTTGAGAGTAAACCCACAAGCTTTCGGAATGCTGTTCCTTCGTCAGGAGTGTGGAAAGTTTTGATCAGAAACAGGGCATATAAAGGCACACACAGTTTACAGATTACTGATTAGAATGTGAGTCTTTGCAGCTACTCTGCTATTCAAGTCTAAAAGGTGCAAACAATGTGAGTGGAGATAGCATTAAGCATAGTTCAAAGAGATGTGTACTGTCTCCAGAAAGGACAGTAAGTGACATGTTGTATAAGAATATACGAGCATAAGAAATAGGAGCAGGAGTGGGCCATCCAGCCCCTCGAGCCTGCCCCGCCATTCAATAAGATCATGGCTGATCTGAAAGTGGTTCAGTTCCACTTTCCTGCTTTCTCCCCAAAAACCATAATTCCCTTATTGATCAGAAATCTCACTAACTGTGACTTAAACATATTCAACGAGGTAGCGTCCACGGATTCAATGGGCAGAGAATTCCAGAGATTCACCACCCTCTGAGAGAAGAAGTTCCTCCTCAACTATGTTCTAAACTGCACCCCCCTCCTTATTTTGAGGCTGTGCCCTCTCGTACTGGTTTCCTTTCTAAGCGGAAAGAATCTCTCTACCTCGACCCTATCTAGCCCCTCATTATCTTGTCAGTCTCGATAAGGTTCCCCCTCAGCCTTCCAAACTCCAGTCAGTACAGGCCTAGTCTATTCAGTCTCTCTTCATAAGCCAACACCCTCATCTCCAGTATCAGCCCAGGGAACCTTCACTCAGAGGGTGGTGACTTCACTCAGAGGGTGGTGAGTGAGTGGAATCAGCTGCCATTGGCTGTATCCCACAAGTTGCGCCGATCATATCCTTACCTACCAGGCCAATCTATAACCCTCAATCCCACTAAATCCCATGTACTCATCCAGAAGTCTCTTAAAAGACCCCAGCAAATTTGCTTGTACCACCACCAATGGCAGCCAATTCCATTCACTCAATACCCTCTGAGTGAAAAACTTGCCCCTAACATCTCCTCTGTACCTGCTCCCCAGCACCTCACACCTGTGTCCACTCGTAGCGACCATTTCAGCCATGGGAAATAGCCTCCCAGAATCCACCCTATCTACACCTCTCAACAACTTTTAAACCTCTATCAGGTCAACTCTCAACCAGACATCAAACCCCTCTCCTTCATGAATACCGACGCAAAGTATTCATTCAGGATCTCCCAAGGCATGCCACCTAATCCAGGCAACATCCTTCTAAATCCCCTCCGCACCCTCTCAATGGCTTCCAAACCCTTCTTGTAGTGAGGCGACCAGAACTGAGCACAGTTCTCCAAGTGGGGTCTGACAAGGGTCTTATAAATTTGCAGCATTATCTCCCAACTCCTAAACTCAATCCGTTGGTTAATGGAGGCTCGCACAGCATAAGCCTTCTTGACCATAACCTCCACCTGTGTGGCTGATTTAAGAGGCCTATGGGCCTGGACCCCAAGGTCCATCTGATCCTTTACACTGCTAAGACTCCTACCCTTGATATTGACCTCCTTCATCCCACTGGTCCTGCCAAAATGGACCACTACACATTTATCCGCTTTGAAACCCATCTGCCACTTCTCCGCCCAGTCTTGCATCCTATCTGCATGCTGTCCTAAGGGGAGGGTGCTAAATTGGGGGAGGGCTAGATACAGCCGGATTAGGCAGGAGCTTAGGGATACAGACTGGGATAGGCTGTTGGAGGGCAAGTCCACGTGAGGCATGTGGGAGTCTTTCAAGGGAAAACTGCAATGGGTGCAGGAAAGGCACGTGCCGGTTAGGAGGAAGGATGGGAAAGGTAGGATTAGAGAGCTGTGGATTACTAGAGATATAGAAGACCTGGTTAGGAAGAAACGAGAGGCTTATGTGAGGTCTAAGCAGCTGGGAATGGAGAGGGTGTTGGAGGAGTACAGAGAGAGTAGGAGGGATCTCAAAAGGGGAGTTAGGAGAGAAAAGAGGGGGCATGAGATGGCTTTGGCAGATAGGATTAAGGAAAATCCAAAGGTGTTTTACTCCTATGTTAGGAGCAAAAGGGTGGCTGGGGGTAAAATTGGTCCCCTCAGGGACAGACGAGGGGAATTGTGCTTGGAGTCTGAGGGATTGGGGGAGATCCTGAATGAATACTTTGCATCGGTATTCACGAAGGAGAGGGGCTTGATGTCTGGTACGGACATCGAGGGAGCGGTAGACCAATTGAAGGATTTATCGATTACGAGGGAAGAAGTGTTAGGGTTTTCAGCTAGCATTAAAACCGATAAATCTCCGGGGCCCGATGGCATTTATTCTCGGCTGCTTAGGGAGGTGAGGGATGAAATTGCTGGGCCTCTGACGCAAATCTTTGTCTCTTCTTTGGACACAGGTGAGGTCCCAGAGGACTGGAGGATAGCGAACGTGGTACCGTTGTTTAAAAAGGGTAGGAGGGATAGCCCGGGTAACGAGAGGCCTGTGAGTTTAACGTCAGTGGGAGGCAAGTTGATGGAGAGGATTCTTAGGGATAGGATGTGCAAGCACTTAGAGCGTTGTGATCTGATTAAGGATACGCAGCACGGCTTTGTAAAGGGGAAGTCTTGCCTTACGAATCTGGTAGAATTTTTTGAGGAGGTGACAAAAACGGTCGACAAAGGATGAGCCGTTGATGTCGTCTATATGGATTTCAGTAAGGCGTTTGACAAAATCCCTCATGGTAGGTTGGTAGAAAAGATTAAGGCTCATGGGATACAAGGCCAGGTATCTAGATGGGTGGAGAACTGGCTTGCTAAGAGGAGATGGAGAGTAGTAGTGGAGGGGTCCTTTTCTAGCTGGAGGTCTGTCATTAGTGGTGTGCCACAGGGCTCAGTACTGGGACCTCTTCTCTTTGTCGTGTATATAAATGATCTGGAAGAGGGAGTAGGTGGTGTGATCAGCAAATTTGCTGATGACACTAAGATGGCGGGATTGGCGGGCAGTGAGGAGCAGTGTCTGGCAATACAGCGGGATATTGATAGGCTGGTTGACTGGGCAGATATGTGGCAAAAGGAGTTTAATCCTGATAAATGTGAGGTGATGCATTTTGGCCGGAATAATGTAAAGGGGAGTTATATGATAAAGGGTAAGCCCATAAGGAGTATAGAATCACAGCGAAACCTGGGAGTGCAAGTACACAAGTCTTTGAAGGTGGCAGTACAAGTGGAGAAGGTTGTGAAGAAAGCCTATGGTATGTTAGCCTTTATAGGAAGGGGTATAGAATATAAGAGCTGGAGTCTAATGTTGCAGTTGTACAGAACGTTGGTTAGGCCACATTTAGAGTACTGCTTCCAGTTCTGGTCGCCTTACTACCGGAAGGACGTGGAGACTCTGGAGAGAGTGCAGAGGAGGTTTACCAGGATGTTGCCTGGTATGGACGTACTGGGGTATGAGGAAAGATTGAGCAAATTGGGACTCTTTTCCCTTGAAAGACGGTGACTGAGGGGGGATCTAATAGCGATACATAAGATTATGAAGGGTATAGATAGAGTAGACAGAGGTAAGCTAATTCCTGTGATGGAGACACACAGTACGAGGGGCCATGGACTGAAGGTGAGGGGGGAGAGGTATAACATGGATATTAGAGGGAGGTTTTTCACACAGAGGGTAGTGGGGGTATGGAATGTTCTGCCAAGTAAGGTGGTGGAGGCAAACACGCTAGAGTTGTTTAAGAGTAACTTAGACAGGCACGTGAGTGGGTTGGAGATGGGTGGATATAGGAGATTGTTTTAAATAAGGTTCATTAGCATTGTGGGGTCCCTGGTAAGGTAAATGGATCTGGTGTGATAATAACGTTTTTTTCCTTTTCATTCACAGGCTTTAAGTCGGTCCACCTTGTGTCCAACGAGGGGCATACACGCGATGGGTCGTACTGGGGCTGCTCTTGGTTGTTTGAGATTGGCCTAGTGCTTCATGTCGTTAGTGTGTGCCTAAACTGGACCAGATACTGGGCAAGACGACAGCTCAGTGACTATCACTGATTGCTGTGCAGACACATGGATTTGGGCCGGTGTCTGTGGGAGTTTGCGCATTCTCCCCATGCTTGCGTGGGTTTTCTCCGGGTGCTCCGGATTCCTCCCACACCCCAAAGATGTGCTGTTAGGTTGATTGGAAGGAATAAATTGTCCCTAAATTAGTTTCCCTCAATCTGGATGGCCATAAAACAATAGATAAGGGTCATGGGTGGAGTGGGGGACTGGTGGTGTTAAAATGGCGGCGCGGGCTCGTTGGGCCGAACGGCCTGTTTCCCGGGCTGTTTTGTTCTTTGTTCTTTGTTTTGTTCTATCTATGTCTTGCTGCAACTTCTGTCATCCCTCCAGACTATCCACAACACCACCAAACTTTGTGTCATCACTAAACTTCCCAACCCATCCCTCCATTTCCTCATCCAGGTCATTTATGAAAATGACAAACAGAAGAGTCCGAGAACAGATCCCTGGGGCACTCCACTGGTGACCGACCTCCATGCAGAAAAAGACCCATCCACAACCACTCTCTACCTCCTGCAGGCAAGCCAGTTCTGGATCCACAAGGCCAAAGCCCCTTGGATCCCATGGCCTCTCACTTTCTCAAGAAGTCTTGCATGGGGGACCTCATCAAACCCCTGTGATGTTGCAGAAACTTCTTCAGAGCAGAGCACAATCCCAGAAGCAGTGGTGAAATGAACCCACCACATTCCCACAGGTTAACTTTGTACAGGAATGAAATGGGCAAGGCAAGTCTGATAGTAACTGCTACTCAATGGCCTGTCATGCAAGATTTGGTCATTGTTAGACAAAACGTGTCTCAGCATTTTCATTCAGCTCCTTGCTCTCATGACCGTCTTCAGCCATTTTCAAAGGTCCATCTTCAGCCTGCTCGATGCTGCAACCTGCATCTCTGTCTCTTCATCGAACCACCTGAGCATCTGTCAGCATGTCTGTCTATCTGCCTGTCCCTCTCTGTCTCTGGTCTGTCCATGCCTCAGCCTTTCTCCGTGTCTGTTTCTCTGTCTGTCTATATTCACATATTGCCCAAAATGCCACTTAGTTGTATTCAGCACTGCAAAGAAGATACAAATGATTGAAATCTAACATTCCACCCGACATTGACCGAGGCACTCGAAACAACAACAGTAAACCCAGCCTTGGCGACGCTGCAAAGTTCTCCTTCCCACCATTTGGGTCGATGTATGGAAATTTGGAGAGTTGCTCGGAAGGCGAGTCAAGCAACAGCCAATCATTGTTCTTCACACAGATTCCCACATTTCAGATAATGTCAGAGACGCCAGCATCACTATTCCTGGATATGTCCTGCCTCAGAGGCAGCACAAAACTCACAGAGGGAATGGCACAATGGTCTCCATTCGAGAGGGGGTTGTCCTGGCAGGCCTCAGTACCGAATCTGCATGAAGTCTCATGGCATCAGGTCAAACATGGACATCGATAACTGCAACCGTTCACCTACGGCTGGTGAGTCAGTGTTCCTCCATGATGAACAACCCTTGAGTAAGCACGGGAGTGGGAGAGGGGGGATGGTGCGGGGAGGGGGTGGCAAGAACGCACAAAGCACTGTGGGTGGGTGGCTTCAATGTCATCATCAAGAATGGATCTGTAGTGTCACCACAGTTTCAGCTGGCCATGTTCCAACTGACCAAACTGCTAGACTAGACGTGTGGAACGTGGTGAGGGAATCAACAGAAGGGAGATCATGAATGACCTCTTTTCCCAAACATGCACCATCCTGACTTTGACATGACTCGCCTTTCGTTCACTGTCACTGGGTCAGATTCCTGGTCTTCTCTCCCTAACCTAACTGTGTGTGGACCTAAACCCCATTGTCATCAATGGCAACCAGTGATGGGGAACTAATGGTGGCATCGCCAATGGGACCCACGTCACGTGGAAATGAATAAAATACTCAACCCGTTCAGGAGGAATGTGTCGAACAAAGAAGAATTTTTCTTCCTCAGGTGTTCACTAAATACCTGGTGAGAATATTTATTTCCTGTGAAGGTAGTGATATGAAGCCTGCAGCAGAAAACCTTGAACTTGGACACATGCTCAGCGTGTACTGGAGGCTATTTCTCATCGCTTCAAACATCTACAGCACCAGTTCATCACACTGGTGGTCAGCTCCACCATGCACATAGAGACTCTCCTGCACTCACAATACATATGATATTTCTACATGGTGGGCTCACAATCAACTAGTGAAGATTTTTTGAGTGTTGTGCTTTGTATTGAGGGACATTCAATGCAATGGCCCAGTGGTATTATCGCTAGATCCCAGAAATCCAGAAACGCAGCGAGTGTCCTGGGGACCGGGGTTCCAATCCCTTCACGGCAGTTGGTGGAATTTGAATTCAATAAAAAATCTGGAATGAAGAATATACTGACGAACGTGAAACCGTTGTCGATTTTCAGAAAATCCCATCTGGTTCACTCATGTTCTTTAGGAAAGGAAATCTGCCATCCTTACTTGCACTGACCGACATGCGACTGCAAAGCCACAGCAATGTGGGGTTAAATTTGAACTGCCCTCCAAGGGCAACAAGAGATGGGCAATACATGCTGACCAGCCAGCGACGCCCATGTCCCAGGAATGAATAATAATAAGGAAATACCTCTGAGAAGATATCTCACATTCTTAGCCGGAGTGGCACAAATGCTGTGACTGGCTGCCTGTTTCAGAATTAAGTAACGAAAGCTACTGTCAGAAAAGTCGAAGATTAATTGCAGGAGATACTGATAAGGTTTTTGGCATTTTTGAAATTTCTTTTGGGGACCAACAGAGACACACACAGCATCAGGAATTTCGTTATGTTGGGAAAACCAAGGGACCTCCCAGCCAGTTTCACCCACCTGAGGAAAAAAGTTATTAATACATCAGCCAAATACAAATGTTCTCTGGATGCATGAATACAGGTCAGACTGTGAGATGGTGCAGATGAAGTTTATGATAGATTCCACCTGGAGCAAAGTGGAGAAATTGAATTATTAAGAACATTCTAAATGCGAATGGACATGGGGATGTTAATATCTGAACACTGAGACTCAACAGAAACGGCAACAGCAAACAAAGGGACGAGAGGAGAAATATAGTTAAACATTCTTATCTAATTATTAACTGGTTATTGAGATTTACCTGGGACGCCAATAATGGCCAGGATGGGATAGTAAAAGTACTGGAAAATGTAAATTACAAATGTGATGCGATGAGCTGACGGTATCCACAAGCTATCGGAATGAAGACTGCTGATCCAATCGGACAAAGCTCTGTCCATTGCTGTAATATTCCACCAGGTTGTTCTCAGACTCTGAACCATTGCCGTATCATTCAATTGTGTTAATCCCAGATTATCATCAATTGCTGTAACATTCCAATCCATTGTCATTCGATGCTGATGCATTGTTGTGACACTCCAGTCTATTGATCTGAGATTCTGACTGATCCTCTCCTTGTCACTGGCGCTGCTAAACTTTATGAGCTGGAGGTGAAGCTTCGGCGAACACGATCAGCTAACACGTGAATAGGAACCCCTTCTTAACAGGAGATAGAAAGTCTCTTGTGACATCATGAGTCTCTACGGAGATTAACATAATTACAGCGACTAAACAAACAAGCTCAGTTAACCCCTTTTTTCAACTACTTTTTATTCCTCATAAAGTAGATAATTTTCTGGGATTTAATGGATGCAGGAGGCTTGCTGAATGTAAAAATTGTGGAAGTTTTGGGGCTGCTGCCCATAACATATCAATGATTCTTGGGTGTAAATGTGTTGCTGTGTTGTGTCATCGTTGTGAGTCTGAAATGGTTTTATCATTACTCAGACCTGTCAAAGGCTAATATGTTTGTTGTTAAATTTGTGGTCAGCCTGATGCTTTTCCCCCTTTTTTAACTGACAATGTCTGGGTGACAAGATGGCTCCAAATAATCACAAGCTTGTTTCTGGACTTTTGTAAACTGTTGAAGAGAAAGGCAAACACGTGGAATGTCGAGCTCATTGGACTCGAGAAACATTCCAGTCAAGCCAGCACAATGTTTTAGCAGATGGGAAGTCTGTCCCAGACAGACCTACACCATGGCAGCTGTTTGTATATATTATATTCTTTAACCTGGTGCTAATGGTGTAAACATTCCCTTTCCAGCACGCAATGTCTTTTCATCAGGAATCTCCTTTCGGCAACTTGATTGGTGAGGCCGCAGCTGGAGTACTGTGTGCAGTTTTGGGCGCCGGACCTGCGCAAGGATATTTTAGCCCTGGAGGGAGTGCAGAGGAGGTTGACAAGGCTGATACCGGAGTTGAGGGGATTGAGCTATGAGGAGAGTCTGAATAAACTGGGCTTGTACTCGTTAGAGTTCAGAAGAATGAGGGGAGATCTCATTGAGACGTATAAGATGATGAATGGGATGGATAGGATAGAGGTGGAGAGACTCTTCCCGCTCAAAAAAGACAGTAGGACTAGGGGGCACAGCCTCAAGATAACGGGGAGGCGGTTTAGAACGGAGTTGAGGAGGAACTTCTTCACTCAAAGGGTGGTGAATCTCTGGAATTCTCTGCCCGTTGAAGTGGTGGAGGCTGCCTCGCTAAATATTTTTAAGACGCGGGTGGATGGGTTTTTGATAAGAGAGGGGATTAAGGGTTATGGGGAGAGGGCGGGAAGGTGGAACTGAGCCACGACAGATCAGCCATGATCTTATTGAATGGCGGGGCAGGCTCGAAGGGCTAGATGGCCTACTCCTGCTCCTATTTCTTATGTTCTTATGTTACCTTCTTATGACATCAGCAGAAGATTAAAAGGAACCATGAAAGTCAATAATTCAAGGTTCCAGATTTGGAAAATAAGTACTTTATCCCATATCAGGAAGGAGTGATGTGAGAGATGACAAATTAACTGCCCACAAGCTGCTAGGAATTGTAATATTTCCCTGTGGGAATGAACTCGGGCAGTTACTATTGAAGATCCGAAGAAAATGGACTCCAGGCAGCGGCCTGTCAAACCAGAAAGCAGATAGAAGCAGAAATAACTCTATGTACACTTCAAAATTGTGACCAACTGGAACATTGGAACAGAACAAATTCTACAATGCTCCAAAATGTGTGGTGATGTCCCACAGAATTGATCAGCGAGCTGGAGTTACAGCATTACCTGACCATTCCTCACATGACAGTCGTGTTACAATAAAGGGAGGATCCTTTATCCCGTTCACCAGCACGGTGGCCAACACCATATTGGATCTTATGCTGAACCGAAAAGTCTGCTGCTCTGCAGATATATTCGTTATGGAGGCAGGCGAGATTCCACACAGAAGGACATCTGTCATTCCAGCGCAGAAAGGTTGGCCCAAGTTCAGGAGCCAACTGCCCAACTATCGCTGTACAGACTAAGAACTCACAGCAGTGGAAGTTGAAACCTTCCAATTGTGATCGACCCTGAAAGGGGGCCCTCAAAACCATGCAAAGGCAATTAATATTTTCCATTCTCCTGATCATTGGCCAAGCCCCAGTCCCTGGGCTCGAGCAACTGAAGTTCCTCGTTACCCAAGTGAATAGCAGGTTCTCATTTTGACAAGGCAACGCATGATCCCAGGGCTGAGATATCTCAAAGTGAAATGTGCAGCATCCCTCTGTGCATTGTGCAGAACAGCCTAACCTGCACACGACCACTGAGTGCTCATCAACCTAGACCCCTTCGACACCACATCAGTGATTTGGCAAACCTGATCCCCACTCGGGGACAGTGAGATCAGAGTTTGTGCATGAAAGATGTAGCTTAATCTGGGATAGTCAACGCGGATTAGTGAAGAGTATGTCTTGCCTCACAAATTTGACAGAATTCTTTGAGGAGGAGGTAACTGAGTGTGTGGATGAAGGAAGAGCAGTTGATGTCGTATACATGGATTTTAGTAAGGTGTTGATAAAGTTCCCAAGGTCGGCTCAGGAAGGAAGAAAGGAGGTGTGGGAAAGAGGGAAATTTGACCAATTGGATAAGTAACTGGCTATCTCATAGAAGTGGAGATGCTGGTGTTGGATTGGGGTAAACACAGTAAGAAGTCTCACAACACCAGGTTAATGTTCCAGAACTCCCATTGAAGGAACAGCCAGTTCCGAAAGCTAGTGATGTTTGCTACAAATAAACTTATTGGACTTTAACCTGGTGTTGTGAGACTTCTCACTGAATCTCATAGAAGACAGAGGGTGGTGTTGGATGGAAAAATTTCAGACTGGAGACCAGTTACCAGCGGTGTACCACAGGGATCAGTACTGGGTCCTCTGCTATTTGTGATTTTTATCAATGACTTGGAGGACGGAGCTGAAGGGTGGGTCAGTAAATTTGCTGATGGCAAGATTGATGGAGTAGTGGATGAGGTGGAGGGCTCTTGTCGGCTGCAAGCAGACATTGTTAGGATGCAGAGCTGGGCCGAGAAATGGCAGATGAAGTTTAACCCTGATAAGTGCAAGGTAATTCATTTTGGTAGGACAAATTTGAATGTGAATTACAGGGTCAACAGCAGGGTTCTGAGGAATGTGGAGGAACAGTGAGATCTTGTGGTTCATATTTACAGATCTCTGAAGGTTGTCACTCCAATGGATAGAGCTGTGAAGGAGGCCTATAGTGTGTTAGCGTTTATTAACAGGAGGTTAGAGTTTAAGAGCCGTGGGGGTATGATGCAACTCCCTTGGTGAGACCACATTTGGAACATTGTGTGCAGTTCTGGTTATCTCACAATAACAAGGACGTGGAAGCATTGGAGAGAGTGCAGAGGAGATTTACCAGGATGCTGCCTGGTTTGGAGGGTAGGTCTTATGAGGAAAGGTTGCGGGAGTTGGGCTTTTCTCTTTGGAGAGGAAGAGGATCAGAGCAACTTAATGTTGGATGGGAGGGATTAATAGAGTGGACATGCAGAGACTATTTCCTCTGATGGATGTAGCTGTTCCGAGGGGGCGTAACTATAATGATCATGGTGGGAGATATAGGAGTGATGTCTGAGCTAGATTCTTTATTCAGAGAGAGTGGTTAGGGTGTGGAATACACTGCCTGCTGTGATAGTGGACTCGGACACGTCAGGAACTTTGAAGCGGTTATTGGATCGGCACATGGAGAACTCCAGAATGATAGGGAATGGGATAGCTTGATGTTGGCTTCGGACAAAGTTCGGCACAACATCGAGGTCCAAAGGGCTTGTACTGTGCCGTACTGTTCTATGTTCTAATTTAGGATTTTGTTCCAGGAGCACGACAAAAACTGGAGATGCCTTGCAGAGCCCAAGATATAGCAAAATGCCCCCAGTATGTCTATACCATTGACACACAGAAGAAATTGTTTGAGAAAAATATAACTGCTTTCAAGTTGTAATTTTTTTCTCAATATTTAATGAATTTACAAATATTTTAAAGAGATATTTCATCATCTCCTTCAATTGTGCTCTGTACTTTGTTGGGTCATAGCATAAATGCAGTTTTTGTGCAGCAATTCAGGAGCTGGAGCAGGAAGGTCATTTCTCACACACAGTTATGCATAAATCCAAAGGTAAAACCCATCCAGTGCATTCTGACCCATGTAGAATTTACCATTAAAAGTAACCATAAGAGTATAAAATTCCCCAAAATTACAAGCAGTTGAATGATGGATTCCCTTCTCCCCTCTATCTCTGACTCTCTGGTAGCCTTCCCACAATTTTGAGCTCAGAGTCTCCGGCAGGCTGTACTTTTCACCAGAATGTTTCTGATTGTGAAAACATTGATCAGCAGAATAAGAACAAATGGGACCACCGGGTTTAAAATGTGATGAAGGAACTCAATTGGTCCCCAGTCAGTTGATTATCGAGCATCCTCTGATATAGAGCATAACCAGGATTGGTTCACCAGTGCATACCAGCCTGTTAGCATAAAGTAACAAAAAATATTTTTCAAACAACTCAGTACAGTCACAGTTCCTCGAACCATTGTAGCCATTTTCTCAATGCAGTATTTATTTTTGAACTTTTGATAACAAATAACCACAAAGCGATCAAAAGTGAAAGTATCGGTGAACCAGAGTGAACAGCCAGTAGCTGCATAAAGCAGGATGGTGTGTATATTGCACAAAGCGATGGACTCCACAAAAAGGCACACTTCCCAACAAAGAATAGGAATCCATCTCAAGGTTAGGTCGAAAATGACAACCAATCGATCTGCTGCTGCCATGGCCATCAGGAAGCGAGTTACACATTTGGAGAGACCACATCTTTCCCGCGACAAGATGATAATGGTCACTAGGTTAAACTGTGAAGAAAGAAAGTCAAAAAGTAAATAATGCACCAGGCTGAGAGGTTTTACAATTTGAGTGTGAAAGTTTTTTTTATATCCAGTGGCAATTTGTAATGACTGTACCTGGAACCAATTATCCCCTACAATGAATGAATAATATCTAATCAAATCAATCATTGAATATAAATTATACTTTGGAATGAGCGAGTAGAAACACAAAGGGTGACATGGTAGCACAGTGATTAGCACTGCTGTCTTACAGCGCCAGGGACCCTGGTCCAATTCCAGCCTCAGGTACTGTCTGTATGGAGTTTCCACATTCTCCCTGTGTTTGTGTGTGGCTTTTCTCCGGGTGCTGTCATTTCCTGCCACATTCTAGAGATGTGTAGGTTAGCTGGATTGGCCATGCTGTGTTCCCCCTTGGTGACCAAGTAATTGTAGGCTCGATTCAGGAGCCATGACAAATGTGTGGGGTTCCAGGTATGGGGCAGGGTGGTGAACCAGGATACTCTTTAGGAAATTGCTTGCAGGCTCGATGGATGTATAGTCTCTATCAGCAGTGTAGGGAGGTTATGGGAATTGATTCAAACTTAAGTAATCTTTGCACATGCAAAGGTAAATAATGCTAAAGATAATAGTGTAAATGAGAGCAATGGTCCAATTAGGACCAGTGGGATGGAGCTCGGTGGTGTGGGGTTCCTGTTAATATGTGGGGTCAGTATCCTGCAGCTGATCATTACCCAATCCTGCTGACATTGTTCAAGGGAATGAATTCAAGCTTTGTACCATTACCAAGAGTTTCAGGATTGATGTGGGGGGAATCAGCTCAGCTTTCCATTTCCCAAAACATTCCCAGTGTTCTGCTTTTTTTGGAGGGAGGGGAGGGGGTCGGAAGTAATTTATGTTCCTGTTCTTGGTCATCACTTGGTTTCGCAGGATCAGTGTGAAATAACGATACATTTCCATCCTGTTGATCCATGCGACAAATCTGCCTTCATGTGCAATAAGCAACCCGTCTTTTTTTCTCCACATTAACACCCAGCGATCCTCGGGTGTTGTTGGAGAGTCTTCCCAAGTTCTTATTCCTCATCATTATCTAGTCAGACTGGTTAATATGTAGAATCATGCACCGTTCCATCTTTTGATAATTTCTCTTTGTCTGTGGATCACTGGAGATGAATCAAATGGAAACAATGTCCCTGCTGCCAATTGCTGATGATGTGAAATGAAGGCATTGCTGAAGTGTTAAGCTGCCACCCATTGCATTTTTCTACTTTAGAAAGTGTGTGCCTGTCTGATTTTGAGCCTGTGTCAGGTATGTTATTGCCAGGACTACATTCCAATCTTAAATAAGGCCAGGACACAGAGGACAGAACTAACACGAACGCTTCATCATCATCATCATCCAAGTTGAATCTTTTAAACAGACGAGGGTCACAAAATTAAGAAATGGAAAGTAAATGGATGTACAGTAAGCAGCAATGCCTCCTGTGAGCAGCCGAGTGACTGTGTAGAAGTGTTATCCAGCAGGAAGGCTACCACACAACTTCAGGCACAGAGAGTAGAGTTAAATAATAAACACTGCCAGGAATTATTGGTGAAATTGTATTTCCACAATACATTATCAATTCAAATGCTTGTTAAAATATAACCTGGAAATTATATCTAGAAACATAAAAGATAGGAGCAGAAGGAGGCCACTTGTCCCTTCGAACCTGCTCCGCCATTCATCACAATCATGGCTGATCATCCAACTCAATCGCCTAATCTTGCTTTTTCCCCATAACCTTTGATCCCATTCGCCCCGAGTGCGATATCCAGCTGCCTCTTGGATGCATTCAATGTTTTGGCATCAACGACTTCCGGTGGGAATGAATTCCACAGGCTCATCACTCTTTGGGTGAAGAAATGTCTCCTCACCTCCGCCCTAAATGGTCAACCCCGTGTCCTCAGACTGTGACCCCTGGCTCTGGACTCCCCCACCAGTGGGAATATCCTCACTGCATTTACGCTGTCTCGTCCTGTTAGAATTTAATAAGTAAATAGAACATCGAACATAGAACATTCCGGCACAGTCCAGGCCCTTCGGCCCTCGATGTTGCGCCGACCAGTGGAACCAATCTAATGACCCTCTAACCTAAACTATTCCAATGTTATCCATATGCCTATCCACTGATCATTTGAATGCCCGTAAAGTTGGCGAGTCCACAACGGCTGCAGGCAGGGCATTCCACGCCCTTACTACCCTCTGAGTAAAGAACCTACCTCTGACATCCGTCCTATAATTACCACCCCTCAATTTAAAGCTATGTCCCCTTGTGTTAGCCATCACCATTGAGGAAAAATGCCCTCACTGTCCACCCTATCTAACCCTCCGGTCAATCCCGCCTTGTCTAAAAGTAGCCTCACAACACCAGGTTAAAATCCAACAAGTTCATTTGGAAACACGAGCTTTCAAGAGCTGTAATATCGGAAATGTGGCAACTTATTTGCTCACAGCACGATGCCACAATGAGCAAAGTAATTCAGGTGTGGAAGACAGGGTTGTTTATGATGGGCAATGGGAAATCAATGGTGGCAGGACACCAGGGAGAGCTCCCCAGATCTTCTCCCAGTGGTGACCAAGAACAAAGAACAACACAGCACGGGAAGCAGGCCCTTCGGCCCAACGAGCCCGCTCAGCCATTTTAACATGATGAGTCCCCCCTCCACCCATGACCCTTGGAGATTTTCAAAGCACAAGGTTAGAAAACCGGTGCACATAAATTCTGCAGAACTATCAAAATCATTTCTTTGTTCCAATGAGTTGTGAGTTGGGACATGCTGCCTGAATTGTCAGTGGGGAAAAATACACAAATTATCTTAAAGGATGAATTGGATTATTAATTTAGGAAAGGGTGCTATTGCAGGGTTAGAGTTAAAGAGCAGAGGGAAGTGAGCATAATTGGATTGTATTTTGAAAGTAGCAAGTTGGATCAAATGGTTCATGTCTTCATTCTTTAATTCATCTTTGAATGCAATGAATTCTGCAGATAAACCTTCCTCAGGTCAATCATTTCTTACACCTGTCAGGCTAAATTTAATTTTAAAAATTGATTCTAGTTAATGTTGGACTCAATTAATGGACTGTCCATTCAACGTGTCCAAGATGAAGACAAAATGCACCATGTGTGATTATTAACTTTGACTGCTTTGTCAAATGTGCTCAACAATCTCAGTGTGAGCATGAGGAGATCAGTGCAGAATGATGAAGGCACTCGTTCTGCTACTTGTGTTCCTGGTCCGAATGGAGCCCATCTATACCGATGGAACAGTGGGTGCATCACTGAACAGAGAAGGTCAGTATATATCTAACTGCACACTGAGTATAAAGATGCAAATTGGAATGAGGAGGACATTCCTCCTCGCCCCGTGCTGCCATTTAGTTGATGTGAGCGGATACGACAGTGCCATCTCCTACTCCTGGGATAGAATTTTCTGCATAAAGAGATGTGGTAACTTCCCGCATTGTACGTTTCACATGGGGCACACCACCACCAACTGGATATCAGAGATGAAGGGACTCAGTGTTTGTCCATGTGATGCTACATCCCTCACCATTTCTCTGTGATGTGAGCATGAAATGTTTGATTTAACCCTGCATTTGAAGAGGCTCCACACATTAAAACATGTCTAACCTGTATTCTTGTTCAAGCTACTGCCTGGGTCACAGCAGACCACCGTCAGCTTCAGAGTGCGATGCCAGAATTTTCCTCCAGTGTTACTCTGTGCAACTGGTTCCAATGGATTGGTTCAGTCACATACTCACTGTTGCAAAGAGGCCAAAAATGAAGAGTTCAGCTCTGTTATGGTTCAGGTCAGAAACTCCAAAGTGTTTTATGGAGCCCGCCCGGGTCACACATTTTGTACTTTGAATTTGACTCGGGTGAGACTGAGACGTTTCATTTCAAATCTGATTCAAATGACTCACGAGGGAGTTTTTATCAGCCAATGTTTATTTCAGAATACAGTTCACATGTATAGAAATAAAATAATGTTTACCAATTACAACCAAAAAGTACACCCACAGTATGTTAATGAATAGAGTAAATGTTTTAAACACATGAACTTCACGATACAAACATCTCCCTACAGGTTTTGCAAAGAAAATATAAACGCTCCCGTGATGCAGGAACTTAGTTCTTTGGCAGAATGCTGCAGTTCCCTCGATGAACACACAGACAAACCTAATGTCAGAACAACTTCACAAAGCACCAGAGAGAGAGAGAAAACACCGGGAATTAGCCAGAGAACCAGCAACAGCAGAATTTGCACTGCGGAAAGGCCAGAATCCTTGCTTTCAGCTAGCCAGCAGAATTTCCAATGCCAAGGGGTGGAGTGTGGGTGGGGCCCGGTGATGAGCTGCAATCGGACCCCCACTTGGAGGCAGGCCCCCATCAGGTTGCCCCGAGAGTCAGCCCCCCACCCCGGTGATGAGACCCCCATCCCCCTGGGAGGCAAAACCCCCTCGGCAGAGCACACACCTCGCTCGCTATCCACACCCCCCAGGAGGCAGTCCCCCCCACAATGGTCAGAACCCCCCTCGGAGGCAGCCTCCTCCTCCTCCCTCGGCAGAGCACACCCCCAACCTACCTGGATTGCTGCTCTCCCTCCACCATCCTTCTGACCTGCACTCGTTAATCTGGAGATGCCGGCGTTTGACGGGGGTAAACACAGTAAGAACTCTCACAACTCCAGGTGAAACTCCAGTTGGAAAGTCCTGTTTCAGATCCCGTGGGACAATCTGTTGATGCCCAATTTTATGGGTGAGGAGAATGGCTTCGGTTTCTCCAAGCACACCCTTAACCAGGTTTATGGTGAAACCTGCTTCCTGAAGTCGATCCAATAATTCCACCAGGAGCTTCAAATGTTAGAATCATGGAATCATCGAATCCCTACACTGCAGAAGACACTGAGCCCATCGAGTCTGCACCGATCAGAATCCCACACAGGCCCTGTCCCCATAACGGAATCTATTTACCCTGCTAATCCCTTGGCATTGAGGTGAAATTTATATCGCCAATCAACATAACCATCTTTTGTTCTGTGGGAGGAAACAGGAGCACCCGGCGGAAACAAGGGATGAACATTCAAACTCCACAAAGATAAACTCCAAGCCGGGAAACAAACCCGAGTCTCTGATGTTGTGAGACAGCAGTGCCAACCATTGAGTCACCATGGCATCCTGTTCTCTCCACATCTGTCTAAAAGCCACCAGATCGTCCACGTGCTCTATGCAATCGGATAATCCTGAAATGACCCTTCATCCATTGTATCGTCCTTCTTTCTCCCTTCCATTATTCCATTTCTCCAATGCCGTTTCCTTCTCGTTCCCTCCCCCACTTCCTCCAACCGTTCAGGGCAACCGTCACATTCCTGAGGCGTCTCTGGAACAATCTGTACTTCTGTTCGACCATTAACACATTCTGATTACTGAACGGACACCTTTAGCACCTCCTCAACCTTCTGTCATCTCTTTTACATTCCCTTTCTCCAATTCCACTCCGCCGCACTCACACCCTCATCGTATCAATTTCTGCTGATTCTCTTTGCTCTTCGTCCTGATAAAAGGTCATCGTGACTCGAAACGGTGGCTCTCTTCTCTCTCCACAGATACTGTCAGACCTGCTGAAATATTCCAACATTCTCTGCTTTTGTTTCTGATTGCAGCATCCGCAGTATTTTGCTTTAATCTTAATTTTTTACTCATTGCAATTTCACTTCTCGGAATGCAGTCCCTGGAGAAGTATTGCTTTCCTCTCTGACAGAATTTTCACTGCTCTCTTTTACCCTGTGCACCGTCACTGCTTTCCATTTCCCTCCTGGTGTTCGATAAGGTGTTTACCAAAACTCGCTCTCACAGCCAGATTTCCTCCTCAGTTTCTGTCTCTGACAGAATAACAATAACCACATCATTCTTTTTTCATTATGAACCAAATTGATGGTCTAAAGACATTTTCTGAACTTGGATCCCAAATGAAGTTCCACCCCTCATCTTCCAAATCCACCAAGGATTTATGGTATCTCCAGGGTGTACATTGCCCCTCTGAATGCTGTTCTGCATCCTGAGATCAGTGCCGTCAGCCACCATATGCTCACCCCGAATAGCAGCACCAACTCACTCTTCCTGAAAGATATCCTGGCGCCCAGTTTTACTTCATTCCCGTTTCATTTGACACATTCAGAAGAGACTTTTTCTCTTCCTTTAGGTGTTAAGGTGCAAGTTCCACCAATCCATCAATACCAACACCCATCCAGGACATTCCACCTTCTCTCGTCCCTCAGATCTCATCCCTCTGAACCACAGCCCTTGGCACTTATTCACGAAACCCTCTGACCTTCCCTTCTCTGAGGTTGTGCGTGCTGTGCTCAGCAAAGTACTCGGCTTTGTTACCTTACTTCCTCACGTAAACGAACTTTGGGCTCCTGATTCTGAACTCTATCCACCACCTTCGTCTCCGTGCTCACTTCTTTGGGCAGATGTCTTCTCCCAGGTAATCAGATCCTTTCACCCACCTTCAGCATTGCCCCTCAACCTGGGCACCTCCTTCTGGCCTTTACCTGCTTTTATCTTTTCATCCACAATTATCGACATGAAATTGCCAGTCTCAACTCCTCCAATCCACTCAACCACTCCAAGTTGTCTCCTTCTGAACTTGCTGCCCTTTGCTGTCTTTGGACAAACTCTGTCCTTGTCATCAAAACCACCGATAAGGGCGATGCCACTGTTGTCTGCTATACAGAGCTCGGCCTCACAGAGGCTGAATGCCAGCTCTTCCTGAACCACGACCTGGTCACTGAACATCAAGCAACTTTTCCCTGGACTGTCATTGACTTTACCTCCAGTAGAAAACTTTCATCTACAGCTTCCAATCTCATCGTCTCCCAGCCTCAGGCAGCCCATTTCTACCTCAATCCCAATATCGATAAACAGGACTGCGCCAGTAGGCCCATTGCGTCAGCCTTTCCCTGCCTCACCGAAATCGGTTCCTCCTATCTTGGTTCTGTTCTTTGTCCTTTCATCCAGTCCCTTCCCACTGATATCCGTGATTCCTCCGATGCCCCAAGTCATATCAATGACTTCCAGTTCCCCGGCTCAAACCGCCTCCTCCAAACTATGTATGTCCAATCCATCGTCACTCCATTCCGCAACATAATGGCTTCAAAGCTCATCGCTTCTTCCTCGAATAGAGATCTGAACAATCCCCATCCACCAGCACTCTTCTCCGTCTGGTTGAACTTGTTGTCTCACTCAATAACTTCTCCTTTAACTCGTCTCACTTCCTCCAAATTAAAGGTGTGACTATGGGAGCCAGCATGGTTCCCAGTAATGTCTGTCTCTTAATGGGCTGTGTGGAACATTCCCTATTCCAGTCCTACTCCGGCCTCCTCCCACAATTCCTTTATCGATACATTGATGACTATTTTGCTACCGCTTCATTCTCTCATCCGGATCTGGAAAAAATATCAATTTTGTTTCTAATTTCCACCCATCTATCACCTTCACATGGTCCATCTCTGACTCTTCTCTTCCCTTCTTTGACCCTCTCTGTCTCTATTTCTGTCGATACACTGTCCACTAGTGGGCAGTATAGGCCCACCGACTTCCACAGTTACTCTGACGACAGCTCCTCGCACCCCATATCCCGTAAGGGCTCCATCCCGTTCTCTCAGTTCCTTCATATCCACCGCAGCAGTTTTGATGAGGCCACTTCCCAAAATAGCGCTGCCAATATGTCTTCCCTCTTCCTCAATCGTGCATTTCCACCCACTGTAGTTGACAGAGCTCTCAGCCGCGTAGAACACATCCCCCTGGCCACAGCTCTCACTACCTTCCCTCCCTCCCCGAACTAGGATAAGGTTCCACTTCTCCTCACTTTTCACCCCACCAGTCTCTGCATTCAAAGGATCACCACACACCATTTCTGCCAATTCCAGCATGATGCCACCAGTCAACACAACTTCCCCTCACACCCCACCCTCTTCAGCATTCCACAGGGACATCCTGGTCCACTTTAGCATCGCACCCTACACCTCATCTCCTTCCCATGGCCTCTTCCCATGCACTCTGAGAAGGTGCAAAAACTGCCCTCTCCCTCCTCCCTACTCACTGCCCCAGATCCTAAACATCCTTTTAAGGTGTAGCAGCACTTCACATGCACCTTATTTCATCTGGTCTACTGCATTCGCTGCTCCAATGTGATTTGCTCACCATCAGACAGACCAAATGCAGACTGGGTTATTGCTTTGTTGAACTCCTTTGTTCTGTTCACAAGCAAAGCTGAGACTTTCCTGTCACTTGCCACTTTAACACACCATCCTGCCCTCCTGTCCATATGTCTGTCTTCGGCCTTTTGTCACGTTCTAGTGAACTCCAGTACAAGTTGGAGGAACAGAATCTCATCTTCTGATTCAGCACTTTACAGTTTCTGGACTGAGTATTGAGTTCAGCAATTTCAGAGAATGAACTCTCTTCTCTGCCTTCACCACATTTCCATTTATTTCATTTCATTTCGTTTCCAATGGTCCTGACTGTACTTCCGGCAATTTTAAATGCTCAGCTGCAAACACAATTATCCCCACCTTCCGTGTGCCGTCAGGTCACGTCAACTGGAACATTTTTGCAGGTTGAGAAAGGTTGGTTTTAGTCACCTTTGTAAACCGCTCTGAATGACTCACTGTCAATGAATCACCATCTTGGGAAGTTCTTCGCTTCAGAAAGAGTCTTTATTTCACAAGTCACTCCCTAGTTAGACCTTAATACAACACCGGAAAAGAAAACATTACCATGCTCACCACTCAATGTTTTAGTCAAATAATCCCTAAGCCATCAGGGAATAGATATTTTAGCCCAGGTGGTCCGAAACCGAAGATATTTGATGAGGTCAGACAAGACCAAAATTCTGCATTTTGAATTTAGCGTGGGTAAACATGTAACATTTCACTTCAGGTATGGTTCGCGTAACCCACTAGGGAGTTTTTATCAAACAGAGTGAATTGAAGAATACAGTTATCACAGAGCAAGAAAAGTAGCAATCACTTTTAGCAATTACAAGCAAGAAAAAAAATCAACTATGCAATTGCATAAATCTCAGCAACGAAATACACTTTCCCAACCAAATTAGCCCAATAAACAAACACCCTTTTTGGGATGAGCACAGGAAGCCCTTCAGCTTAGGTTTTGTTGTTGGATTCTGCAGCTTTTTTGACACAAGCTGACAAACTGAAGCCAGAACATCTTCCCAGAACACCGGGGAGAGAGCACCGCACCACTGCATCCAACCCAAAATCTATCCACCTTCTAACAAACTAACAATCAAACTGAAAGTCAGTGAAGAAGAATTGGGAGTGAAAAAGAAACTGTCCCACCTGACCTGTCAATCAATCTCCCCACAACACTTCAAACATTCATAAACTCCCAGGAAGTGCATTAGGCCCAAATTAAATACATAAAGTAAGAGCCTTTAAACCATTTAAGCTGTAATTAGAAGGTATTGAACCAGCAGCTCGGTGCCATGATGAAAAATGAAGGCTGTTTACAACGACATGGAACATGTTTAAAGTACCTTTCGTAAAGGCACACAATCGTACCACACTCTGACAGATATTGGAAACCGGTCTCTCTGCTAAAACAGAACATTAAAAATGAAAGTAATACTTTGAGATTAATTACTTGGGAAGAATTACATATTTCATAATTTTGATCTATAAATCGAATAATACAATCATAGGGATATAGGAACAAATGAACAGGAGAAAGCCACTTATGTGAATAACTGACTGAGAAGTTTCAGCGTTGCACCAAATCCTAATTCCATTCAAATCCCACTGCGAGTTTCCTGCAGCGTTTATTGCCACCGTTTAGAGAGGCTTCTCCTGCACTGTCAAAAAATGTTCACCACCACCAAAGCAACAGGGTCTTCCTTCCTTTCCCCATATTCGGGTTTAATTCCCTACAATCAATAAACACATCAACAGGGCACAACCTTCTCTGTCACACTTGGCCCTGTCACATTGGGAAATGTGCAATTAAATCAAGGATTCTATGAATTATTCTTTGCCTGTTCTGAGCATCATTGAAATAATTGCACACTGAGCACAAAGGGACGTTTGAGCACATTCTTCAACTGCTCTCTGAACTTCCTCTGTGACACAGCGTATATACAAGTATTTGTGCAGCAACTCATGAGCTGTAGGATGAAGCCGAAATCCTGAACAGAATCACCCATCCAAACAGCATGATACCCCAAATAATACATCCGCCTCCATACAGAGTATACCATTATCATTGCCCATAATATGATAAAATTCACTGAGATAGCAAAGAGCAAAATAATAGATTTCCTTCGATTCTGCATCTCTGGGTCTTTGGTACCTTTTCCATTGATAGGAGTTCGGAGTCTCCTGCGAGACCTGCTGGTCACTAAAATGTGCCTGACAGTGTAAATATTGAACAACAGAATCAGAACAAATGGGACACAGGGGTTTAGAATATGATGGCTGATTTCAACAGCAATCCAGACAGGAGAATCCATGACAAAGAAAGAAACACTGCAAAACCATGGGTCGTTCACCAACATATACGAATTTGACAGCATAAAATACCAAAAAATGTTCTTACGACAGCTCAGAACAGTGATTGATCCCAGGACAACTTTAGCCATTTTGTCGGTGCAAAATTTACTTTTCAGCATGGGGCAACAAATTGTCACAAGTCGATCAAAGGTGAAAGCGACAGTGAACCAAACAGAACAGTCAGTAGCTGCATAAAGGAGCACAGCGTGGATATTACACACATCCATGTCCCAGAGGAATCGGAAATCCTCCCAATAAACAATTGGAATTTGTCTAAATATCACATCAAAAATAACGACCAGTAGATCTGCGGCTGCCATCGAAACCAGGTAGTGTGTTACACATTTGGAGAGACCACATCTTTCCTGAGAGAGTATTCCAATTGTCATCATGTTAACTTTAAGGAGCAGAAATAAATCCAGATATTAGACATCAAGCTTTATAGGCACAGACTATGGAATCATTTTGCTGTGTTAATTCATCCTGAGATTTCTGGAATTAATTGCACGCAGTGAAGCAACAGCAAAGTCTGCAAAACACCACAGAATATTCACAATGAAATGATTAAAGGTGCCATGGTCAAATTGCAAATCCTTGTTTGTAACATTGCAATGACTCCCTTCCTATCCAGAAACAATTCAACATCAAGTGACTGATAATTCTGGAAAACATTCCATTTTGATGCATGAACTCAACTGACATTTGGCCGAGCTGTGTTTGACACTGGCGTATTTAAATATTGAACTGGAAATGTTCATGTTAATATTATAGAAATTGCCTGGTCTGATTTTAAAATGAGCCTAATTCCTAAGTAACTGCATACATGGATGAAATGATGTGGAGATGCCGTTGTTGGACTTGGATAAACACAGTAAAAAGTCTCACAACATCAAGTTAAAGTTCATTAAGTTTATTTGATAGTAAACCCACAAGTTTTCGGAACGCTGTTCCTTCATCAGGAGTGTGGAAAGTTTTGATCAGAAACAGGGCATATAAAGGCACACACAGTTTACAGAATATTGATTAGAATGTGAGTCTTTACAGCTACTCTGCTATTCAAGTCTCAAAGGTGCAGACAATGTGAGTGGAGATAGCATTAAGCATTTGTTAAAGAGATGTGTATTGTCTCCAGACAGGACAGTGAGTGAGATGTTGTAAATTCAGGCAACTCATGGGGGTTACAGATAATGTGACATGATCCCAAGAACCCGGTTGAGGCCCTCCTGATGCCTCAGTCTCTGCTCAGTGACTCTGCGCTGTCATGTATCTATTGATTGTGGGAGGGGTAATTATTAATTGTTTGTAAATAAATATTGCTGCATTAACAAGAGGTCTATTCACAAATCTTTGTTCACTGAATAAGGGTCAAAACAGACTGTGTCGCCGGCACAGCACTGAGTACTGTGCACAGTTCTGGTCGCCTCACTACAGGAAGGATGTGGAAGCTATTGAGAGGGTGCAGAGGAGATTTACAAGGATGTTGCCTGGATTGGGAGGCATGCCTAATGAAGATAGGTTGAGGGAGCTCGGTCTCTTCTCCCTGGAGAGACGAAGGTTGCGAGGTGACCTGATAGAGGTTCATAAAATGCTGGGAGGAATTGATAGGGTGGATTCTCGGAGGCTATTTCCCAGGGCTGAAATGGTCACTACGAGACGACACAGGTTTAAGGTGCTGGGGAGCAGGTACAGAGGAGATGTTAGGGGTAAGTTTTTCACTCAGAGGGTGTTGAGTGAGTGGAATCGGCTGTCGTCGGTGGTGGTGGAGGCAAACTCGCTGGGGTCTTTTCAAAGACTTCTGGATGAGTATATGGGATTTAATGGGATTGGGAGTTACAGACAGTTCTATGGCCTGGAAGGGATGGATATGATCGGCACAACTTGTGGGGTGAAGGGCCTCTTTGTGCTGTAGTGTTCTATGTTCTGTGTGTGAGTGTGTGTGTCTGTGTGTGTCTGTGTGCGTGTCTGTGTGTGTGTGTGTGTCTGTGTGTCTGTGTGTCTGTGTGTGGGTGTGCCTGTGTGTGTGTGTCTGTGTGTGTCTATGTGTGTGGGTGTGTGTCTGTGTGTGTGTGTGTCTGTGTGTGTGTGTGTGTGTGTGTGTCTGTGTGTGTGTGTGTCTGTGTCTGTGTCTGTGTGTGTGTGTGTGTGTGTCTGTGTGTGTGTGTGTGTGTGTGTGTGTGTGTGTCTGTGTGTGTGTGTGTGTGTGTGTCTGTGTGTGTGTGTGTCTGTGTCTGTGTGTGTGTGTGTGTGTCTGTGTGTGTGTGTGTGTGTGTGTGTGCAGTTTGGGGAACGCTCTGCAGACTTGGAATTGACAAAATCAACAAAACTTTCCCTGAGAAAAACAAAGGATGGTGGGAATTCTCCGAGCGCTGATGAAGGGTCACGGAGACTCACAGCGTTGCATCCACTCTCCCTTAAATAAATTGGAAAGAAAATTGGTTGGACTTAAACCTGGTGTCAGACTTCTGACTCCATGCTCCCTTCACAGACACTCTCAGAATTGCTGAGATTTTCCAGAATGTTCTGTTTTTTGTTTCAGATTCCAGCTTCAGCAGTATTTTATTTTTAGTTGTGTTAGAGACAGGGGAGTGACAGATAGCCTGAAATTATACACATGTTAATTCAACATCTAATATAAGAACATAAGAAATAGGAGCAGGAGTGGGCCATCCAGCCCCTCGAGCCTGCCCCGCCATTCAATAAGATCATGGCTGATCTGAAAGTGGTTCAGTTCCACTCACCCACCTGCTCCCCGTAACCCTTAATTCCCTTATTGATCAGAAATGTGACTTAAACATATATAACGAGGTGGCCTCCACTGCTTCAATGGGCAGAGACTTCCAGAGATTCATTACCCTCTGAGAGAAGAAGTCCCTCCTCAACTCTGTTCCAAACCGACTCCCCCTTATTTTGAGGCTGTGTCCTCTAGTTCTTGTTTCCTTTCTAAGTGGAAAGAACCTCTCTGCCTCTACCCTATCGAGCCCCTTCATTATCTTATATGTCTCTATAAGATCACCCCTCAGCCTTCTAAACTCCAACGAATACAGGTCCAATCTACTCAATCTCTGCTCATAAGCTAACCCCCTCATCTCCGGTTTCAAACTGGTGAACCTTGTCTGTACTCCCTCCAAACCCAATATAACCTTTCGCAAATACAGGGACCAAAATTGCACAGAGTACTGTATTTGCAGCCTCACCTTGTCCAATTACAGCAAGACCTCCCTACTTTTATATTCTATCCCCCTCACTATAAAGGCCAACATCCCATTCGCCTCCTTGATCACCTGCTGCACCTACAGGCTGGGTTTTTGCGATTCATGCACAAGGACCCCCAGGTCCCTCTGCACAGGAGGATGTTGTAATTTTTCACCATTAAAATAATAGTCCATTTTACTGTTATTCCTTCCAAAGTGGATAACCTCACACTTGCCATCTGCCTTAACTTGTTCAGTAAATTATGGTGAAATATCCAAACAGGTTTTCTTTTGAAATCCGAAAACTCCATGTCAACATTTACAGAAATATCCAACCTGCTTGTTCCATCCTCACATGAATTACCCAGAGGTGATTCAATCTGAAAACTGAAACAGCCTTTGCCTGTTTTAATGACACTCCCTTCCATTTTCCTGCTTAATGTTGTATTCTTACTGCTTTGCTCAAACCGATGTGTTAGTAATAATTATAATAATTATATTATATTAAAATTATAATAATAATAGTTTTCAGATTGAATCACCTCTGGGTAATTCATGTGAGGATGGAACAAGCAGGTTGGCTATTTCTGTAAATGTCGACATGGAGTTTTTGGATTTCAAAAGAAAACTTGTTTGGATATTTCACCATAATTTACTGAACAAGTTAAGGCATGATGGCATTTGCTTCAGAAAGGCGTATGCTTCCCAGCAGGCAGCACCAAGTCAGGGTAAAGTAATTATCCTTATGTTGTGTGCAATGACAATATTCTTCTTCAATACATCTCCTCCCAGTGCCTTTCTCCAGGTTGTTGCCTTGGTTATAAAACTGTCTCCATCTGATACAGCTGTTTCGCTCCCCAGTTACCAGCTACCCAGCTCTGACCCATGGCTCCACAGTCCTCAGATCCTCATTCTGTGAATTATTTCCATATCTCTCCACTCCACTCACCCCTGTCCAGGTCTACACGTATCTCTGTTCCCCTGGTCACAATCCTCATCGCTGTACCTCTCAGTTCCCTGCTCTGAATCTTAGTCTCTGTATCTGTTTGCTCTCGAGATCCTCGTCCCCCTCCTTGTCACTGTATGTCTATGCTACCATGGTTACTTCCCGTGTTTACATATTTCTGCTTTTAGCTGGTCCCTCGGTATGTCTCTGTGCCTCTTTCCTCCCGTTCTGTCATTAACTCTCTTCTCTACTGTTTTCTCTATTTGGTTTCACATCTCTCTTATTCCCATGCCCATCTCCTTGGCTGTGTCTCACTGTTACCTCGACCCTTCCCTTGGCTCCATATCTCTCTGCTACCCTAGTCTTGTCCTTGTCTCTATATCTCTCTGCTCTGCAATCCCCACCCCGATCCCTCTCCTTGCCTCCTTATTTCTGCACCCATGATCTCACGACTTTTCTCGTATATCTTCCTTTGTCATCCCTCTCCTTGTCTGCATATGTGTCTGTTCCCCTGGTCACACTCCTGGTCTCCTTATGCCTCTACTTCCCTGGTCCTCTCCTTGCCTCTTATTCCCCCTGCCCTCCTCCCTATCTTTGTCTCCGTATCTCTCTGCTCACCTGGCACCTCATTCTGTCTCTGTATCTCTCTCTGCTCCCCTGATCCCTCGCACGGTCTCCCGATCGCTCTGCTCACTTGATCCCTCTCCTTTGGACTCTGGAGCTGATGCATTTTTATTCTACTGGTCAAATTCCTTGTTTTCTCAATATTTCTAACTGCCTCTGGAGTCGGATTGGGATTGGCTGCTATACTTTTCACCAGGCTCTGACAGGATCGGGACTATGAGCTGAGCGGTGATGAGGCAGTGAAGGCACCAAATCCTGCCTCACTTTTCTCTGTCCTCTGCTCTGCTTATTTCTCTCTTCCCCTGTACCTCCCCTCACTCACCCTCTTTTTCTCACTCCATTCTCCTGGTTATCTAATTCAGGGAGATCACTGGAGAGGCTGAGAGAGTGAAATCGAATCCCACAAACACAACCTCATTAAAATGAATTCTAATTGCTCCCAGGCCAATTTAAACATCAAATGTATTCTTTACTTTTTGGCCAACGACACAGACAGTACTTGTTGTGGAACTGGAATGGAGACCGAGCTTATCTCTTTGTTAATTCCAGTCCTTATCTTCCAGCCAACCTCCTGCTAATCCCATCCCTTCCCAGATATCATCCACTCGGGAGAGGCGTCTTTGTTAATATTCGATACATCCATCCCACAGACCTTAGCCCCTGACTGTTCAACTCAACTGTTAACTGAGAACAATCTTTCTCCATCCTTCTCACTCACATTGTCTGTTTCTGTTTCTCTCCCGCTCATTGTTCCCCATCCCCCTTGTTTTCCCTTCTTCCTGGTCCCAAATATCAGTTATTGGTGATGTGTAAAACTTTACCTGCATTTGTGCTGATCTGACTTTTCCTCTGTACCTTTTCTCTGTGTCTCTCCCTCTGTTTCTGTATCATTGTGTTAAGGTGATCACCATTGCAGCAAATCAATGTACAACAAAGCTTTACAAAAAACCTGATCACACTGGCTGAAAGTGACCCTAAGTGTTCAGAAATCTGTGTCCAATTTAAACATTTAGAAAACATTTTTTCCGAGCCCTGGGGAGTGCTTTACAGTTACAATTAATGAATGTTTTAAAGAATATCTCCTGTGATGTTGCAGAAAATTCTTCAGAGCAGAGCACAATCCCAGAAGCAGTGGTGAAATGAACCTACTGCAGTCACTGTGCTGGGGGTATACTGCAGGCCACCCAACAGCCCAAGAGAAGTGGAGGAATGGGTATGTTAGGAGATTCTGGATGGGTGCAGAAAAAAAAGGGTTGTTGCCGTGGGAGACTTTAATTTCCTTGGTATTGACTGGAAAGTGCTTCGGGCTGGGGGTCTGGACGTGGAGGAATTTGTAAAATGCATACTGGAAGTTTCTTTGGAAGTATGTCAACGGCCCAATTAGAGACGGGGATATACTGAACCTAATTCTGGGAAATGAGCCCGGTCAGGTCATCAAAGTTTCAGTCGGGGAACATGTGGCAAATAGTGACCACAATTCTGTGAACTTTAGGATAGTAATGGACAAGGATGAGTGTTGTCCTACAGGTAGGGTGCTGAATTGTGGGAAGGCGAACTATAGCCGGATTAGGCAGGAATTGGTGGCCGTTGATTGGGAGAGGCTGTTTGAGGATAAGTCTACGTCTGGAATGTGGGAGTCTTTTAAGGAACAGTTGATGGGGCTGCAGGACAGGCATGTGCCTGTAAAAAGGAAGGATAGGAAAGGTAGGACTCGAGAGCCGTGGATAACCAGGGAAATTGAGGATCTGATCAAAAAGAAAAGACAGGTGTATGTTAGGTTCAGGCAACTGAAAACAGATGGAGCTCTGGCCGAATCCAGGGAGACCAGGAAAGAACTCAAACGGGGAGTTAGAAGGGCAAAAAGAGGTCTCAAAATGTTCTTGGCAGACAGGATTAGGGAGAATCGTGAGGCATTTTATTCATATGTTGGGAACAAAAGAGTTGTCAGGGAAAAGAAACAGACCTTTCAGGGACCAAGGAGGGGAATTATTCTTAGAATCCAATGGAATAGGGGAGATCCGAAATGAATACTTTGCATCAGTAATCACAAAGGGAAGGGATATGTTGACTGGGAGTGGACACAGTAAGAAGTCTGACAACACCAAGTTTAAGTCCAAATGATTCATTTGATAGTAAACTCAGAAGCTTTCGAGGTTAAACTCTTTGTCAGGTGAATGGAGAGTTCTGGCCTCAGACAGAGCATATAAAGCACAGACAGTTTACAGATTACTGATTAGAATGCCAGGGCCATCCCCACACCCCCACTTCTTGCCTTCAGACAACCACGCAATCTCAAACAGACCATTGTTCGCAGTAAACTACCCAGCCTTCAGGAGAACAGTGACCACAACACCACACAGCCCTGCCACAGCAACCTCTGCAAGACATGCCAGATCATCGACACGGATGATATCATCACACGTGAGAACACCATCCACCAGGTACATGGTACATACTCTTGCAACTTGGCCAACGTTGTCTACCTGATACGTTGCAGGAAAGGATGTCCCGAAGCATGGTACATTGGGGAGACCATGCAGACGCTACAACAACAGATGAATGAACATCGCTCGACAATCACCAGGCAAGACTGTTCCCTTCCTGTTGGTGAACACTTCAGTGGTCACGGGCATTCAGCCTCTGACCTTCGGGTAAGCATTCTCCAAGGCGGCCTTCACGGCAGAGTCGCTGAGCAAAGACTGATAGCCAAGTTCCGCACACATGAGGACGCTCTCAACAGGGAACTTGGGTTCATGTCACACTATCTGTAACCCCTGTGACTTGCCTGGGTTTGCAAAACCTCACCCACTGTACTGTCTGGAGACAATACACATCTCTTCAACCTGTGATCAGTGCTCCTTCCACGCACATTGTCGGCCACTTTAAGAATTGAATAGCAGGTTCGGTGTAAAGATTCGCATTCTAATCGGTAATCTGTAAACTGTCTGTGCTTTATATGCTCTGTCTGAGGCCAGAACTCTCCATTCACCTGATGAAGTTTAACTTCGAAATCTTGTGAGTTTACTATCAAATCAATCGGTTGGACTTAAACCTGGTGTTGTCAGACTTCTTACTGCGTTTACCCCAGTCCAACACCGGCATCTCCACATCATGACTGGGAATGTCTCAGAGGGAAGTGTTGACTCGTTAGAGAGACTGTCCATTACAAGGGAGGAAGTGTTAGGTTTTTTAGGGAACATTAAAACTGACAAATCCCCAGAGCCTGATGGCATCTATCCTAGACTGCTCAGGGAGACAAGAGGTGAAATTGCTGGGCCTCTGACGGAAATCTTTGTCTCTTCATTGGACACAGGTGAGGTCCCAGAGGATTGGAGGATAGCAAATACGGTACCGTTATTTAAGAAGGGTAGCAGGGATAACCCGGGTAATTATAGGCCAGTGAGCTTGACGTCTGTGGTAGGGAAGTTGTTAATAGAACATAGAACATAGAACATTACAGCGCAGAACAGGCCCTTCGGCCCACGATGTTGCGCCGACCATTTAAAAAATAATGACCCACTAACCTAAACCAATCCCTTTTCGTCTATAAACCTATCCACGGATCTCTTAAACGCCCCCAAACTAGGCGCATTTACAACCGCAGCAGGCAGGGCATTCCAATCCCTCGCCACCCTCTGGGTAAAGAACCTACCCCTGACATCCGTCCTATAACTACCCCCCCTTAATTTAAAGCCATGCCCCCTCGTGCTAGCTTTCTCCATCCGAGGAAAAAGGCTATCACTGTCCACCCTATCTAAACCTCTAATCATCTTATATGTTTCAATAAGATCCCCTCTTAGCCGCCTTCTTTCCAGCGAAAACAACCCCAAATCCCTCAGTCTCTCCTCATAGGACCTCCCCTCCATACCAGGCAACATCCTGGTAAACCTCCTCTGCACCCCCTCCAAAGCCTCCACATCCTTCCTGTAATGTGGGGAAAAGAACTGCACACAGTACTCCAAGTGCGGCCGCACGAGAGTTGTGTACAGTTGCAACATGACGCTGCGACTCCTAAATTCAATCCCCCTACCAATAAACGCCAAGACACCGTATGCCTTCTTAACAACCCTATCTACTTGATTCCCAACTTTCAGGGATCTATGTACACATACACCTAGATCCCTCTGTTCATCCACACTATTCAAAGTCCTCCCGTTAGCCCTATACTCAACACATCTGTTATTCCTACCGAAGTGAATTACGTCACACTTCTCCGCATTAAACTCCATCCGCCACCTCTCGGCCCAGCTCTGCAACCTGTCCAAGTATTCCTGCAAACTATGACACCCTTCATCACTATCTACCACACCTCCGACTTTGGTGTCATCAGCAAATTTACTAATCCACCCAACTATACCCTCATCCAGATCATTAATAAAAATTACAAACAGCAGTGGCCCCAAAACAGATCCCTGAGGCACACCACTCGTAACCAAACTCCATGACGAATATTTACCATCAACCACCACCCTCTGTCTCCTATCTGCTAGCCAATTCCTGATCCAATTTCTTAGATTACCCTCAATCCCATACATCTGCATTTTCTGCAGAAGCCTACCATGGTGAACGTTATCAAACGCCTTACTAAAATCCATATATAGCACGTCAACTGCCTTACCCCCATCCACCTCTTTGGTCACTTTCTCAAAAAACTCAATAAGGTTAGTAAGGCACGACCTACCCGCTACAAAACCATGCTGACTATCTCCAATCAATTCATTACTCTCCAAATAACTATAAATCCTATCCCTAATAATTTTTTCTAAAACCTCGCCCACAACAGAAGTGAGACTCACCGGTCTATAATTGTTGGAGAGGATACTGAGAGATAGGATGTATGTGCATTTAGAACGGAACAATCTCGGTAGTGATTGTAAGAGGGAGGTCGTGACTTACAAATTGGGTGCAGTTTTTTGAGGAGGTGACAAAAGCGGTTGATGAAGGAAGGGCCATGGATGTCGTCCATATGGATTTCAGTAAGGCGTTTGACAAAGTCCCTCGTGACAGGTTGGTGAAGAAGGTTAAAGCTCATTGGATACAAGGAGAAGTGGCAAGATGGGTAGAGAGCTGGCTTGGCCACAGGAGACAGAGGGGAGCAGTTGAAGGGTCTTTTTCCAGCTGGAGGTCTGTGACCAGTGGTGTTCCGCAGGGATCTGTCCTGGGACATCTGCTGTTTGAGATATATATCAATGTTTCGGAGGAAGGTGTAACTGGTGTTAACAGCAAATTTGTGGATGACACGAAGATGGCTGGACTTGCGGATAGCGATGAACATTGTCGGACAATACAGCAGGATATAAATAGGCTGGACAATTGGGCGGAGAAATGGCAGATGGAATTCAATCCAGATAAATGCAAAGTGATGCATTTTGGAAGAACTAATGGAGGCAGGGTAGTTATACGATAAATGGCAGAACCATCAAGAGTTTAGAAACACAGAGGGACCGAGGTGAGCAAGTCCACAAATCTTTGAAGGTGGCAGCACAGGTGGAGAAGGTGGTGAAGAAGGCATGTGATCTGCTTGCCTTTATAGGACGGGGTATAGAGTATAAAAGGTGGAGTCTGATGTTGGAGCTGCGTGGAACGTTGGCTAGGCCACATTTGAAGTACTGTGTCTAGTTCTGGTCGCCGCACTACCAGAAGGACATGGAGGCTTTAGAGAGAGTGCAGGGAAGGTTCACCAGGATGTTGCCTGGTATGATGGGCCTGAGCTATGAGGAGAGATTGGGCAAACTGGGGTTGTCCTCCCTGGAAAGACGGAGAATGAGGGGAGACCTAACGGACGTGTACAAAATTATGAAGGGTATAGATAGGGTGAACAGTGGGAAGCTTTTTCCCAGGTCGGAGGTGACGATTACGAGGGGTCACAGGTTCAAGGTGAGAGGGGTGAGGTATATCAGATATCAGAGCGATGTTTCTCACACAGAGGGTGGTGGGGGCCTGGAATGCACTGCCAAGTAGGGTAGTGGAGGCAGACACGCTGGCATCGTTTAAGACTTACCTGGATAGTCACCTGGATAGTTACAGAGAGAGATTGAACAGGTTAGGACTTTATTCCCTGGAGTGTAGAAGAATGAGGGGAGATTTGATAGAGGTGTATCAGATTTTGATGGGTATCGATAGAGTGAATACAAGCAGGCTTTTTCCACTGAGGCGAGGGGAGAGAAAAACCAGAGGCCACGGGTTAAGGGTGGAAGCAGAAAAGTTTAAAGGGAATATTAGGGGGGGCTTCTTCACACAGAGAGTGGTGGGAGTGTGGAATGAGCTGCCGGATAAAGTGGTCAATGTGGGGTCATCTTTAACATTTAAGAAAGACTTGGACGGGTTCATGGATGAGACGGGTGTGGAGGGACAAGGTTCAAGTGCAGGTCAGTGGGACGAATGGCTCAGCACACACGGCATCAGGAATTTCGTTATGTTGGGAAAACCAAGGGACCTCCCAGCCAGTTTCACCCACCTGAGGAAAAAAGTTATTCATACATCAGCCAAACACAAATGTTCTCTGGATGCATGAATACAGGTCAGACTGTGAGATGGTGCAGATGAAGTTTATGATAGATTCCACCTGGAGCAAAGTGGAGAAATTGAATTATTAAGAACATTCTAAATGCGAATGGACATGGGGATGTTAATATCTGAACACTGAGACTCAACAGAAACAGCAACAGCAAACAAAGGGACGAGAGGAGAAACATAGTTAAACATTCTTATCTAATTATTAACTGGTTATTGAGATTTACCTGGGACTCCAATAATGGCCAGGATGGGATAGTAAAAGTACTGGAAAATGTAAATTACATATTGGATCCGATGAACTGGCCTTATCCACCAGCTATTTTCATGAAGCCTGTCAATCCAATAGGACAAAGCTCTGTCCATTGCTGTAATATTCCACCAGGTTGTTCTCAGACTCTGAACCATTGCCGTATCATTCAATTGTGTTAATCCCAGATTATCATCAATTGCTGTAACATTCCAATCCATTGTCATTCGATGCTGATGCATTGTTGTGACACTCCAGTCTATTGATCTGAGATTCTGACCGATCCTCTCCTTGTCACTGGCGCTGCTAAACTTTATGAGCTGGAGGTGAAGCTTCTGCGAACACTGTCAGCTAACACGTGAATAGGAACCCCTTCTTAACAGGAGATAGAAAGTCTCTTGTGACATCATGAGTATCTACGGAGATTAACATAATTACAGCGACTAAACAAACAAGCTCAGTTAACCCCTTTTTTCAAATACTTTTTTATTCCTCATAAAGTAGATAATTTTCTCGGATTTAATGGATGCAGGAGGCTTGCTGAATGCAAAAATTGTGGAAGTTTTGGGGATGCTGTCCATAACATATCAATGATTCTTGGGTGTAAATGTGTTGCTGTGTGTCATCGTTGTGAGTCTGAAACGGTTTTATCATTACTCAGACCTGTCAAAGGCTAATATGTTTGTTGTTAAATTTGTGGTCAGCCTGATGCTTTTCCCCCTTTTTTAACTGACAATGTCTGGGTGACAAGACGGCTCCAGATAATCACAAGCTTGTTTCTGGACTTTTGTTAACTGTTGAAGAGAAAGGCAAACACGTGGAATGTCGAGCTCATTGGATTCGAGAAACATTCCAGTCAAGCCAGCACAATGTTTTAGCAGATGGGAAGTCTGTCCCAGACAGACCTACACCATGGCAGCTGTTTGTATATATTATATTCTTTAACCTGGTGCTAATGGTGTAAACATTCCCTTTCCAGCACGCAATGTCTTTTCATCAGGAATCTCCTTTCAGCAACTTGACATCAGCAGAAGATTAAAAGGAACCATGAAAGTCAAGAATTCAAGATTCCAGATTTGGAAAATAAGTACTTTATCCCATATCAGGAAGGTGTGATGTGAGAGATGACAAATTAACTGCCCACAAGCTGCTAGGAATTGGAATATTTCCCTGTGGGAATGAACTCGGGCAGTTACTATTGACGATCCAAAGAAAATGGACTCCAGGCAGCGGCCTGTCAAACCAGAAAGCAGATAGAAGCAGAAATAACTCTATGTACACTTCAAAATTGTGACCAACTGGAACATTGGAACAAAACAAATTCTACAATGCTCCAAAAAATGTGTGGCGATGTCCCACAGAATTGATCAGCGAGCTGGAGTTACAGCATTACCTGACCATTCCTCACATGACAGTCGTGTTACAATAAAGGGAGGATCCTTTATCCCGTTCACCAGCACGGTGGCCAACACCATATTGGATCTTATGCTGAACCGAAAAGTCTGCTGCTCTGCAGATATATTCGTTATGGAGGCAGGCGAGATTCCACACAGAAGGACATCTGTCATTCCAGCTCAGAAAGGTTGGCCCAAGTTCAGGAGCCAACTGCCCAACTATCGCTGTACAGACTAAGGACTCACAGCAGTGGAAGTTGAAACGTCCCAATTGTGATCGACCCTGAAAGGGGACCCTCAAAACCATGCAAAAACAATTAATATTTTCCATTCTCCTGATCATTGGCCAAGCCCCAGTCCCTGGGCTCGAGCAACTGAAGTTCCTTGTTACCCAAGTGAATATCAGGTTCTCATCTTGACAAGGCAACGCGTGATCCCAGGGCTGAGATATCTCAAAGTGAAATGTGCAGCATCCCTCTGTGCATTGTGCAGAACAGCCTAACCTGCACACGACCACTGAGTGCTCGTCAACCTCGACCCCTTCGACACCACATCAGTGATTTGGCAAACCTGATCCCCACCCGGGGACAGTGAGATCAGAGTTTGTGCATGAAATGGACATCCTCAAACAGATGGATCATAAATACTCTGCAAACATCCCAACATTTGCAAATGCCAGTATTTGGTTCTTTCAGATGTCTGAACCAGGATTTAAACCTCAGAAAGAGGATGCAGTGGGGAAAGACCATTTCCCCTGCTGAATGTGTGTTTGATATGCTGATATGAATGGACCAATTCCTGCACAGAACTGCAACTCATATCCCACCTTCCATGAGTCAATATGTGAAATTAAATTATTTTCATTCACTACAGGGAACGTGTTTGATTTCAAAACCTAAAAATAACACTTGAATATAGCACCCGATCGCAAAAACACTCCAGCCAAGCTAACAGAATGGCTTTGAAAATGTAACTTCTGCCACCACCACTTGTGAACAAAGACAATTATTTGCATCTCCTGGCCTCCAACCTGCTGCTAATGTCATAAGCTTTATTCCTGCCAACACACGATAGCTTCTAAACCAGGGTCATTGTATTGTAAAACCCGAAACTAGTATTTTCAATAAGAAAAGGTGTATATGGGGGCCCAGGGGCAATGTCACTGGACTATTAATACAGAGACTTTGGACAATGTTCTGAGGGCCCTGTTTCACGTTCCACTCAAGCACAATACTTCAATGAAAATCTGAACTTAAATGTTTAATGATTACCTTAAATCATTGTTGATTTTTATGAATAAAAAATCTGGTTTTTTGTTCTATTTCAGGTTATAATATCTGTTGTGACCTACATCTGACCCAAATCTCTAATAATAAAGTTGACACTTGAAAAATAACCTTTGAATTATTTTTGTTTCAAGTTTGGAATTGGCATTAAATGCTGTCTCAACCACAATTGCCCTTGACAGATTAAAGAAAGAATCCTGACTCCTTTTAAAAACTTCAAGTTTCCACCCCAGTGGGATGCATTTTTTGTCCATTAACTCAAATGTCCATAACTCAAAAAGACCGGAGTCCCTCGCTCAAATCTAGATTCATTTACAATACTTAACAATTGTAAGGTAGATACTGCCCGGTAGAAAGTTGTACTGTTGACACCCAGGAGAAATAGTTATTCGAGAAAAATAAAACTGCTTCCATTTTATCATTTTTTCTCAATATTTAATGAATTTATAAATATTTTAAAGAGATATTTCATCATCTCCTTCAATTGTACTAAGAACTTATTCTGGGTCACAGCATAAATTCAAGCTTTTGTGCAGCAATTCAGGAGCTGCAGCAGGAAGGTCATTTCTCACACACAGTTATGCATAAATACATAGGTAAAACCCATCCTGTGCATTCTGACCCATGTAGAATTTACCATTAACAGTAACCATAATTATATAAATTCCCCAAAATTTCAAGCAGTTGAATGATGGATTTCCTTCTCCCCTCTATCTCGGGGTCTCTGGTAGCCTTCCCACAATTTTGAGCTCAGAGTCTCCGGCAGGCTGTACTTTTCACCAGAATGTTTCTGATTGTGAAAACATTGATCAGCAGAATAAGAACAAATGAGACAACCAGGGTTAAAATGTGATGACGGAACTCCATTGGTCCCCAGGCAGTTGACAATCGAGCATCCTCTGATATAGAGCATAACCAGGGTTGGTTCACCAGTGCATACCAGCCTGTTAGCATAAAATACCAAAAAATATTTTTCAAACAACTCAGTACAGTCACAGTTCCTAGAACCATAGTAGCCATTTTCTCAATGCAGTGTTTATTTTTGAACTTTTGATAACAAATGACCAAAAACGATCAAAAGTGAAAGTGACGGTGAACCAGAGTGAACAGCCAGTAGCTGCATAAAGCAGGATGGTGTGTATATTGCACAAAGCGATGGACTCCACAAAAAGGCACACTTCCCAACAAAGAATAGGAATCTTTCTCAAGGTTAGGTTGAAAATGACAACCAATCGATCTGCTGCTGCCATGGCCATCAGGGAGCGAGTTACACATTTGGAGAGACCACATCTTTCCCGCGACAAGATGATAATGTTCACTAGGTTAAACTGTGAAGAAGGAAAATCAAAAAGTAAATAATGCACCAGGCTGAGAGGTTTTACAATTTGAGTGTGAAGGATATATTTTTTATATCCAGTGGCAATTTGCAATGATTGTGCCTGGAACCAAATATCCTCCACAAAGAATGAATAATGTCCAATGAAGTCAATCATTGAATATAAATTATAATTTGGAATGAGCGAGTACAAACACAAAGGGTGACATGGTAGCACAGTGATTAGCACTGCTGTCTTACAGCGCCAGGGATCCTGGTCCAATTCCAGCCTCAGGTACTGTCTGTATGGAGTTTCCACATTCTCCCTGTGTTTGTGTGTGTCTTTTCTCCGGGTGCTGCCGTTTCCTGCCACATTCTAAAGATGTGTAGGTTAGCTGGATTGGCCATGCTGTGTTCCCCCTTGGTGACCAAGTAATTGTAGGCTCGATTCAGGAGCCATGACAAATGTGTGGGGTTCCAGGTATGGGGCAGGGTGGTGAACCAGGATACTCCTTAGGAAATTGCTTGCAGGCTCGATGGATGTATTGTCTCTTTCAGCAGCGTAGGGAGGTTATGGGAATTGTTCCGATCTTAAATAATCCTTGCACATGCAAAGGTAAATAATGGTAAAGATAATGGTGCAAATGAGAGCAATGGTCCAATTAGGACCAGTGGGACGGAGCTCGGTGGTGTGGGGTTCATGTTAATATGTTGGGTCAGTATCCAGGAGCCGATCATTACCCAATCCTGCTGACGTTGTTCAAGGGAATGAGTTCAAGCTTTGTACCATTACCAAGAGTTTCAGGATTGATGTGGGGGGAATCAGCTCAGCTTTCCATTTCCCAAAACATTCCCAGTGTTCTGCTTTGTTGTCGGGTTTAGGGGAGGGAGTGGGAGGTAATTTATGTTCCTGTTCTTGGTCATCATTTGGTTTCGCAGGATCGGTGTGAAACAATGATACATTTCCATCCTGTTGATCCGTGCGACAAATCTGCCTTCATGTGCAATCAGCAACCCAGCTTTTTTTCTCCACATTAACACCCAGCGATCCTCGGGTGTTGTTGGAGAGTCTTCCCAAGTTCTTATTCCTCATCATTATCTAGTCAGACTGGGTTAATGTGTAGAATCATGCACCGTTCCATCTTTTGATAATTTCTCTTTGTCTGTGGATCACTGGAGATGAATCAAATGGAAACAATGTCTCTGCTGCCAATTGCTGATGATGTGAAATGAAGGCATTGCTGAAGTGTTAAGCTGCCACCCATTGCATTTTTCTACTTTCGAAAGTGTGTGCCTGTCTGATTTCGAGCCTGTGTCAGGTATGTTATTGCCAGGACTACATTCCAAAGAACAAAGAACAAAAACAGCCCGGGAAACAGGCCCTTCGGCCCAACGAGCCCGCGCCGCCATTTTAACACCACCAGTCCCCCCTCCACCCATGACCCTTATCTATTGTTTTATGGCCATCCAGATTGAGGGAAACTGATTTAGGGACAATTTATTCCTGCCAATCAGCCTAACAGCACATCTTTGGGGTGTGGGAGGAAACCGCAGCACCCGGAGAAAACCCACACAAGCACGGGGAGAATGCGCAAACTCCCACAGACACCGGCCCAAATCCACGTGTCGGCTCAGCAATCAGTGATAGTCACTGAGCTGTCGTCTTGCCCAGTACCTGGTCCAGTTTAGGCACACACTAACGACATGAAGCACTAGGCCAATCTCAAACAACCAAGAGCAGCCCAACTATGACCCATCGCGTGTATGCCCCTCATTGGACATAAGGCGGACCGACTTAAAACCTGTGAATGAAAAAGGGAAAAAAAACATTATTTTTGTACCATATCCATTTACCTTACCAGGAACGCCCCAATACTAATGCCCCTTATTTAAAACAATCTCCTATATCCACCCATCTCCAACCCACTCATGTGCCTGTCCAAGTTACCCTTAAACAACTCTAGCGTGTTTGCCTCCACCACCTTACTTGGCAGAGCATTCCATACCCCCACTACCCTCTGTGTGAAAAACCTCCCTCTAATATCTGTGTTATACCTCTCCCCCTCACCTAAAGCCCATGGCCCCTGGTCCCACGTGTCTCTATCATAGGAAATTGCTTACCTCTGTTTACTCTATCTATACCCTTCATAATCTTATATACCTCTATTAGATCCCCGCTCAGTCGCCGTCTTTCAAGGGAAAACAGCCCCATTTTATTCAATCTTTCCTCATACCCCAGACCTTCCATACCGGGCAACATCCTGGTAAACCTCCTCTGCACTCTCTCCAGGGTCTCCACGTCCTTCCGGTAGTAAGGCGACCAGAACTGGACGCAGTACTCCAAATGCGGCCTAACCAACGTTCTGTACAACTGCAACATTAGACTCCAGCTCTTATATTCTATACCTCTTCCTATAAAGGCTAACATTCCAATCTTAAATAAGGCCAGAACACAGAGGACAGAACTAACATGAACGCTTCATCATCATCATCATCCAAGTTGAATCTTTTAAACAGACGAGGGTCACAAAATTAAGAAATGGAAAGTAAATGGATGTACAGTAAGCAGCAATGCCTCCTGTGAGCAGCCGAGTGACTGTGTAGAAGTGTTATCCAGCAGGAAGGCTACCACACAACTTCAGGCACAGAGAGTAGAGATAAATAATAAACACTGCCAGAAATTATTGGTGAAATTGTATTTCCACAATACATTATCAATTCAAATGTTTGTTAAAATATAACCTGGAAATTATATCTAGAAACATAAAAGATAGGAGCAGAAGGAGGCCACTTGTCCCTTCGAACCTGCTCCGCCATTCATCACAATCATGGCTGATCATCCAACTCAATCGCCTAATCTTGCTTTTCCCCCATAACCTTTGATCCCATTCGCCCCGAGTGCGATATCCAGCTGCCTCTTGGATGCATTCAATGTTTTGGCATCAACGACTTCCGGTGGGAATGAATTCCACAGGCTCATCACTCTTTGGGTGAAGAAATGTCTCCTCACCTCCGCCCTAAATGGTCAACCCGTGTCCTCAGACTGTGACCTCTGGCTCTGGACTCCCCCAGTGGGAATATCAAAGAACAAAGAACAACCCAGCACGGGAAACAGGCCCTTTGGCCCAATGAGTCCGCGCCGCCATTTTAAAGCATTTTCCTACACCTACCTTGCCCCGTGTGTATGCGAATGGTACCCCTACTGTAGCCAGATTCAGGGGAGAATAGTGTCGGGTCAATTTGGTACACCAATCAGCCGAACAGCTCATCTTTGCATCACTGCATTTACCCTGTCTGGCCCTGTTAGAATTTAATAAGTAAATAGAACATAGAACATTCAAGCGCAGTTCAGGCCCTTCGGCCCTCGATGTTGCACCAACCAGTGGCATCAATCTAATGACCCTCGAACCTAAACTATTCCAATGTTATCCATATGCCTATCCACTGACCATTTGAACACCCTTAAAGTTGACGAGTCCACAACTGCTGCAGGCAGGGCATTCCACGCCCTTACTACCCTCTGAGTAAAGAACCTACCTCTGACATTTGTCCCATATTTATCACCCCTCATTTTGAACTATGTCCCCTCGTGTTAGCCATCACCATCGAGGAAAAATGCCCTCACTGTCCACCCTATCTAACCCTCCGGTCAATCCCGTCTAGTCTAAAAGTAGCCCCACAACACCAGGTTAAAATCCAACAAGTTCATTTGGAAACATGAGTTTTCAAGAGCTGTAATATAGGAAATTTGGCAACTTATTTGGTCACAGCACGATGCCACAATTTGCAAAGTAATTCAGATGCGGAAGACAGGGTTGTTTGTGATGGGCAATGGGCAATCAATGGTCGAAAGACCATAGATTCTGCAGAACTATCAAAATCATTTCTTTGTTGCAATGAGTTGTGAGTTGGGACATGCTGCCTGAATTGTCAGTGGGGAAAAATACACAAAATATCTTAAAGGATGAATTGGATTATTAATTTAGGAGGTGGTGTTATTGCATGGTTAGAGTCAAAGAGCAGAGGGAAGTGAGGATAATTGGATTGCATTTTGAAAGTAGCAAGTTGGATCAAATGGTTCATGTCTTCATTCTTTAGTTCATCTTTGAATGCAATGAATTCTGCAGATAAACCTTCCTCAGGTCAATCATTTCTTAGACCTGTCAGGCTAAATTTAATTTAAAAAATAAATTCCAGTTAATGTTGGACTCAATTAATGGACTGTCCATTCAACGTGTCCAAGATGAAGACAAAATGCACCATGTGTGATTATTAACTTTGACTGCTTTGTCAAATGTGCTCAACAATCTCAGTGTGAGCATGAGGAGATCAGTGCAGAATGATGAAGGCACTCGTTCTGCTACTTGTGTTCCTGGTCCTAATGGAGCCCATCTATACCGATGGAACAGTGGGTGCATCACTGAACAGAGAAGGTCAGTATATATCGAACTGCACACTGAGTATAAAGATGCAAATTGGAATGAGGAGGACATTCCTCCTCGCCCCGTGCTGCCATTCAGTTGATGTGAGCTGATACGACAGAGCCTCTGGCGATGATTTTTGCGTCATCAGTGGAGACGGGAGAGGTTCCGGAGGATTGGAGGATTGCGGATGTGGTTCCTTTATTCAAGGAAGGGAATAGGGATAACCCAGGAAATTACCGACCAGTGAGTGTAACCTCAGGAGAAGATCCTGAGAGACAGGATTTCTGAGCTTTTGGAGAAGTATAGTATGATCAAAAATACTCAGCATGCCTTTGTCAAAGGCAGATCGTGCCTTAAGAGCCTGGTTGGGGTCTGGGTTCATAGGACTCTCAAATCGGCCTCGCAGGTAGAGGATGTGGTTAAGAAGGCGGATGGTGTACTGGCCTTCATCAATCGAGGAACTGAGTTTCGGAGTTGGGAGATAATGCTGCAGCTTTATAAGACCCTGGTCAGACCCCACTTGGAGTACTGTGCTCTGTTGTGGTCGCCTCATTACAGGAAGGATGTGGAAGCCATTGGAAGGGTGCAGAGGAGATTTACAAGGATGTTGCCTGGATTGGGTGGCATGCCTTATGAGAATAGGTTGAGAGAGCTCAGTTTTTTCTCCTGAGAGAGACGAAGGATGAGAGGGGACCTGATAGAGGTGTATAAGATGACGAGAAGTATTGATTGGGTGGATTCTCAGTAACTTTCTCCCAGGGATGAAATGGCTGCCACAAGAGGACACAGGTTTAAGGTGCTGGGGAGTAGGTACAGAGGAGATGTCAGGGGTAAGTTTTTCACTCAGAAAGCGGTGGGTGAGTGGAATCGGCTGCCGGCAATGGTGGTGGAGGCGGATTCGATAGGGTCTTTTAAGAGACTTCTAGATGAGTAAATGGACCTTAGTACATGGACCTTTGCCCATTGTTTGCTGGAGCAGATGAGTGAGGGAGCAGAGAGTCAGATAAGAAATTACCTGTTAAAAACCTGTTTAAATAAGTTTAAAGCACTTTCATAGTAAGAACTTACCTTGTAGAACTGTTTCAATCATTTCAAAGCATTTTTGCGGGCTTTTTGTATTTACCACTTTAAGAATTCTAAGGGAGTGGATAGCAGGGAGTTGTGGGGGAGCAGGCTTTAAATCAGCGCCAGGTTTAAAAGGAGGCCTGGTGTAGACAGCGGGCAGCGTTGGAGCAGGCAGCGGAGTGAGAGGGAAGCAGAGTGAGCTACTCGGGCTTAAGATCAAAGGGCTGGGGAGAACAAGGGCCAGGTAAGTTTGTGTGGAAATTTTCAATACTACGACAGTGAATAATGGAGGGGCATGTGATGTGTTGTTTCTGTATGATGTGGGAGCTGGTGGACCCCAGGGTCCTTCCCAGTGACCATGTCTGCAGTAAGTGCAGGTTGCTGGAGGAGCTCCAGCTCAAGGTAGATGAGCTGGCCTCTGAGCTGCAGACAGTGAGGGTCATCAGGGGGAGAGAGGGTGCCATTGTCAGTGGGGTGCAAGTGACATCCACCCCCCCCTAGACTGGCTAACTCTAAGGGTCAGGAACAAGAGGGGGCTGCTGAGAGGAGGAAGGAGGGTGGGGACGGGAGGAAGGAGGGTGGGGACCAGAAGAAGTGGGGTGGGGACCAAATGCCTCAGCCTTTCAATCTGCATAACAGGTTTGAGGTTCTTGCTTCCAGTGTGGACGAGAACGAGGGCTGTGAGGTTGGTGAGCAAACTGCACACGGTACAGTGATGCAGACACAGGACATAGGCAAAGAGAAGGGGAAAAGGAACGTAGTAGTGATTGGGGATAGTGAAGTGAAGGGTATTGACACTGTCCTTTGTCACAATGACAAAGTGCACAGAAGGGTGTGTTGTCTGCCTGGTGCTCGGGTCCAGGATGTTACATCTGGGCTGCAGAGGAACCTGGAGTGGGAGGGTGAGAATCCGGTCGTTGTGGTTCATGTGGGTGCCAACGACGTAGGCAAAATGCGAACTGAGGATCTGGGGAGGGAGTATGAAAAGCTGGGAATGGAATTAAAAAGTAGAACCGACAATGTGGTTATCTCCGGACTGCTGCCTGAACCGAGTGCAGACGGGCGTAGGGTTGACAGGATTAAGGAAGTGAATGGGTGGCTCAGGGATTGGTGTGGGAGGAATGGGTTTGAATTTATGGGGCATTGGCATCAGTATTGGGGTAGGTGGGACCTGTTCAGGTGGGATGGGGTTGGCCTGAACCGTGCTGGGACCAGAGTCCTGGCGAATCGTGTAAATAGGACTGTAGACAGGGCTTTAAATTAATTAGTTGGGGGGTGGCGGGGGGGGGGGGGGGGGGGGGGAGAGTGCGAGGGTAGGTGAAATTACGAGGTCTAAAGTTAAGGAGAGGGTGCAGGAAAGGGAAGAGACCAAGGATGTCCCAATAATAGAGGGAGTAAGGGGCGTGAGTATGGTTGGTGGCGTTCCTGCAAATAGGGTCCAGGTGAAGGCTGGGATGAAGGCACTTTATCTGAATGCACGAAGCATTCGGAATAAAGTGGATGAGCTGGTGGCGCAGATCAGCACAAATGGATATGATCTGGTGGCCATTACAGAGACGTGGCTGCAAGGTGACAGGGACTGGGAGCTGAATATCCAGGGGTATCAAGTGTTTAGGAAGGATAGGCGGGAGGAAAAAGAGCGGGGGGAGCATAGTTCTGCTGATTAAGGATAGCATCAGGGTGGTAGCAAGGGATGATATAGGAACCAAAGAGCAGAAAGTGGAATCGTTGTGGGTGAAGATTAGGAACAGCAAAAGGAGGGAGATGCTGGTGGGTGTGGTCTATAGGCCCCCAAATAATGATCTGGAGGTGGGGCGGGCTGTTAACGCACAAATAAATGCGGCGTGCAGGAATGGAACAGCGATAATTATGGGGGATTTCAATCTACATATTGATTGGTCGACCCATGTTGGACGCGGTGGGCTCGAGGAGGAGTTCTTGGAATGCTGCCGGGATAGTTTCCTTGAACGGTGAGTGTTGGAGCCGATGAGGGAGCGAGCTATCTTGGATCTGGTGTTATGTAATGAGGCGGGTAGAATTAGGGACCTTGTCGTGAAGGATCCTTTTGGGAAGAGTGATCATTGTATGGTGGAGTTTCTGGTGCAGATGGAGGAGGAGAAAGTGGGTTCCCGGGCACGCGTCCTTTGTTTGAACAGAGGGGAGTACGGTAGGATGAGAGAGGAATTGGCGAATGTTGATTGGGGGAGCGCGTTGGAAGGTAGGTCTGCTGAGGAACAGTGGGGGACCTTTCAGGAGATCTTTCTTGGTGCTCAGCAGAAATTTATTCCGATGGTTAAAAAGGACCGTAGGAGGAGAGGTAATAAGCCATGGATAACGAAGGAGGTGAAGGAGAGTGTTAAATTAAAAGCAGAGGTGTTTAGAGTAGCTAAGAGTAGTGGGCAAGAAGAGGATTGGGAGAGGTTTAAATGTCAACAAAGGTTGACCAAGAAGTTGATAAAGAAGGGTAGGATAAACTATGAAGCTGGGCTAGCGCTTAATATAAAAAAGGATAGCAAGAGTTTTTATAAATATATAAAAAGGAAGAGGCTGGCTAGGGTGAATGTTGGACCCTTAGAGGATGAGAGGGGGGACTTAGTGGTAGGGGATGGGGAAATGGCTGAGGCCTTGAATAAATTTTTTGTTTCGGTCTTCACGGAGGAGGACATGAATGATTTGCCGGGTGTTAGCGATGGAAAGATGGTACGACAGGAGGGTCTCAATGACATTACTGTTACTAGAGAGGCTGTGCTCGACAGACTGGAGGGACTGATTGTGGACAAGTCCCCAGGACCGGATGGAATGCATCGAAGGGTTCTGAAAGCAATGGCAGAGGTGATAGTGGATGCCTTGGTGGTTATTTTCCAAACGTCACTGGGTTCCGGGGAAGTGCTGGAAGATTGGAAAACGGCTAATGTTACGCTGTTGGTTAAGAAGGGTGCCAGGCAAAAGGCAGGGAATTATAGGCCGGTTAGATTAACGTCTGTTGTAGGTAAAATGTTAGAATCCGTCATCAAGGAGGAAATAGCGAGGCATCTTGAGGGGAATTGCTTGATAGAGCAGACACAGCACGGTTTCGTTAAGTGTGTCTGACAAATTTATTGGAGTTCTATGAGGATGTGTCGAGGGTGGTGGATAGAGGAGAGCCGGTGGTTGTGGTCTTTCTTGATTTTCAGAAGGCGTTTGACAAGGTACCTCACAAGAGGTTATTGCAGAAGGTAAGGGGGCATGGAGTTGGGGGTAGGGTGTTAGCGTGGATAGAGGATTGGCTGTCAAATAGGAGGCAGAGAGTGGGGGTCAATGGGTGCTATTCAGATTGGCGGTTGGTGACTAGTGGAGTGCCCCAGGGGTCGGTGCTGGGGCCTCAGCTATTTACCATTTATATAGATGATCTGGAGGAGGGAACCGAGTGTATGGTGTCGAAATTTGCTGATGACACCAAGATTGGTGGAACGGCAAATTGCGCAGAGGGTGTGGAGAGTCTGTAGAAGGATCTAGATAGGCTGGGCGAATGGGCCAAGAACTGGCAAATGGAATTTAATGTTGGCAAATGTGAGGTGGTCCACTTTGGTAGGAATAACAGTAGGAAGGATTATTACTTACGTGGCGAAAAACTGCAGCAGGCGACGGTGCAGAGGGACCTCGGGGTCCTTGTGCATGACTCGCACAAACCCAGCCTGCAGGTGCAGCAGGTGGTCAGGAAGGCGAATGGGATGCTGGCCTTCATAGCGAGGGGGATTGAAAATAAAAGTAGGGAGGTCTTGCTGCAGCTGTATAGGGCATTGGTGAGGCCGCAGCTGGAGTAGTGTGAGCAGTTTTGGTCGCTGCACTTACGCAAGGATATTTTGGCCTTGGAGGGATTTCAGAGGAGGTTTACTAGGCTGATACCGGAGTTGAGGGGGTTGAGCTATGACGAGAGGCTGAATAGACTAGGCTTGTACTCGTTAGAGTTTAGAAGAATGAGGGGAGATCTCATTGAGACATATAAGATGATGAATGGGATGGTTCAGGGAATTAGGAGATGTTAAAGATCTTGAGGAGTATAAGGACTGTAGGAGGGAACTTAAAAGGGAAATTAGGAGAGCCAGAAGGGGTCATGAGAAGACCTTGGCGGGTAAGATTAAGGAGAATCCCAAGGCCTTCGATAAATATGTGAAAGGTAAAAGGATAAGAAGAGAAGGGATAGGACCTATAAAAGGTGAGGGGGGAAAGGTTTGTGTGGAGCCAGAAGAAATGGCGGAGGTGCTTAACGAGTACTTCGCCTCAGTATTCACAGTGGAAGCCAATCTGGGAGATTTTGTTATGGATTTGCAGCAGATGGAAAGGATTGAGTACGTGAATATTAAGGAGGAGGATGTGTTGGAACTTTTGAATTCTATCAAGGTAGATAAGTCGCCGGGACCAGATGGGATGTACCCCAGGATACTGTGGGAGGCGAGGGAAGAGATTGCAGAGCCCCTGGCGATGATCTTTGCGTCATCAATGGAGACGGGAGAGGTTCCAGAGGATTGGAGGATTGCGGATGTAGTTCCTATTTTCAAGAAAGGGAACAGAGATAGCCCGGGAAATTACCGACCGGTGAGTCTGACCTCAGTGGTTGGTAAGCTGATGGAGAGGCTTCTGAGGGACAAGATTTACGAACATTTGGAGAGGTTTGACATGATCAGGAATAGTCAGCATGGATTTGTCAAGGGCAGGTCGTGCCTTACAAGCCTAGTTGAGTTCTTCGATAATGTGACTGAACACATTGACGAAGGAAGTGCCGTGGACGTAGTGTACATGGACTTCAGCAAGGCGTTTGATAAGGTCCCCCATGCAAGACTTCTTGAGAAGGTGAGAGGGCATGGGATCCAAGGGCCTTTGGCCTTGTGGATCCAGAACTGGCTTGCCTGCAGAAGGCAGAGAGTGGTTGTGGATGGGGCTTTTTCTGAATGGAGGTCAGTCACCAGCGGAGTGCCTCAAGATCTGTTCTGGGACCCTTGTTGTTTGTCATTTTCATAAATGACCTGGATGAGGAAGTGGAGGGATGGGTAAGTAAGTTCGCTGATGACACGAAGGTCGGTGGTGTTGTGGATGATCTGGAAGGATGGCAAAAGTTGCAGCAGGACATAGATAGGATGCAGGACTGGGCGGAGAAGTGGCAGATGGACTTCAACGCGGATAAATGTATAGTCGTCCATTTTGGCAGAACCAACGGGATGAACGAGTACACTATCAAGGGCAGAAGTCTGAGTAGTGTTGAGGAGCAGAAGGATCTTGGGGTCCGGGTCCACAGGACTCTTAAATCGGCCTCGCAGGTGGAGGAGGTGGTCAAGAAGGCGTGTACTGGCCTTCATTCATCGAGGGATTGAGTTTAGGAGTCGGGAGGTAATGCTGGAACTTTATAAGACCCTTGTCAGGCCTCATTTAGAGTATTGTGCGCAGTTCTGGTCGCCTCACTATAGGAAAGATGTAGAAGCTATTGAAAGGGTGCAGAGGAGATTTACAAGGATGTTGCCTGGACTGGGAGGCATGCCTTATGAAGTTAGGTTGAGGGAGCTGGGACTCTTTTCCCTGGAGAGACGAAGGTTGAGAGGCGACCTGATAGAAGTTTACAAGATGTTGAGAGGAATAGATAGGGTGGACTCTCAGAGGCTATTTCCCCGGGTTGAAATGGTCGCTACGAAGGGACACAGATTTAAGGTGCGGGGAGGGAGGTTCAGAAGTGATGTTAGGGGTAAGTTTTTCACTCAGAGGGTGGTGAGTGAATGGAATCGGCTGCCGTCAGTGGTGGTGGAGGCGAACTCGCTGGGGTCTTTTAAAAGACTCCTGGATGAGTATATGGGGTTTAATGAGATTGAGGGTTATAGATAGGTCTGTAGGTTGGTAGGTGATGATGTGATCGGCGCAACTTGTGGGCCGAAGGGCCTGTTTGTGCTGTAGTGTTCTATGTTCTATGTTCTATGATAGGATAGAGGTGGAGAGACTCTTCCTGCTCAGAAAGGACAGCAGGACTAGGGGGCACAGCCTCAAGATAAAGGGGGGCGGTTTAGAACGGAGTTGAGGAGGAACTTCTTCACTCAAAGGGTGGTGAATCTCTGGAATTCTCTGCCCGTTGAAGTGGTGGAGGCTGCCTCGCTAAATATTTTAAGACGCGGGTTGATAGGTTTTTGATAGGCAAGGGGATTAAGGGTTATGGGGAGAGGACGGGAATGTGGAACTGAGCCACGACAGATCAGCCATGATCTTATTGAATGGCGGGGCAGGCTCGAGGGGCTAGATGACTCCTATTTCTTATGTTCTTATGATCTTATCATCAGCAATTGGCAGGAGAGACATTGTTTCCATTTGATTCATCTCCAGTGATCCACAGACAAAGAGAAATTATCAAAAGATGGAACGGTGCATGATTCTACACATTAACCCAGTTTTGGGGCCACTGTTGTTTGTAATTTTTATTAATGATCTGGATGAGGGTATAGTTGGGTGGATTAGTAAATTTGCTGATGACACCAAAGTTGGAGGTGTGGTAGATTGTGAGGAAGGGTGTCATAGTCTGCAGGGAGACTTAGATAGGTTGCAGAGCTGGGCCGAGAGGTGGCGGATGGAATTTAATGCGGAGAAGTGTGAGGTAATTCACTTTGGTAGGAACAACAGATGTGTCGAGTATAGGGCTAACGGGAGGACTTTGAATAGTGTGGATGAACAGAGGGATCTAGGTGTGTGTGTACATAGATCCCTGAAAGTTGGGAATCAAGTAGATAAGGTTGTTAAGAAGGCGTACGGTGTCTTGGCGTTTATTGGTAGGGGGATTGAATTTAGGAGTCGCAGTGTAATGTTGCAACTGTACACTACTCTAGTGCGGCCGCACTTGGAGTACTGTGTGCAGTTCTGGTCCCCGCATTACAAGAAGGATGTGGAGGCGTTGGAGAGGGTGCAGAGGAGGTTTACTAGGATGTTGCCTGGTATGGTGGGGAGGTCCTATGAGGAGAGACTGAGGGATTTAGGGTTGTTTTCGTTGGAAAGAAGGCGGCTAAGAGGGGATCTTATTGAAACATATAAGATGATTAGAGGTTTAGATAGGGTGGATAGTGATAGCCTTTTTCCTCGGATGGAGAAAGCTAGCACGAGGGGGCATGGCTTTAAATTAAGGGGGGGTAGCTACAGGACGGATGTCAGGGGTAGGTTCTTTACCCAGCGGGTGGTGAGGGATTGGAATGCCCTGCCTGCTGCAGTTGTAAATGCGTCTAGTTTGGGGGCGTTTAAGAGATCTCTGGATAGGTTTATGGACGAAAAGGGATTGGTATAGGCTAGTGGATCATTGTTTTTGTAACTGGTCGGCGCAACATCGTGGGCCGAAGGGCCTGTTCTGCGCTGTAAATGTTCTATGTTCTATGTTCTATGTTCTATGATAGATAATGATGAGGAATAAGAACTTGGGAAGACTCTCCAACAACACCCGAGGATCGCTGGGTGTTAATGTGGAGAATAAAAGCTGGGTTGCTGATTGCACATGAAGGCAGATTTGTCGCACGGATCAACAGGATGGAAATGTATCGTTATTTCACACCGATCCTGCGAAACCAAATGATGACCAAGAACAGGAACATAAGCACCCTCTCCCCTCCCCCAAAAAAAACACAGGGAATGTTTAGGGAAATGGAAAGCTGAGCTGATTCTCCCCACATCAATTCTGAATCTCTTGGTAATGGTAATTCTTTGACAAGGTCCCACATGGAGGGTCACTTAGGAGGTTCAGTCACTCGATATACATGGGGAGGTAGTAAATTGGATTAGATATTGGCTCAAAGGAAGAAGCCAGTGAGTGGTTGTGGAGAATTGCTTCTCTGAGTTGAGCCTGTGACTAGTGGTGTGCCACAGGGATCAGTGCTGAGTCCATTGTTGTTTGTCATCTATATCAATGATCTGGATGATAATGCGGTAAATTGAATCAGCAAATTTGCTGATGATACAAAGATTGGAGGTGTAGTGGGCAGTGAGGAAGGTTTTCAAAGCTTGCAGAGGGATTTGGGCCAGTTAGAAAAATGGGCTGAAAAATGGCAGATGGAGTTTAATGCAGACAAGTGTGTGGTATTGCAGTTTGGAAGGACAAACCAAGGTAGAACATACAAGATAAATGGTAGGACACTGAAGAGTAAAAGAGAGGGATCTGGGAATACAGATACATAAGTCTCTAAAAGTTGCGTCACCGGTAGATTAGGGTCATAAAGAGTGCTTTTGGTACATTGGTCTTTTCTCATCAAAGTATTGAGTATAAGAGTTGGAATGTTATGGTGAGGTTGTATAAGACATTGATGAGGCCGAATTTAGAATATTGTGTGCAGTTTTGGTCACCTCATTACAGGAAGGATATTAATAAGGTTGAAAGATTACAAAGAAGGTTTACAAGGATGTTGCTGGGACTTGAGAAGCTGAGTTACAGAGAAAGGTTGAATAGGTTAGGACTTTATTCCCTGGAGTGTAGAAGAATGAGGGAAGATTTCATAGAGGTGTATAAAATGAGATGGGTTTCAATGGAATGAATGCAAGCAGGCTTTTTCCACTGAGGCTCAGGGAGAAAAAGACGAGGCTGAAGGGGAAAAGTTTAAAGGGAACATTGTTGGGGGGGCTTCTTCACACAGAGAGTTGTGGGAGTGTGGAATGAGCTGCCGGATAAAGTGGTAAATGTGGGCTCACTTTTAACATTTAAGGAAAACTTGGACAGGTACATGGATGAGAGGGGTGTGGAGGGATATGGTACAGGTGCAGGTCAGTGGGACCAGGCAGAAAAATTCCAAAAGGCCTGTTTCTGAGCTGTAATGTTCTGTGGTTCTATGGTGTGAAGATTGAACTCATTCCCTTGAACAATGTCAGCAGGATTGGGTAATGATCAGCTACAGGATACTGACCCAACATATTAACATGAACCCCACACCACCGAGCTCCGTCCCACTGGTCCTAATTGGACCATTCCTCTCATTTGCACTATTAACTGCAGCATTGTTTATCTTTGCATCTGCAAAGATTGTTTAATATCGGAACAATTCCCATAATTATTAATATTATTAATGATCTGGATGAGGGTATAGTTGGGTGGATTAGTAAATTTGCTGATGACACCAAAGTCGGAGGTGTGGTAGATTGTGAGGAAGGGTGTCATAGTTTGCAGGAAGACTTGGACAGGTTGCAGAGCTGGGCCAAGAGGTGGCGGATGGCGTTTAATACGGAGAAGTGTGAGGTAATTCACTTTGGTAGGAATAACAAATGTGTCGAGTATAGGGCTAACGGGAGGACTTTGAATAGTGTGGATGAACTGAGGGATCTAGGTGTATGTGTACATAGATCCCTGAAAGTTGGGAATCAAGTAGATAAGGTTGTTAAGAAGGCATACAGTGTCTTGGCGTTTATTGGTAGGGGGATTGAATTTAGGAGTCGCAGCGTCATGTTGCAACTGTACGCAACTCTGGTGCGGCCGCACTTGGAGTATTGTGTGCAGTTCTGGTCCCCACATTACAGGAAGGGTGTGGAGGCTTTGGAGAGGGTGCAGAGGAGGTTTACCAGGATGTTGCCTGGTATGGAGGGGAGGTCCTATGAGGAGAGACTGAGGGATTTGGGGTTGTTTTCGTTAGAAAGAAGGCGGATAAGAGGGGATCTTATTGAAACATGTAAGATGATTAGAGGTTTAGATAGGGTGGACAGTGATAGCCTTTTTCCTCAGATGGAGAATGCTGGCACGAGGGGGCATGGCTTTAAATTAAGGGGAGGTAGTTATAGGACGGATGTCAGGGGTAGGTTCTTTACCCAGCGGGTGGTGAGGGATTGGAATGCCCTGCCTGCTGCAGTTGTAAATGCGCCTAGTTTGGGGGCGTTTAAGAGATCCGTGGATAGGTTTATCGACGAAAAGGGATTGGTTTAGGTTAGTGAGTCATTGTTTTTTTTTTACTGGTCGGCGCAACATCGTGGGCCGAAGGGCCTGTTCTGCGCTGTAATGTTCTATGTTCTATGTTCTATAACCTCCCTACACTGCTGAAAGAGACTATACATCCATCGAGCCTGCAAGCAATTTCCTAAAGAGTATCCTGGTTCACCACCCTGCCCCATACCTGGAACCCCACACATTTGTCATGGCTCCTGAATCGAGCCTACAATTACTTGGTCACCAAGGGGGAACACAGCATGGCCAATCCAGCTAACCTACACATCTTTAGAATGTGGGAGGAAACGGCAGCACCCGGAGGAAAGCCACACACAAACACAGGGAGAATGTGGAAACTCCATACAGACAGTACCTGGGGCTGGAATTGGACCAGGGTCCCTGGCGCTGTAAGACAGCAGTGCTAATCACTGTGCTACCATGTCACCCTTTGTGTTTCTACTCGCTCATCTTTTTGTGGAGTCCATCGCTTTGTGCAATATACACACCATCCTGCTTTATGCAGCTACTGGCTGTTCATTCTGGTTCACCGATACTTTCACTTTTGACCATTTTTGGTCATTTGTTATCAAAAGTTCAAATATAAACACTGCATTGAGAAAATGGCTACTATGGTTCTCGGAACTGTGACTGTCCTGAGTTGTTTGAAAAATATTTTTTGGTATTTTATGCTAACAGGCTGGTATGCACTGGTGAACCAACCCTGGTTATGCTCTATATCAGAGGATGCTCGATTATCAACTGCCTGGGGACCAATCGAGTTCCTTCATCACATTTTAAACTCGGTGGTCCCATTTGTTCTTATTCTGCTGATCAATGTTTTCACAATCAGAAACATTCTGGTGAAAAGTACAGCCTGCCGGAGACTCTGAGCTCAAAATTGTGGGAAGGCTACCAGAGACCCCGAGATAGAGGGGAGAAGGAAATCCATCATTCAACTGCTTGTAATTTTGGGGAATTTTATATACTTATGGTTACTTTTAATGGTAAATTCTTCATGGGTCAGAATGCATTGGATGGATTTTACCTATGTATTTATGCATAACTGTGTGCGAGAAATGACCTTCATGCTCCATCTCCTGAATTGCTGCACAAAAGCTTGAATTTATGCTGTGACCCAGACTAACTTCAGAGCACAATTGAAGGAGATGATGGGATATCACTTTAAAATATTTGTTAATTCATTAAATATTGAGAAAAAATGATAAAATGGAAGCAGTTTTATTTTTCTCGAATGACAATTTCTCCTGTGTGTCAACAGTACAGACTTTCTACTGGGCAGTATCTACCTTACCATTGTTAAGCATCGTAAATGAATCTAGATTTGAGCGAGGGACTCCGGTCTTTTTGAGTTATGGACATTTGAGTTAATGGACAAAAAATGCATCCTACTGGGGTGGAAACTTGAAGTTTTTGATTGGAGTCAGATTCTTTCTTTACTCTTTCGAGGGCAACTGTGATTGAGACAGCATTTAATGCCAATTCCAAACTTGAAACGAAAATAATTCAAAAGCTATTTTTCAAGTGTCAACTTTATTATTAGAGATTTGGGATCACATGTAGGTCACAACAGGGAATGACAACAGATCTTGTATTCATCATGAAGTTCGGTTACGAGTGGTGTGCCTCAGGGATCTGTTTTGGGGCCACTGTTGTTTGTAATCTTTATTAATGATCTGGATGAGGGTATAGTTGGGTGGATTAGTAAATTTGCTGATAACACAAAAGTCGGAGGTGTGGTAGATTGTGAGGAAGGGTGTCATAGTCTGCAGGGAGACTTAGATAGGTTGCAGAGCTGGGCCAAGAGGTGGCGGATGGAATTTAATGCGGAGAAGTGTGAGGTAATTCACTTTGGTAGGAGCAACAGATGTGTCGAGTACAGGGCTAACGGGAGGACTTTGAATAGTGTGGATGAACAGAGGGATCTAGGTGTATGTGTACATAGATCCCTGAAAGTTGGGAATCAAGTAGATAAGGTTGTTAAGAAGGCGTACGGTGTCTTGGCGTTTATTGGTAGGGGGATTGAATTTAGGAGTCGCAGCGTCATGTTGCAACTGTACACTACTCTGGTGCGGCCGCACTTGGAGTACTGTGTGCAGTTCTGGTCCCCACATTACAAGAAGGATGTGGAGGCTTTGGAGAGGGTGCAGAGGAGGTTTACTAGGATGTTGCCTGGTATGGTGGGGAGGTCCTATGAGGAGAGACTGAGGGATTTAGGGTTGTTTTCGTTGGAAACAAGGCGGCTAAGAGGGGATCTTATTGAAACATGTAAGATGATTAGAGGTTTAGATAGGGTGGATAGTGATAGCCTTTTTCCTCTGATGGAGAAATCTAGCACGAGGGGGCATGGCTTTCAATTAAGGGGGGGTAGCTACAGGACGGATGTCAGGGGTAGGTTCTTTACCCAGCGGGTGGTGAGGGATTGGAATGCCCTGCCTGCTGCAGTTGTAAATGCGCCTAGTTTGGGGGCGTTTAAGAGATCTGTGGATAGGTTTATGGACGAAAAGGGATTGGTATAGGCTAGTGGGTCATTGTTTTTGTAACTGGTCGGCGCAACATCGTGGGCCGAAGGGCCTGTTCTGCGCTGTAATGTTCTATGTTCTATGAAGAAGAACAAAAAAAACTGATTTTTTATTTACAAAAATCGACAATGATTTAAGGTAATCATTCAACATTCATTCCAGATTTTCATTGAAGTATTGTGCTTGAGTGGAACCTGAAACAGGGCCCTCAGAATATTGTCCAAAGTCTCTGTATTAATAGTCCAGTGACATTGCCCCTGGGTCCCCATATACACCTTTTCTTAGTGAAAACACTGGTTTCGGGTTTTACGATACAATGACCCTGGTTTAGAAGCTATCGTGTGTTGGCAGGAATAAAGCTTATGACATTAGCAGCAGGTTGGAGGCCAGGAGATGCAAATAATTGTCTTTATTCACAAGTGGTGGTGGCAGAAGTTACATTTTCAAAGCCATTCTGTTAGCTTGGCTGGAGTGTTTTTGCGATCGGGTGCTATATTCAAGTGTTATTTTTTGGTTTTGAAATGAAACACGTTCCCTGTAGTGAATGAAAATAATTTAATTTCACATATTGACTCATGGAAGGTGGGATATGAGTTGCAGTTCTGTGCAGGAATTGGTCCATTCATATCAGCATATAAAACACACATTCAGCAGGGGAAATGGTCTTTCCCCACTGCATCCTCTTTCTGAGGTTTAAATCCTGGTTCAGACATCTGAAAGAAACAAATCCTGGCATTTGCAAATGTTGGGAGGCTTGCAGAGTATTTATGATCCATCTGTTTGAGGATGTCCATTTCATGCACAAACTCTGATCTCACTGTCCCCGGGTGGGGATCAGGTTTGCCAAATCACTGATGTGGTGTCGAAGGGGTCGAGGTTGATGAGCACTCAGTGGTCGTGTGCAGGTTAGGCTGTTCTGCACAATGCACAGAGGGATGCTGCACATTTCACTTTGAGATATCTCAGCCCTGGGATCATGCGTTGCCTTGTCAAGATGAGAAGCTGCTATTCACTTGGGTAACGAGGAACTTCAGTTGCTCGAGCCCAGGGACTGAGGCTTGGCCAATGGTCAGGAGAATGGAAAATATTAATTGTCTTTGCATGGTTTTGAGGGTCCCCTTTCAGGGTCGATCACAATTGGAAGGTTTCAACTTCCACTGCTGTCAGTTCTTAGTCTGTACAGCGATAGTTGGGCAGTTGGCTCCTGAACTTGAGCCAACCTTTCTGCGCTGGAATGACAGATGTCCTTCTGTGTGGAATCTCGCCTGCCTCCATAACGAATATATCTGCAGTGCAGCAGACTTTTCGGTTCAGCATAAGATCCAATATGGTGTTGGCCACCGTGCAGGTGAACGGGATAAAGGATCCTCCCTTTATTGTAACACGACTGTCATGTGAGGAATGGTCAGGTAATGCTGTAACTCCAGCTCGCTGATCAATTCTGTGGGACATCACCACACATTTTGGAGCATTGTAGAATTTGTTCTGTTCCAATGTTCCAGTTGGTCACAATTTTGAAGTGTACATAGAGTTATTTCTGCTTCTATCTGCTTTCTGGTTTGACAGGCCGCTGCCTGGAGTCCATTTTCTTCAGATCTTCAATAGTAACTGTCCGAGTTCATTCCCACAGGGAAATATTACAATTCCTAGCAGCTTGTGGGCAGTTAATTTGTCATCTCTCACATCACTCCTTCCTGATATGGGATAAAGTGCTTATTTTCCAAATCTGGAATCTTGAATTATTGACTTTCATGGTTCCTTTTAATCTTCTGCTGATGTCAAGTTGCTGAAAGGAGATTCCTGATGAAAAGACATTGCGTGCTGGAAAGGGAATGTTTACACCATTAGCACCAGGTTAAAGAATATAATATATACAAACAGCTGCCATGGTGTAGGTCTGTCTGGGACAGACTTCCCATCTGCTAAAACATTGTGCTGGCTTGACTGGAATGTTTCTCGAATCCAATGAGCTCGACATTCCACGTGTTTGCCTTTCTCTTCAACAGTTAACAAAAGTCCAGAAACAAGCTTGTGATTATCTGGAGGCATCTTGTCACCCATCTTGTCAGTTAAAAAAGGGGGAAAAGCATCAGGCTGACCACAAATTTAACAACAAACATATTAGCCTTTGACAGGTCTGAGTAATGATAAAACCATTTCAGACTCACAACGATGACACACAGCAACACATTTACACCCAAGATTCATTGATATGTTATGGACAGCATCCCCAAAACGTCCACAATTTTTGCATTCAGCAAGCCTCCTGCATCCATTAAATCCGAGAAAATTATCTATTTCATGAGGAATAAAAAGTATTTGAAAAAAGGGGTTAATTGAGCTTGTTTGTTTAGTCACTGTAATGATGTTAATCTCCGTAGATGCTCATGATGTCACAAGAGACTTTCTATCTCCTGTTAAGAAGGGATTCCTATTCACGTGTTAGCTGATAGTGTTCGCAGAAGCTTCACCTCCAGCTCATAAAGTTTAGCAGCGCCAGTGACAAGGAGAGGATAGGTCAGAATCTCAGATCAATAGACTGGAGTGTCACAACAATGCATCAGCATCGAATGACAATGGATTGGAATGTTACAGCAATTGATGATAATCTGGGATTAACACAATTGAATGATACGGCAATGGTTCAGAGTCTGAGAACAACCTGGTGGAATATTACAGCAATGGACAGAGATTTGTCCAATTTGATTGACAAGCTTCATGAAAATAGCTGGTGGATAACGTCAGCTGATCGGAACCGATTTGTAATTTACATTTTCCAGTACTTTTACTATCCCATCCTGGCCATTATTGGCGTCCCAGGTAAATCTCAATAACCAGTTAATAATTAGATAAGAATGTTTAACTATATTTCTCCTCTCGTCCCTTTGTTTGCTGTTGCTGTTTCTGTTGAGTCTCAGTGTTCAGATATTAACATCCCCATGTCCATTCGCATTTAGAATGTTCTTAATAATTCAATTTCTCCACTTTGCTCCAGGTGGAATCTATCATAAACTTCATATGCACCATCTCACAGTCTGACCTGTATTCATGCATCCAGAGAACATTTGTGTTTGGCTGATGTATTAATAACTTTTTTCCTCAGGTGGGTGAAACTGGCTGGGAGGTCCCTCGGTTTTCCCAACATATCGAAATTCCTGATGCCGTGTGTGTCTCTGTTGGTCCCCAAAAGAAATTTCAACAATGCCAAAAACCTTATCAGTATCTCCTGCAATTAATCTTCGATTTTTCTGACAGTCTCTTTAGTTACTTAATTCTGAAACAGGCAGCCAGTCCCAGCATTTGTGCCACTCCGACTGAGAATGAGAGATATCTTCTCAGAGGTATTTCTTTATTATTATTCATTCCTGGGACATGGGCGTCGCTGGCTGGTCAGCATGTATTGCCCATCTCTTGTTGCTCTTGGAGGGCAGTTCAAATTTAACCCCACATTGCTGTGGCTTTGCAGTCGCATGTCGGTCAGTGCAAGTAAGGATGGCAGATTTCCTTTCCTAAAGAACATGAGTGAACCAGATGGGATTTTCTGAAAATCGACAACGGTTTCACGTTCGTCAGTATATTCTTAATTCCAGATTTTTTATTGAATTCAAATTCCACCAACTGCCGTGAAGGGATTGGAACCCCGGTCCCCAGGACACTAGCTGCGTTTCTGGATTTCTGGGATCTAGCGATAATACCACTGGGCCATTGCATTGAATGTCCCTCAATACAAAGCACAACACTCAAAAAATCTTCACTAGTTGATTGTGAGCCCACCATGTAGAAATATCATATGTATTGTGAGTGCAGGAGAGTCTCTATGTGCATGGTGGAGCTGACCACCAGTGTGATGACCTGGTGCTGTAGATGTTTGAAGCGATGAGAAATAGCCTCCAGTACACGCTGAGCATGTGTCCAAGTTCAAGGTTTTCTGCTGCAGGCTTCATATCAATACCTTCACAGGAAATAAATATTCTCACCAGGTATTTAGTGAACACCTGAGGAAGGAAAATTCTTCTTTGCTCGACACATTCCTCCTGAACGGGTTGAGTATTTCATTCATTTCCACGTGACGTGGGTGCCGTTGGCGATGCCACCATTAGTTCCCCATCACTGGTTGCCATTGATGACAATGGGGTTTAGGTCCACACACAGTTAGGTTAGGGAGAGAAGACCAGGAATTTGACCCAGTGACAGTGAACGAAAGGCGAGACATGTCAAAGTCAGGATGGTACATGTTTGGGAAAAGAGGTCATTCATGATCTCCCTTCTGTTGATTCCCTCACCATGTTCCACACGTCTAGTCTAGCAGTTTGGTCAGTTGGAACATGGCCAGCTGAAACTGTGGTGACACTACAGATCCATTCTTGATGATGACATTGAAGCCACCCACCCACAGTGCTTTGTGCGTTCTTGCCACCCCCTCCCCGCACCATCCCCCCTCTCCCACTCCCGTGCTTACTCAAGGGTTGTTCATCATGGAGGAACATTGACTCACCAGGCGTAGGTGAACGGTTGCAGTTATCGATGTCCATGTTTGACCTGATGCCATGAGACTTCATGCAGGTTCGATACTGAGGCCTGCCAGGACAACCCCCTCTCGAATGGAGACCATTGTGCCATTCCCTCTGCGAGTTTTGTGCTGCCTCTGAGGCAGGACATATCCAGGAATAGTGATGCTGGCGTCTCTGACATTATCTGAAATGTGGGAATCTGTGTGAATAACAATGATTGGCTGTTGCTTGACTCGCCTTCCGAGCAACTCTCCAAATTTCCATACATCGACCCAAATGGTGGGAAGGAGAACTTTGCAGCGTCGCCAAGGCTGGGTTTACTGTTGTTGTTTCGAGTGCCTCGGTCAATGTTGGGTGGAATGTTAGATTTCATTCATCTGTATCTTCTTTGCAGCGCTGAATACAACTAAGGGGCATTTTGGGCAATATGTGAATATAGACAGACAGAGAAACAGACACGGAGAAAGGCTGAGGCATGGACAGACCAGAGACAGAGAGGGACAGGCAGATAGACAGACATGCTGACAGATGCTCAGGTGGTTCGATGAAGAGACAGAGATGCAGGTTGCAGCATCGAGCAGGCTGAAGATGGACCTTTGAAAATGGCTGAAGACGGTCATGAGAGCAAGGAGCTGAATGAAAATGCTGAGACACGTTTTGTCTAACAATGACCAAATCTTGCATGACAGGCCATTGAGTAGCAGTTACTATCAGACTTGCCTTGCCCATTTCATTCCTGTACAATGTTAACCTGTGGGAATGTGGCGGGTTCATTTCACCACTGCTTCTGGGATTGTGCTCTGCTCTGAAGAGCTTTCTGTAACATCGCAGGGGTTTTGATGAGGTCCCTCATGCAAGACTTCTTGAGAAAGTGAGAGGGCATGGGATCCAAGGGCCTTTGGCCTTGTGGATCCAGAACTGGCTTGCCTGCAGGAGGCAGAGAGTGGTTGTGGATGGGTCTTTTTCTGCATGGAGGTCGGTCACCAGTGGAGTGCCCCAGGGATCTGTTCTCGGACTCTTCCTGTTTGTCATTTTCATAAATGACCTGGATGAGGAAATGGAGGGATGGGTTGGGAAGTTTAGTGATGACACAAAGTTTGGTGGTGTTGTGGATAGCCTGGAGGGATGACAGAAGTTGCAGCAAGACATAGATAGAACAAAACAAAGAACAAAGAACAAAACAGCCCGGGAAACAGGCCCTTCGGCCCAACGAGCCCGCGCCGCCATTTTAACACCACCAGTCCCCCGCTCCACCCATGACCCTTATCTATTGTTTTATGGCCATCCACATTGAGGGAAACTTATTTAGGGACAATTTATTCCTTCCAATCAGCCTAACAGCACATCTTTGGGGTGTGGGAGGAAACCAGAGCACCCGGAGAAAACCCACGCAAGCACGGGGAGAATGCGCAAACTCCCACAGACACCGGCCCAAATCCATGTGTCTGCACAGCAATCAGTGATAGTCACTGAGCTGTCATCTTGCCCAGTATCTGGTCCAGTTTAGGCACACACTAACGACATGAAGCACTAGGCCAATCTCAAACAACCAAGAGCAGCCCCAGTACGACCCATCGCGTGTATGCCCCTCGTTGGACACGAGGCGGACCGACTTAAAACCTGTGAATGAAAAAGAGAAAAAACATTATTATCACACCATATCCATTTATCTTACTAGGGACGTCCCAATGCTAATGAATCTTATTTAAAACAATCTCCTAGATCCACCCATCTCCAACCCACTCATGTGCCTGTCTAAGTTACTCTTCAATGACTCTAGCGTGTTTGCCTCCACCACCTTATTTGGCAGAGCATTCCATACCCCCACTACCCTCTGTGTGAAAAACCTCCCTCTAATATCCGTGTGATACCTCTCCCCCCTCACCTTAAGCCCATAGCCCCTGTGTGTCTCTATCATAGGAAATAGCTTACCTCTGGTTACTCTATCTATACCCTTCATAATCTTATATACCTCTATTAGATCCCCCCTCAGTCACCGTCTTTCAAAGGAAAACAGCCCCACTTTACTCAATCTTTCCTCATACCCCAGTCCTTCCATACCAGGCAACATCCTGGTAAACCTCCTCTGCACTCTCTCCAGAGTCTCCACGTCCTTTCGGTCGTAAGGCGACCAGAACTGGACGCAGTCCTCCAAATGCGGCCTAACCAACGTTCTATACAACTGCAACATTAGACTCCAGCTCTTATATTCTATACCCCTTCCTATAAAGGCTAACATACCATTGGCTTTCTTCACCACACTCTCCACTTGCAGTGCCACCTTCAAAGACTTGTGCACTTGCACCCCCAGGTCTCGCTGCGATTCTATACTCCTTATGGGTTTACCCTTTATCATATAACTCCCCCCTACATTATTCCGGCCAAAATGCAGCACCTCACATTTATCCGGATTGAACTCCATTTGCCATATATCTGCACAATCAACCAGCCTATCAATATCCCACTGTACTGCCAGACACTGCTCCTCACTGCCCGCCAATCCCGCCATCTTGGTGTCATCAGCAAATTTGCTGATCACACCACCAACTCCCCCTTCTAAATCATTTATATACACGACAAGGAGAAGAGGTCCCAGTACTGAGCCCTGCGGCACACCACTAGTGAAAGACCTCCAGCTAGAAAAGGACCTCTCCACTACTCCTCTCCGTCTGCTCTTAGCAAGCCAGTTCTCTACCCATCTAGATACCTGGCCACATATCCCATGAGCCTTAATCTTTTCTACCAACCTACCATGAGGGACTATGTCAAATGCCTTACTGAAATCCATATAGACAACATCAACGGCTCATCCTTCATCGACCGTTTTTGTCACCTCCTCAAAGAATTCTACCAGATTCATAAGGCAAGACTTCCCCTTTACAAAGCCATGCTGCGTATCCTTAATCAGATCGCAACGCTCTAAGTGCTTGTACATCCTATCCCTAAGAATCCTCTCCATCAACTTGCCTCCCACTGACGTTAAACTCACCGGCCTCTCGTTACCCGGGCTATCCCTCCTACCCTTTTTAAACAACGGTACCACGTTCGCTATCCTCCAGTCCTCTGGGACCTCACCTGTGTCCAAAGAAGAGACAAAGATTTGCGTCAGAGGCCTAGCAATCTCATCCATCACCTCCCTAAGCAGCCGAGAATAAATGCCATCGGGCCCCGGAGATTTATCGTTTTAATGCTAGCTGAAAACCCTAACACTTCATCCCTCGTAATCGATAGATCCTTCAATTGGTCTACCGCTCCCTCGATGACCGTACCAGACATCAAGCCCCTCTCCTTCGTGAATACTGACGCAAAGTATTCATTCAGGATCTCCCCCAATCCCTCAGACTCCAAGCACAATTCCCCTCGTCTGTCCCTGAGGTGACCGATTTTACCCCCAGCCACCCTTTTGCTCCTAACATAGGAGTAAAACGCCTTTGGATTCTCCTTAATCCTACCTGCCAAAGCCATCTCATGCCACCTTTTTGCCCTCCTAACTCCCCTTTTGAGATCCCTCCTACTCTCTCTGTACTCCTCCAACACCCTCTCTGTTCCCAGCTGCTTAGACCTCACATAAGCCTCTCGTTTCTTCCTAACCAGGTCTTCTATATCTCTAGTAATCCATGGCTCTCTAATCCTACCTTTCCCATCCTTCCTCCTAACCGGCACATGCCTTTCCTGCACCCATTGCAGTTTTCCCTTGAAAGACTCCCACATGCCTCACGTGGACTTGCCCTCCAACAGCCTATCCCAGTCTGTATCCCTAAGCTCCTGCCTAATCCGGCTGTATCTAGCCCTCCCCCAATTTAGCACCCTCCCCTTAGGACAGCACGCAGATAGGATGCAAGACTGGGCGGAGAAGTGGCAGATGGACTTCAAAGCGGATAAATGTGTCGTGGTCCATTTTGGCAGGACCAGTGGGATGAAGGAGGACAATATCAAGGGCCTACCCTTGATACTGATAGTCTTGATAGTCTTGATAGTCTTAGCAGTGTAAAGGATCAGATGGACCTTGGGGTCCAGGCCCATAGGCCTCTTAAATCAGCCACACAGGTGGAGGTTATGGTCAAGAAGGCTTATGCTGTGCGAGCCTCCATTAACCAATGGATTGAGTTTAGGAGTTGGGAGATAATGCTGCAAATTTATAAGACCCTTGTCAGACCCCACTTGGAGAACTGTGCTCAGTTCTGGTCGCCTCACTACAAGAAGGGTTTGGAAGCCATTGAGAGGGTGCGGAGGGGATTTAGAAGGATGTTGCCTGGATTAGGTGGCATGCCTTGGGAGATCCTGAATGAATACTTTGCGTCGGTATTCATGAAGGAGAGGGGTTTGATGTCTGGTTGAGAGGTGACCTGATAGAGGTTTAAAAGTTGTTGAGAGGTGTAGATAGGGTGGATTCTGGGAGGCTATTTCCCATGGCTGAAATGGTCGCTACGAGTGGACACAGGTGTAAGGTGCTGGGGAGCAGGTACAGAGGAGATGTTAGGGGCAAGTTTTTCACTCAGAGGGTATTGAGTGAGTGGAATTGGCTGCCATTGGTGGTGGTACAAGCAAATTTGCTGGGGTCTTTTAAGAGACTTCTGGATGAGTACATGGGATTTAGTGGGATTGAGGGTTATAGATTGGCCTGGTAGGTAGGGATATGATCGGCGCAACTTGTGGGATACAACCAATGGCAGCCGATTCCACTCACTCACCACCCTCTGAGTGAAGTCACCACCCTCTGAGTGAAGGTTCCCTGGGCTGATACTGGAGATGAGGGTGTTGGCTTATGAAGAGAGACTGAAGACTAGGCCTGTACTGACTGGAGTTTAGAAGGCTGAGGGGGAACCTTATCGAGACTGACAAGATAATGAGGGGCTAGATAGGGTCGAGGTAGAGAGATTCTTTCCGCTTAGAAAGGAAACCAGTACGAGAGGGGACAGCCTCAAAATAAGGAGGGGGGTGCAGTTTAGAACACAGTTGAGGAGGAACTTCTTCTCTCAGAGGGTGGTGAATCTCTGGAATTCTCTGCCCATTGAATCCGTGGGCGCTACCTCGTTGAATATGTTTAAGTCACAGTTAGTGAGATTTCTGATCAATAAGGGAATTATGGTTTATGGGGAGAAAGCAGGAAAGTGGAACTGAACCACTTTCAGATCAGCCATGATCTTATTGAATGGCGGGGCAGGCTCGAGGGGCTGGATGGCCCACTCCCGCTCCAATTTCTTATGCTCTTATATTCTTATACAACATGTCACTTACTGTCCTTTCTGGAGACAGTACACATCTCTTGGAACTATGCTTAATGCTATCTCCACTCACATTGTTTGCACCTTTTAGACTTGAATAGCAGAGTAGCTGCAAAGACTCACATTCTAATCAGTATTCTGTAAACTGTGTGTGTCTTGATATGCTCTGTTTCTGATCAAAACTTTCCACACTCCTGACGAAGGAACAGCGTTCCGAAAGCTTGTGGGTTTACTCTCAAATAAACTTGTTGGACTTTAACCTGATGTTGTGAGACATTTTCCTGTGTTTATCCCAGTCCAACACTGGCATCTCCACATCATTTCATCCATGTATGAAGTTACTTAGAAATTCGGCCCATTTTGAATTAAAACCAGGCAATTTCTATAATATTAACATGAACATTTCCAGTTAAATATTTAAATCTGTCAGAGTCAAACACAGCTCGGCCAAATGTCAGTTGAGTTCATACATCAGAGTTGAATGTTTTCCAGCATTATCGGTTGCTTAATGTTGAATTGTTTCTGGATAGGAAGTCAGTCATTGCAATGATTTGAAGAAGGATTGGCAATTTGTCCACGATGCCTTTGATCATTTCATTGTGAATATTCTGTGATATTTTGCAGACTTTGCTGTCCCTTCACTTGCGTTAATTCCAGAAATCTCAGGATGAATTAACACAGCAAAATGCTTCCATAGTCTGTGCCTATAAAGCTTGATGTCTAATATCTGGATTTATTTCTGCTCCTTAAAGTTAACGTGATGACAATTGGAATACTCTCTCAGGAAAGATGTGGTCTCTCCAAATGTGTAACAGACTACCTGGTTTTGATGGCAGCCGCTGATCTACTGGTCGTTATTTTTGATGTGATATTGAGACAAATTCCAATTGTTTATTGGGAGGATTTCCAATTCCTCTGGGACATGGATGTGTGTAATATCCACGCTGTGCTCCTTTATGCAGCTACTGACTGTTCTGTTTGGTTCACTGTCGCTTTCACCTTTGATCGACTTGTGACAATTTGTTGCCCCATGCTGAAAAGTAAATTTTGCACTGACAAAATGGCTAAAGTTACCCTGGGATCAATCACTGTTCTGAGCTGTTGTAAGAACAGTTTTTGGTATTTTATGTTGTCAAATTGGTATACGTTGGTGAACGACCCATGGTTTTGTTTTGTACCTTTCAGTGTCATGCAATCTCCTGTCTGGATTGCCGTTGAACTCAGCCATCAGATTCTAAACCCCTGTGTCCCATTTGTCCTGATTCTGTTGTTCAATATTTACACCGTCAGACACATTTTAGTGACCAGTAGATCTCGCAGGAGACTCCGAACTCCCATCAATGGAAAAAGTACCAAAGACCCAGAAATGCAGAATCGAAGGAAATCTATTATTTTACTCTTTGCTATCTCAGTGAATTTTATCATATTATGGGCAACGATAATGGTATACTCTGTATGGAGGCGGTTGTATTATTTGGGGTATAATGCTGTTTGGATGGATGATATTGTTCAGGAGTTCGGCTTCATGCTTCAGCTCATGAGTTGCTGCACAAATACTTGTATATATGCTGTGACCCAGAGGAAATTCAGACAGCGGTTGAAGAATGTGCTCAAATATCCCTTTATGCACACTGTGCAATTATTTCAATGATGCTGATAACAGGCAAAGAATAATTCATGGAATCCTTGATTTAATTGCATATTTCCAATGTGACAGGGCCAAACGTGACAGAGCAGGTTGTACCCTGTTGATATATTTTTTGATTGTAGAGAATTAAATCTGAATATGGAGAAAGGCAGGAAGACCTTGATGCTATGGTGGTGCTGAACATTTTTTGACAATGTCGGAGAGCCTGTCTAAACAGTGGCAATAAACGCTGCAGGAAACTCGCAGTGGGATTTGAACAGAATTAGGATTTGGTGCAAAGCGAAAGCTTCTCAGTCAGTTCCTCGCAGAGCAAGCAGCAAATTTAGCCTTCAAAGATTGAATACAGTTGGATAGCCCTCTGTTTCCTCCAGCTCCACACCTCCACCAGCACCATGGACCTCCCAGAAACCAATACCGGGAAGAGGATGCGATGGTGGTAATTACAGAGGGAAATGGATTCATCCATTAGGAGCATGTGTGGAACTGATGATTCAGCATTTATACCAATTGATGAGACTTGAATGCTGCAGAAAATAAGAGCAGGTGATAGATAAACAAGCAATTCGCGAGTGGATGGGATAGAACAAAATCACAGTGGGAGAATGTGTGTGTTATAACTGGCAGAGATGGAGTGAGAAAACCGTTACACTGGTGAGGTGAGTGATAGAGCAGATAAACAATGTGGGTATCAGTATATGTGGAATTAATGGAGCATTTAGTCACATTGGAATTTCGGGATCTGTGCAACAGGCACTGGGGGAGTGTTTGTGATTGATGACATGCAGAGAGGATATGTGGTGATGGATCTGGTAGAACAGAGGAGCGAGTGAGTTATCACCCTCTATCCAATAGAGGTGAATGTATACCGTGAACAGAAGGGAAGTTGTTGGGTTGTAAGTTCGCTGCTCCGTCATGTAATGGATCAAAGTCAATAATATTTGGGAAGGTTTTTTTGAACAAAATCATGAACATACACTTTTTGATCCCTGTGTGTTGGTCAGAATCTAAATGTTTAAATGGTGTTTATATTTTATTTCTTCAGTTTCTTTCATTTTCAAAGTTACCAGTAAGTTCATTGGTTTGTTAAGCTAAGGGGGGATTTACAACTGTATAACAAACAGAAGGAATATGAAATATTTTATTTCTAATATTAGAAACCCGGGAGTAACACTGAGACAGCAAAAGTAAATTGAGTTGATTGTGTTCCCAGGAGCAGGGAACAGTTTTATCACTCTGCAGAAAGACAGGAAAAGAGCTTGCAAATTGCACATCATAAATTAATAAACCAAAATTTCACAAACCATGGGAGTGGTATAGAAGGCAGAATCTGAAGACCTTCTAAAGATTTAATTACAGAAACTGATATCTTTAAGGGGTAATTTTCAAAGTACTAATTCCTGGAAGGAGGTGCTGTTCTGCTTTAAATATCACTTCTTCTTTATTGTAATAAATCTTTAACTCGAATAAATAACCACCAACTTTCGTTTCAAAAGTTTCATATCTGAGTTTCTATAAAAAACCCTCAACAAACAAATTGCATCATCGTTCTGTTCCCAGTATCCATTCGGGATTTGAAGAGCCTGGACTGAGCAACTAGTATCGCATCAAATAACTGCCGGCTCTTTGTGGAATTTAAAACAGGAATTTTTTGATGTCCTTGAGAATGGTAAATTCAAAGGGAGGGAGTGTGGGGAGAAGATTTACTGCAGGTGGGTATACGAATGCAAACTGGTACCGGGGTTAAAAGAACAGAAGAAGATAAGAAATAGGAGCAGGAGTCGGCCATCCAGCCCTTCGAGCCTGACCCACCATTCAATAAGAAGGATTAGCTATGGGAAATGTGTGGGGTTATGGAGATTGAGCGGGGTGGGGTGGGATTGGGGTAGGATTCTCTTCAGGGATTCAATGTGGAATCCAGCAGCCGAATTGCCTACTTCTGCTCTGTGGGAAATTTCTGTTTCCATTCTGCAGTGAAATGGGTGGGGTTTAAAGTGGGAACCTCAAAAAGTTCTGGGAGAGCTTTCAAAGTTCGACAAAAGGTGAATAAACCTCAGACAACAGAACTGTCACAAAATTTGCAGTTTGACGTATGTGCAAGGATGGAAAAATGGCACGATTAAAGGGATTGGAGATCACTTCTATTTGATTTGATTTGATTTGTTATTGTCACATTTATTAACATAGAACATAGAACATAGAACACTACAGCAAAAACAAGCCCTTCGGCGCACAAGTTGCGCCGATCACATCAATACCTACCAAGTCAGAGAACTAACTATAACCCCCAATCCCATTGGATCCCAAATACTCATCCAGAAGTCTTTTAAAAGACCCCAGTGAGTTTGCCTCCACCACCAGTGACGGCAGTCGATTCCATTCACTCACCACCCTCTGAGTGAAAAACTTACCCCTAACATCTCCTCTGCACCTACTCCCCAGCACCTTAAACCTGTGCCCTCTCGTAGCGACCATTTCAGCCCTGGGAAATAGCCTCCGAGAAGCCACCCTATCTATTCCTCTCAACATCTTATAAACCTCTATCATAGAACATAGAACATTACAGCGCAGAACAGGCCCTTCGACCCACGATGTTGCGCCGACCAGTTAAAAAACAATGACCCTCTAACCTAAACCAAACCCTTACCATCCATAAACCTATCCACGGATCTCTTAAACGGCCCCAAACTAGGCGCATTTACAACTGCAGCAGGCAGGGCATTCCAATCCCTCACCACCCCCTGGGTAAAGAACCTACCCCTGACATCCGTCCTATAACTACCCCCCCTTAATTTAAAGCTATGCCCCCTCGTGCTAGCTTTCTCCATCCGAGGAAAAAGGCTATCATTGTCCACCCTATCTAAACCTCTAATCATCTTATATGTTTCAATAAGATCCCCTCGTAGCCGCCTTCTTTCTAACGAAAACAACCTCAAATCCCTCAGTCTCTCCTCATAGGACCTCCCCTCCATACCAGGCAACATCTTGGTAAACCTCCTCTGCACCCTCTCCAAAGCCTCCACATCCTTCCTGTAATGTGGGGACCAGAACTGCACACAGTACTCCAAGTGCGGCCGCACCAGAGTTGTGTACAGTTGCAACATGACACTGCGGCTTCTAAATTCAATCCCCCTACCAATAAACGCCAAGACACCGTATGCCTTCTTAACAATGCTATCTACTTGATTCCCAATTTTCAGGGAACTATGTACACATACACCTAGATCCCTCTGTTCATCCACACTATTCAGAGTCCTACTGTTAGCCCTATACTCTACACATCTGTTATTCCTACCAAAGTGAATTACCTCACACTTTTCCGCATTAAACTCCATCCTCCACCTCTCGGCCCAGCTCTGCAACTTATCCAAGTCTCCCTGTAGACTAAGACACCCTTCCTCACTATCTACCACACCTTCGACTTTGGTGTCATCAGCAAATTTACTAATCCACCCAACTATACCCTCATCCAGATCATTTATAAAAATTACAAACGGCAGTGGCCCCAAAACAGATCCCTAAATGCTCTCCCACTGAGAGATCTGACACCTGTCCAGCTTCATTACCCAATACCAGATCGAGTACAGCCTCTCCTCTTGTAGGATTATCCACATACTGTGTCAGGAAACCCTCCTGAACACACCGAACAAACTCCTCCCCATCCAAACCTCTTACCCTCGGGATATTCCAATCGATATTTGGGAAATTAAAGTCTCCCATCACGACAACTCTGTTATTATTACATCTCTCCAGGATCTGTTTCACTGTCTGCTCCTCAACTTTTGGGCGGCCAATAGAAAACACCCAGTAAAGTTATTGACTCCTTCCTGTTCCAAACTTCCACCCACTGAGACTCCATAGACAATCCCTCCACGGTGTCCACCTTCTCTACAGCTGTGACACTATCTCTGATCAACAGTGCCACTCCCCCACCTCTTTAACCTCCCTCCCTGTCCCTCCTGAAACATCTGAAACCCGGCACTTGAAGTATCCAGTCCTGTCCCTGAGGCATCCAAGTCTCTGTAATGGCCACAACATCACATTTCCGAGTAGTGATCCATGCTCTAAGCTCATCCACTTTGTTCACAACATTCCGAGCGTTAAAATAGACACATCTCAAACCTTCAGCCTGAGCACTCCCCTTCTCAAACACCTGCCCATCCTCCCTCTCACACTGTCGACAATCTCTCTCTATCTGTGAGCTAACCTCCTCTCTCCCAGTCACTTCATTTCGATTCCCTCCCCACAACCATTCCAGATTAAACTCTCCCCAGTCGCCTTCGCAAACCTTCCCGCCAGGATATCGGTGCCCCTGGGATTCAAGTGCCACCCGTCCTTTTTGTACAGGACACACCTGCCCCTAAAGAGGTCCCAATGATCCAGGAACCTGAATCCCTGCCCCCTGCTCCAATCCCTCAGCCACACATTCACCCTCCACCTCATTCCATTCCTGTTCTCACTTTCCCGTGGCACAGGCAGCAATCCCGAGATTACTCCCTTTGTGTTCCTCCTTCTCAACTCTCCACATAACTCCCTATATTCTCTTTCCATCACCCCTTCCCTTTTCCTCCCTATATCAGCGGTTCCAATACGCACCACTCCCTCTGGCTCCTCTCCCTCCCACTTCAGCATTTCTGGGACGCGACCAGAAACATCCCGGATCCCGGCACCAGGAAGGCAAACCACCATCCGAGACTCCCGTCTGCCGCCGCAGACTCGCCTGTCCGACCCCCTCACTGTAGAGTCCCCTATCACTACTGCCTTCCTCCTCCTTTCCTTACCCTTCTGAGCTACGGGGCCAGACCCCACGCCGGAGGCACGGTCACTGCTGCTTCCCCCAGGTAGGCTGTCCCCCCCCAACAGTACTCAAACAGGGGTACTTATTGTTAAGGGGCACATTCACTGGGGTGCTCTCTGTACCTGACCTTTCCCCTTCCTAACTGTGACCCACATCCCTGCCTCCCGTGGCCCCGGTGTGACCACCTGCCTGTAACTCCTCTCTATCACCTCCTCATTCTCCCTGACCAGACGGAGCTCATCCAGCTGCAGCTCCAGTTCCCTAACGCGGTCCCTTAGGAGCTGCAGCTCGATGCACACGGCACAGATACGGACATCTGGGAGGCCAGGAGACTCGAGGACCTCCCACATCCGAGACTGAGAACAACAAACTGGTCTCACACTCGTAATTCCCCTTTTCTTCAAATTCCACAGGAAAAGAAACGGAGAATTAAACCTACCCTGCCTCGCCCGTTTCTCACCCGTTGAGCCCAAGCCCTTCAGCTCTCACTCTGCTACCTGCTCACTCCGCTGCCCGTTACCGACACTGCCCGCTGGTTAGTGTGGCCTGCCTTTTAAACCTCACGCTAAAAAAACCCTTCCCAGGTCACCCCGCCGCACACTTCCACTTTTCAGTTAAACTAACTTGTAAAAAGACAAACCCGCGAAAAACTAAAACAAATCAATCGCTTACCTTCACATTCCAGCCACAAATCGATCCTCCTCTCAGCTTGCTCCAACAAACAATTTTAAACAGATGAGGGTCACAAAATTCTGGGATTGAAATGAAATGGATGTACAGTCAGCAGCAATGCCTCCTGTGAGCAGCTGGGTGACTATGGAGAAGTGTTTGGGTGAGACCACATTTGGAATATTGTGTACAGTTCTTGTCACCTCACTATAAGAAGGATGTGGAAGCATTGGAGAGAGTGCAGAGGAGATTTACCAGGATGCTGCCTGGTTTGGAGGGTAGGTCTTATGAGGAAAGGTTGAGGGAGCTGGGGCTTTTCTCCTTAGAGCGGAGGAGAAGGAGAGGCGACTTAATACTGGATGACGGGGATCGATAGAGTGGACGTTCAGAGACTATTTCCTCGGATGGATGTAACTGTTACTGGGGGGCAGAAGTATAAGTTCCATGGTGGGAGATATAGGAGGGATGTCTGAGGTAGATTCTTCACCCAGAGAGTGGTTGGGGTGTGGAATGCACTGCCTGCTGTGATAGTGGAGTCGGACACTTTAGGAACTTTCAAGCGGTTATTGGATAGGCACATGGAGCACTCCAGAATGATAGGGAGTGGGATAGCTTGATCTTGGTTTCGAACACAGCTCGACACAACATTGAGGGCTGAAGGGCCTGTACTGTGCTATGATGTCTGTGTTCTATGAATTCAGGCACAGAGAGTAGAGATAAATAATAAACACTGCCAGAAATTATTGGTGAATTTGTATTTCCACAATACATTAATTCAAACGTTTGTTAAAATATAACCTGGAAATTATATCTAGAAACATAAAAGATAGGAGCAGAAGGAGGCCACTTGTCCCTTTGAACCTGCTCCGCCATTCATCACAATCATGGCTGATCATCCAACTCAATCGCCTAATCTTGCTTTTTCCCCATAACCTTTGATCCCATTCGCCCCGAGTGCGATATCCAGCTGCCTCGTGGATGCATTCAATGTTTTGGCATCAACTACTTCCGGTGGGAATGAATTCCACAGGCTCATCACTCTTTGGGTGAAGAAATATCTCCTCACCTCCGCCCTAAATGGTCAACCCCGTGTCCTCAGACTGTGACCCCTGTTCTGGACTCCGGCACCATTGGGAATAACCAGACCAAACCCCTCCCCCCCTGCACCCCCCCTGCATCTACCCTGTCCAGTCCTGTTAGAATTTGATAAATAATTAGCCTCACAACACCAGGTTAAAATCCAACAGGTTTATTTGGAAACACAAACTTTCAAGAGCTGTAATACAGGAAATTTGGCAACTTATTTGCTCACAGCACGAGGCCACAATTAACAAAGTAATTCAGGTGCGGAAGACAGGGTTGTTTATGATGGGCAACGGGCAATCAATGGTCGCAGGACACCAGGGAGAGTTCCCCAGACCTTCTCCCAGTGGTGACCCTTGGAGATTTTCGGAAGCGTGAGGTTAGCAAACCAGTACACATAGATTCTGCAGAACTATCAAAATAATTTATTTGTATGCAATGAGTTGTGGTCCCTGAGTTGTCCACAAGGAAAACACAAAAGTCATGAATACAGCCCAATCCATCATGCAAGCCATCCACCCATCCATTGACTCTGTCTACACTTCCCGCTGCTTTGGCAAAGCGGCCAGCATAATTACGGACTCCACACACCCCGGGCATTCTCTGATCCTTCGTGAAAGTCTGGGGTCATGTACCAAATGACTCAAGATCATTTTCTCCCTTGCTGCTGTCAGATTTTCGAACGGCCTCACCTCGCATTAAATTGATCTTTCTCTCCACCCTGGCTATGACTGTAACACGACATTCTGCACTCTCTCATTTTCTTTTCTATGAACTGTATGCTTTGTCTGTATAGAGCACAAGAAACAATACTTTTCACTGTGTGTTAATAGATGTGACAATAATAAATCAAATCAAATCAAATCAAATAGAAGTGATCTCCAATCCCTTTAATCGTGCCATTTTTCTGTCCTTGCACATACGTCAAACTGCAAATTTTGTGACAGTTCTGTTGTCTGAGGTTTATTCACCTTTTGTCGAACTTTGAAAGCTCTCTCAGAACTTTTTGAGGTTCCCACTTTCAACCCCACCCATTTCATTACAGAATGGAAACAGAAATTTCCCACAGTGCAGAAGTAGGCAATTCGGCTGCTGGATTCCAGATTGAATCCCTGAAGAGAATCCTACCCCAATCCCACCCCACCCCGCTCAATCTCCACAACCCCGCACATTTCCCATAGCTAATCCTTTTAACTACGGTGCCAGTGAACGTGCCTATCCCCACCTGCGGTAAATCTTCTCCCCACACTCCCTCCCTTTGAATTTACCATTTCCAAGACCATCAAATAATTCCTGTTTTAAATTCCACAAAGAGCCGGCAGTTATTTGATGCGATACCAGTTGCTCAGTCCAGGCTCTTCAAATCCCGAATGGATACTGGGAACAGAACGATGATGCAATTTGTGTTTGTTGAGGGTTTTTTTCAGAAACTCAGAAATGAAACTTTTGAAATAGAAGTTGATGGTTATTTATTTGATTTGAAGATTTATTACAATGAAGAAGAAGTAATATTTAAAGCAGAACAGCACCAGCTTACAGGAATTAGTACTTTGAAAGTTACCCCTTAAAGATTTCAGTTTCTGTAATCAAATCTTTAGGTCTTCAGATACTGCCTTCTATACCGCTCCCATGGTTTGTGAAATTTTGGTTTATTAATTTATGATGTGCAATATGCAAGCTCTTTTCCTGTCCTTCTGCAGAGTGATAAAACTGTTCCCTGCTCCTGGGAACACAATCAACTCAATTTACTTTTGCTGTCTCAGTGTTACTCCCGGGTTTCTAATATTAAATATAAAACTATTTAATATTCCTTGTGTTTGTTATACAGTTGTAAATCTCCCGTTGCAATTTAGATCTTTTAACAAACCAATGCACTTCCAGATAACTTAGCAAATGAAAGACAACTGAAGAAATAAAATCTAAAAACCCAATTTGAAAATCTAGATTCTGACCAATACACAGGGATCAAAAAGTAGATTTTCATGAATTTCCAATAAATATTATATCTTCCCAAATATTATTGACTTTGATCCATTACATGATGGAGCAGTGAACTTACAACCCAACAACTTCCCTTCTGTTCACGGTATACATTCACCTCTATTGGATAGAGGGTGATATCTCACTCGCTCCTCTGCTCTACCAAATCCATCACCACATATCCTCTCTGCATGTCATCAATCACAAACACTCCCCCAGTGCCTGTTGCACAGATCCCAAAATTCCAATGTGACTAAATTCTCCATTAATTCCACATATACTGATACCCACATTGTTTATCTGCTCTATCACTCACCTCACCAGTGTAACGGTTTTCTCACTCCATCTCTGCCAGTTATAACACACACATTCTCCCACTGTGATTTTGTTCTATCCCATCCACTCACGAATTGCTTGTTTATCTTTCACCTGCTTTAATTCTGCACAGCATTCAAATCTCATCAATTGATATATATGCTAAATTATCCATTCCACACATGCTCCAAATCAATTTCCTTCTATAATTATAATTATAAATATATAATTACCCTCTTCCCGGTGTTGGTTTCTGGGATGTCCATGGTGCTGGTGAAGGTGTGGAGCTGGAGGACACAGAAGGATATCCACCCATATTCAATCTTTGAATGTTAAATTTGCTGCTTGCTATGTGAGTAACCGACTGAGAAGCTTCAGCATTGCACCAAATTCTAATTCTGTTCAAATCCTACTGCAAGTTTCCTGCAGCGTTTATTGCCACCGTTCAGAGAGGCCCCTCCTACATTGTCAAAAATAATTCAACACCATCATAGCAACAGGTTCTTCCCGCCATGCCCCATATTTGAATTTAGTTGCCGACAATCTGTAAACACATCAACAGGGCACAAACTGCTCTGTCACATTTGGCCCTGTCATGTTGAGAAATGTACAATTAAATCAAGGATTCTATGAATTATTCTTTGCCTGTTGTGAGCATCATTGAAGTAATTGCACAGCGAGCACAAAGGGACATTTGAGCATATTCTTCAACTGCTCTCTGAACTTCCTCTGGGTCACAGCATATATGCAAGTATTTGTGCAGCAACTCGTGAGCTGAAGCGTGAAGCCAAACTCCTGAACAGAATCATCCATCCAAACAGCACAATACCCCAAATAAAACATCCGCCTCCATACAGAGTATACCATTATCGTTGCCCATAATATGATAAAATTCATTGAGATAGCAAACAGCAAAATAATAGATTTCCTTCGATTCTGCAACTCTGGGTCTTTGGTACTTTTCCCATTGACGGGAGTTCGGAGTCTCCTGCGAGACCTGCTGCTCACTACAATGTGCCTGACAGTGCAAATATTGAACAACAAAATCAGAACAAATGGGACACAGGGGTTGAGAATGTGATGGCTAAATTCAACGGCAATCCAGACAGGAGAATCAATGACACTGAAAGGTACATAACAAAACCATGGGTCGTTCCCCATTTCATATGAATTTGACAACATAAAATACCAAAAAATGTTCTTACCACAGCTCAGAACAGTGATTGATCCCAGGACAACTTTAGCCATTTTGTTGGTGCAAAATTTACTTTTCAGCATGGGGCAACAAATTGTCACAAGTCGATCAAAGGTGAAAGCGACAGTGAACCAAACAGAACAGTCAGTAGCTGCATAAAGGAGCACAGCATGGATATTACACACATCCATGTCCCAGAGGAATTGGAAATGCTCCCAATAAATAATTGGAATTTGTCTCAATATCACATCAAAAATAACGACCAGTAGATCAGCAGCTGCCATCAAAACCAGGTAGTGTGTTACACATTTGGAGAGACCACATCTTTCCTGAGAGAGTATTCCAATTGTCATCACGTTAACTTTAAGGAGCAGAAATAAATCCAGATATTAGACATCAAGCTTTATAGGCACAGACTATGGAAGCATTTTGCTGTGTTAATTTATCCTGAGATTTCTGGAATTAATGCAAGCGAAGGGACAGCAAAGTCTGCAAAATATTCACAATGATATGATCAAAGGCATCGTGGTCAAATTGCCAATCCTTCTTCAAATCATTGCAATGACTGCCTTCCTATCCAGAAACAATTCAACATTAAGCAACCGATAATGCCGGAAAACATTCAACTCTGATGAATGAACTCAACTGACGTTTGGCCGAGCTGTTTTTGACTCTGACAGATTTAAATATTTGACTGGAAATGTACATGCTGATAGAATATAACCTGCCTGCTCTGATTTCAAAATGGATCTAATTTCAAAGTAACTGCATCCATGGACAAAATCCAAGAGTGCCGGCTGAGTGTTTTGGAAGGAAACCTGGAGGTGGTGATGTTCTCATTTACCATCAGTTTTTATCCAGCTGGATAGTGAGGGCTGTGATTTTTAAAGGAGATGTCAATGGTGATTTGCTGAAGTTCTGCAGACCATGCTGAGATGGTGCTCACTGTCAGCCGTGGGGAAAGAACATGTTGTTAGAAGAGATGGAAAATAAGCGAGCTCCTTTTATCCTGGGTGATGTTGATCTTCCTGCGTGTAGGTAGAGCTTCACTCATCCAGGCAAATAGAGACAACTCCATCACACTGCGGACTTGCAACTCTTAGATTGTGGACGGGCTTTGGGAGTCATAAAGCGAGTTACTACCCGTTGGATTTAAGGCTACTCACCACATTTTGCATTCTCAGAATGAGTATGTTGTTGTGGTTTGATTTCTGTTTGCGGTAACTCCCAATGCATGTTGATACACGGGGGCAGGGAGGAGCGTGGACTAGCAGTGTAGCCAATCTGTTGTTGTACTTGTTTCATTAATGTATTTTAAGGATGAAATTCTGTTATCATTACCTGATCTGGCCTTCCTGTGATTCCAGATTCACAGGAATATGATTGACTCCTACATTCCCTCAGGAGAGACTAAAACATCCAAATTTGTATTCCTTGGTGTTGAAAAGTGACGGTGACTTTATTCCAACAGAACATCCTAACTGGTATTGATAGAGTAGATCGAACATAGAACAGTACAGCACAGTACAGGCCCGTCTGCCCTCGATGTTGTGCCGAGCTTTGTCCAAAACCAGGATAAAGTGATCCCACTCCCTATCATTCTGGTGTGTTCCATGTGCCTATCCAATAACCGCTTGAAAGTTCCTAAAGATTCCAACTCCACAATTCAGTTTCCTTCATTATTGCAATGGAGAGGGATAGGGTCACACGGCAGGGCAAGGTTTATAACTGGGGCAGGGGTAATTATGATGTGATTAGGCAAGAATTAGGGAGCATAAGATGGAAACAGAAACTGTCAGGTATGGGCACAAATGAAAAGTGGAGCTTGTTCAAGGAACAAACGCTGCGTGTCCTTAATAGGTATGTCCCTGTCAGGCAGGGAGGAAATGGTCGAGTGAGAGAACCATGGTTCACAAAGGAGATTGAATGTCTTGTCAAGAGGAAAAAGGAAGCAGATGAAAGGATGAGAAAACAGGGTTCAGTTGGGTCGCTTGAGGGTTACAAGGTAGTTAGGAATGAGTTTAAAAAGGACTTTGGAGAACTAGGAGGGGTCATGAGAAGTGGAACCAGGTTTCCTGCATGAGGCTGCAGCAGTCCATGGAGGTGAGGGTGATTTGACTGGGAGACACTGGGAATTTGAAGAGCGCGGTATACAATGGGCAGCGGGAGGGTGGGTGGGAGAGCAATCTTGATGACTGGGTGAAGCAGCGGAGGAAGTGCAATGGGGATTGAAACAAAGGAATAACAGGGGGAGGTTTTGGTGTGTTGTTTTTTCCACTGAGTCAGAACATTGGAGGGTGTCCACGGAGACGAGTAGAGGGAGTTGGGGGAGCGATAAATTGAACGTTTGAGAAACAGGATTTGGGAGTTGGTGGATGAACTGGAATAGCCAAGGCTGGGGATATAAAATATCTGATGGTGGGAGGATTGAGGCGTGAGTGCTTCATTCCTCATTGCCCAGGATTAGTCTGGAAAATGTGGGAGAATCACTTGGGGCAGGGAGCCACAGGGAGCTGAATCATGGAGAAGAGGAAGGGCTGGGAAGCTGAGTCCGAGTTCATGGTGTGGGATGTTGAAAATCAAAGACTTTCCCACAAATCAGAGAAAAAATATTCACCTCAGAAGGTGATATTTGATTGGAATATAAACTGATGCCTGATTCAGAAAGTTCAGGAATACAGGGACCTGGGTTGTACACATACAGCTCCTTGAGTGTGGAGCAGAACTGGAACAGTCAGTTTTGAAGATGTTGCTTTGTTCTTGGCTGAAGTGGGATTTTCTTTCAACACGGTAAGAGCATATTTTCCAAAGCTGAGCCTCGGGCAGGACAATGTTTGATTATTATTTTTTCATTCCGGAAATGCAGTCAACGTAAAGGAAAAAATTGCCAATCCCAATTGGCCATCGGAACTGACCGGCTTTCTCAGCATTCCCAGGGAAATTAGGCGTCTCCCACATTGCTGTTGATTTGGAGTCACATGACAGCAATTCCAGGTAACGGGGACACTTTTCCTTCTATGAAGGGTATTATGGATGCTGATGTATTTTTAAGACAATAAACAATTCTTCCGTGGGTGACATCATTAATGGAGAGAGACAGAGAGAGAGAGAGAGATTTCAAAGAGGCGGGAGGGGATAGAGGGAGAGCAAGAGAGAGTGTGACTTACCAGGGACTCCAATAACAGCGAGGAGGGGATAGTAACCAGCCTGAACAACGTGCAGTGCCCAAAGGATCCGGAGTTTCAATGACATCCATCTATAATAGGTAGAAAGGTTGTACATTGCCGCTGATAAGCCCTTCTCCATTATTGTGACCTTGTGATCCGATGTACTCAGATTCTGACCTGTTGTTCCAGCTCTCTCCGTTATTGTTCTTATATTCTCACCCATAGATGTAGCGTTCCAATCTACTGAACTGAGATTGTTTCCCATTGTTTCACCATTCCAGATCATTGGTCTCAGATACAGTCCCATCTCTGGAGCACTTCAATCTATTCCTCATATGCTGAGGAAGCTGCTTTCTCTCTCTTTCACACTGCAGCCCGCTGCAGCTGGATTTCACACTACTGCTGAGGCGATTGGGTGACTCATTGACAGGAATCTCCCTTTAAAAAAGGGAAAATCCCTCGACTGCACCGGGAGGAATCTATGGGGGAATGACATTCATTCCACTCACTGAACAAACAGAATCACTGAAGCCCTTTCAATCGGACAGGATTTCTATTCTATTAACATCCATGACCTTTCTACTTGCAAAGTGCAGCAATGCAATGGAGCTGCCAAATTCCAATAACATCTGGTTAAATGATATCACTACAACCAGTGTGATGCTCTCTCGGGGAAATGTCAAGGGGCTTTAACCAAGGTTAGAGATGAGATTGGCTTCAGAGAAATTGGATAATCCCTGACACCAGAACCAAATAGTGAATGGGAAATGATATCTGGGAATATTGATCAGATGAATAAATTGATTGTTGATGATAGTGTCGCTGACGGCATGTGTCAGTAATTTCAAAGACAGCCGTGTGAAGGGATCAGTTGGGCCGATGTTAAATGTGATTCGCCGAATCAAGCTGTCACAGATCGCGGATTAAGCAGATGGGATTTTCAAACAAGAATTTGAAAAATATCACTCTTCAGCAGCAACACAATATAAGAGAGAATTTTGGTGTCACTGAGCGTGTGCCGCGAGTTATTCATTGGGCTCCTTGTCAGTGGTGTACGAGGCATTGCACCTCTTCCGGGCTCCCTTCACCCTTTCGAGAAACTCCTCCTGCATTAGGCTTGACTTTTCTGTGAGCTCTCCACCCTGGCTCCAGGGTGTGTGTGTGTGTGTGTGTGTGTGTGTCTGTGTGTGTGTGTGAGTGTGTGTGTGAGTGTGTGTGTGTGTGTCTGTATCTGTGTGTGTGTGTGTGTGTCTGAGTGTGTGTGTGAGTGTGTGTGTGAGTGTGTGTGTGTGTGTGTGTGTGAGTGTGTGTGTGTGTGTGTATGTGAGTGTGTGTCTGTGTGTGTGTGTGTGTCTGTGTGTGTGTGAGTGTGTGTGTGTGTGTCTGTATCTGTGTGTGTGTCTGTGTGTGTGTGTGTGTGTGTCTGTGTGTGTGTGTGCCTGTGTGTGTGTGTGTCTGTGTGTGTCTGTGTGTGTGAGTGTGTGTGTGTGTGTGTGTGTGTGTGTGTGTCTGTGTGTGTGTGTGTCTGTGTGTGTGTGTCTGTGTCTGTGTGTGTGTGTGTGTGTGTGTCTGTGTGTGTGTGTGTGTGTGTGTGTGTGTGTCTGTGTGTGTGTGTCTGTGTCTGTGTGTGTGTGTCTGTGTGTCTGTGTGTGTGTGTGTGTGTGTGTGTCTGTGTGTGTGTGTGTGTGTGAGTGTTGTTACAAAACGGGCCATTTAAGATGATGGTTTGCAAGGACACGCTGGGATAATTGGGCGAGAGCTGAAACAGACAGGCTGCAGCCTCTAAAGGAATTTGACAGAGAGAAACAGGCTGTAGCTTCAAGAGCTGGAATACACAGGATATTGGCCATCTCCAGGACACAGGACACATTTTGGTCAATTGGGTTGTTTAGCAGACACAGGGATGCCTCATCCCCTTATCTGGAGGGAGGTATGTGACCTCCGTGCCTCCAGCACCTACAGGCATGGCCGTCGGGTTCACACCCAGAGATCGGTCTGGCAGTACCTGTCAGTCAGAGTGATCGAGCCCAGATCAATTGATTGGTAATCGTCAAAAGGATGTGAAAACCGACGCGGTATAAAGGGTGTGGCGTAACGGAAGATTCTCTTTCTCTCTTTTCCCCAACAAACAACGACCAGCATGAGGAGAGGGTCCCCACGCAAGTAGGAAGGAAGACCAGAGCCAGAGTATCCGACCAGACCAAAGGACCAGACTACGCAGAGGACTACAGAGACCAGCACACAGATAAAGGCCAATATTTGCCTGGGTACTTGCCAGTCACACATAAGCTAAGTCAAAGTCAGAGTTTGATATTCTATAAGATAACTGACTGTTGATTGGGTGGGTGATTAATAATTGCTCTGGGCTCCTCCATCATTTAGGATGGGGATATTTGTGGAGCCTCCTCCTCGAGTGAGTTGTTGAATTGTCCACCACCATTCACCACTGGATGAGGAAGGACAGTCGAGCTTCGATCTAATCCGTTGGCTGTGGGCAATTTTCAGACCCAGTACGAGAGGGCCGACCAAGATGCCCAGTGTGCTGTCTTGGCCAAAGATCAAGTCGACCGGGTGGGAGCACAATTGGAAGCTGTGTGCACCGATCTGCAGGAGGGAATCAAAATATGACATCAAGCCAGTAAGGAACAGAGATAGAAAACCACTAAAATACCAGGGAAACATTTCCAGGCCGGAATCCCGATGATCAGTTGAAAATGAGTTTCTATTTCCATTCGGGACAGTCGAGGAAGGGGAGATACAGAATGCAGATTGGGGAGAGTTAAACGAGAATGTTAAACTTTATGTCACACCAACGGAAGATTGGGGCCCACCACCATCTTTCCCACTGGACGTCACACCCACCACACCCTCAGATTCCCCTCCAGGAGCGATGAACCCAGTGAGGACTGAACGTCGGGTCGGAGAGGCTCAGGGCCCAGCTGTTACATACACGTTTACAGTGGCACAATCGGCTGAAATTGCAAATAAAATCCCAACTCTGAGCCATCGGCTGACCCACACAGTTTCTTTGTGGAGGTTAGGCAGCAAAAAGATGATGCACGGGTTCGATGAAAGGGAAGGAGTAAAGCTAATAGTCATGTGCTTAAGCAATTCTGTCAGAACAACGCAAGAAAGCTCCTGTGGAGAACACACTCAATGAAGCAAGGGTTCTCCAATGGTTAGCTCGAGTCTCGCATCTGGAAACAGGAAGTTCAAGGAGCCCAATGTCAAGGTCAGTTAGGGAAGCTTCCCATTTCTTATTGGATGTTGCTGTTCCGTTTCTCCCACAATGCACCTGTGAAGCACTTCAGCCAATGAACCGCCTGTTTATCACTGGAAGTGATCTTTCACTTCCCACTTCTTAGAAGATGTTGCTGGTCTGACTTCTCTCAGAACGCACCAGTGACAACCCACAATCACCTCTCCCAAACCCTGTAACTCGTGTGTTCAAATGGTCAGTGGGAAGACATATGGCTAATATTGGAATCGTTTAGGTTAGAGGGTCATTAGATTGGTTCCACTGGTCAGCGCAACATCGAGGGCCGAAGGGCCTGTACTGCGCTGGAATGTTCTATGTTCGATGTTCTATTTACTTATTAAATTCCAACAGGACGAGACTGGGTAAATGCAGTGAGGACATTCCCACTGGTGGGGGAGTCCAGAGCCAGGGGTCACAGTCTGAGGAAAGGGGGTTAACCATTTAGGGCGGAGGTGAGGAGACATTTCTTCACCCAAAGAGTGATGAGCCTGTGGAATTCATTCCCACCGGAAGTAGTTGATGCCAAAACATTGAATGCATCCAAGAGGCAGCTGGATATCGCACTCGGGGCCAATGGGATCAAAGGGTATGGGGAAAAAGCAAGATTAGGCGATTGAGTTGGATGATCAGCCATGATTGTGATGAATGGCGGAGCAGGTTTGAAGGGACAAGTGGCCTCCTTCTGCTCCTATCTTTTATGTTTCTAGATATAATTTCCAGGTTATATTTTAACAAGCATTTGAATTGATAATGTATTGTGGAAATACAATTTCACCAATAATTCCTGGCAGTGTTTATTATTTAACTCTACTCTCTGTGCCTGAAGTTGTGTGGTAGCCTTCCTGCTGGATAACACTTCTACACAGTCACTCGGCTGCTCACAGGAGGCATTGCTGCTTACTGTACATCCATTTACTTTCCATTTCTTAATATTGTGACCCTCGTCTGTTTAAAATATTCAACTTGGATGATGATGATGATGAAGCGTTCGTGTTAGTTCTGTCCTCTGTGTTCTGGCCTTATTTAAGATTGGACTGTAGTCCTGGCAATAACATACCTGACACAGGCTCGAAATCAGACAGGCACACACTTTCTAAAGTAGAAAAATGCAATGGGTGGCAGCTTCACACTTCAGCAATGCCTTCATTTCACATCATCAGCAATTGGCAGCAGAGACATTGTTTCCATTTGATTCATCTCCAGTGATCCACAGACAAAGAGAAATTATCAAAAGATGGAACGGTGCATGATTCTACACATTAACCCAGTCTGACTAGATAATGATGAGGAATAATCTGGAATGATCTGGAGGAGGGAACCGAGTGTACGGTGTCGAAATTTGCTGATGACACCAAGATTGTTGGAACGGCAAATTGCGCGGAGGGTGTGGAGAGTCTGCAGAAGGATCTAGATAGGCTGGGCGAAGGGGCCAGGAACTGGCAAATGGAATTTAATGTTGGCAAGTGTCAGGTTGTCCACTTTGGTCGGAATAATGGTAGGAAGGACTATTACTTACATGGCGAAAAACTGCAGCAGGCGACAGTGCAGAGGGACCTCGGGGTCCTTGTGCATGAGTCGCAAAAACCCAGCCTGAAGGTGCAGCAGGTGGTCAGGAAGGTGAATGGGATGCTGGCCTTCATAGCGAGGGGGATTGAATATAAAAGTAGGGAGGTCTTGTTGCAGCTGTATAGGGCATTGGTGAGGCCGCAGCTGGAGTATTGTGTGCAGTTTTGGTCGCCGCACTTACGCAAGGATATTTTGGCCTTGGAGGGAGTGCAGAGGAGGTTTACTAGGCTGATACCGGAGTTGAGGGGGTTGAGCTATGAGGAGAGGCTGAATAAACTAGGCTTGTACTCGTTAGAGTTTAGAAGAATGAGGGGAGATCTCATTGAGACATATAAGATGATGAATGGGATGGATAGGATAGAGGTGGAGAGGCTCTTCCCGCTCAGAAAGGTCAGTAGGACTAGGGGTCACAGCCTCAAGATAAAGGTGGGCGGTTTAGAATGGAGTTGAGGAGGAACTTCTTCACTCAAAGGGTGGTGAATCTCTGGAATTCTCTGCCCGTTGAAGTGGTGGAGGCTGCCTCGCTAAATATTTTTAAGACGCGGGTTGATGGGTTTTTGATAAGCAAGTGGATTAAGGGTTATGGGGAGAGGGCGGGAATGTGGAACTGAGACACGACAGATCAGACATGAACTTATTGAATGGCGGGGCAGGCAAGAAGGGCTAGATGGCCTACTCCTGCTCCTATTTCTTATGTTCTTATGTTCTAATAAGAGCTTGGGAAGACTCTCCAACAACACCCGAGGATCGCTGGGTGTTAAGGTGGAGAAAAAAAGCTGGGTTGCTTATTGCACATGAAGGCAGATTTGTCACAGGATGGAAATGTATCGTTATTTCACACTGATCCTGCGAAACCAAGTGATGACCAAGAACAGGAACACAAAATACCTCCCACCCCCTCCCCGTTCCCCGAAAAAAGCAGAACACTGGGAATGTTTTGGGAAATGGAAAGCTGAGCTGATTCCCTCCACATCAATCCTGAAACTCTTGGTAATGGTACAAAGCTTGAACTCATTCCCTTGAACAATGTCAGCAGGATTGGGTAATGATCAGCTACAGGATACTGACCCAACATATTAACAGGAACCCCACACCACCGAGCTCCGTCCCACTGGTCCTAATTGGACCATTGCCCTCATTTACACTATTATCTGTTGCATTATTTACCTTTGCATGTGGAAAGATTATTTAAGATTGGATCAATTCCCATAACCTCCCTACACTGCTGAAAGAGACTATACATCCATCGAGCCTGCAAGCAATTTCCTAAAGAGTATCCTGGTTCACCACCCTGCCCCATACCTGGAACCCCACACATTTGTCATGGCTCCTGAATCGAGCCTACAATTACTTGGTCACCAAGGGGGAACACAGCATGGCCAATCCAGCTAACCTACACATCTCTAGAATGTGGGAGGAAACGGCAGCACCCGGAGGAAAGACACACACAAACACAGGGAGAATGTGGAAACTCCTTACAGACAGTACCTGAGGCTGGAATTGGACCAGGGTCCCTGGCGCTGTCAGACAGCAGTGCGAATGACTGTGCTACCATGTTACCCTTTGTGTTTTCTACTCGCTCATCTTTTTGTGGATTCCATTGCTTTGTGCAATATACACACCATCCTGCTTTATGCAGCTACTGGCTGTTCACTCTGGTTCACCGTCACTTTCACTTTTGATCGTTTTTGGTCATTTGTTATCAAAAGTTCAAAAATAAATACTGTATTGAGAAAATGGCTACAATGGTTCTAGGAACTGTGACTGTCCTGAGTTGTTTGAAAAATATTTTTTGTTATTTTATGCTAACAGGCTGGTATGCACTGGTGAACCAACCCTGGTTATGCTCTACATCAGAGGATGCTCAATTATCAACTGCCTGGGGATCAATCGAGTTCTTTCATCACATTTTAAACTCGGTGGTCCCATTTGTTCTTATTCTGCTGATCAATGTTTTCACAATCAGAAACATTCTGGTGAAAAGTACAGCCTGCCGGAGACTCTGAGCTCAAAATTGTGGGAAGGCTACCAGCGACCCAGAGATAGAGGGGAGAAGGAAATCCATCATTCAATTGCTTGTAATTTTGGGGAATTTTATATACTTATGGTTCCTTTTATTGGTAAATTCTTCATGGGTCAGAATGCATTGGATGGATTTTACCTATGTATTTATGCATAACTGTGTGCGAGAAATGACCTTCATGCTCCAGCTCCTGAATTGCTGCACAAAAGCTTTAATTTATGCTGTGACCCAGACTAAGTTCAGAGCACAATTGAAGGAGATGATGGGATACCACTTTAAAATAATTATTAATTCATTAAATATTGAGAAAAAAATGATAAAATGGAAGCAGTTTTATTTTTCTCGAATGACAATTTCTCCTGGGTGTCAACAGAACAGACTTTCTACTGGGCAGTATCTACCTTACCTTTGTTAAGTATTGTAAATGAATCTAGGTTTGAGCGAGGGACTCCGGTCTTTTTGAGCGATGGACATTTGAGTTAATGGACAAAAAATGCATTCTACTGGGGTGGAAACTTGAAGTTTTTAAAAGGAGTCAGGATTCTTTCTTTACTCTTTCAAGGGCAACTGTGGTTGAGACAGCATATAATGCCAATTCCAAACTTGAAATGAAAATAATTCAAAAGCTATTTTTCAAGTGTCAACTTTATTATTAGTGATCTGGGATCACATGTAGGTCACAACAGATCTTATAACCTGAAGAAGAACATAAAAACTGACTTTTTATTTACAAAACTTGACAATGATTTAAGGTAATTGTTAAATGCTTAATTCCAGATTTTCATTGAAGTATTGTGCCTGACTGGAACCTGAAACGGGGCCCTCAGAACATTGTCCAAAGTCTCTGTATTAATAGTCCAGTGACATTGCCCCTGGGCCCCCATATGCACCTTTTCTTATTGAAAACACTGGTTTCGGGTTTTACGATACAATGACCCTGGTTTAAAAGCTATCGTGTGTTGGCAGGAATAAAGCTTATGACATTAGCAGCAGGTTGGAGGCCAGGAGATGCAAATAATTGTCTTTGTTCACAAGTGGTGGTGGCAGAAGTTACATTTTTGAAGCCATTCTGTTAGCTTGGCTGGAGTGTTTTTGCGATCGGGTGCTATACTCAAGCGGCTTTTTTTGGTTTTGAAATGAAACACGTTCCCTGTAGTGAATGAAAATTATTTAATTTCACATATTGACTCATGGAAGGTGGGATATGAGTTGCAGTTCTGTGCAGGTATCGGTCCATTCATATCAGCATATAAAACACACATTCAGCAGGGGAAATGGTCTTTCCCCACTGCATCCTCTTTCTGAGGTTTAAATCCTGGTTCAGACATCTGAAAGAACCAAATACTGGCATTTGCAAATGTTGGGAGGCAAGCAGAGTATTTATGATCCATCTGTTTGAGGATGTCCATTTCATGCACAAACACTGATCTCACTGTCCCCGGGTGGGGATCAGGTTTGCCAAATCACTGATGTGGTGTCGAAGGGGTCGAGGTTGATGAGCACTCAGTGGTCGTGTGCAGGTTAGGCTGTTCTGCACAATGCACAGAGGGATGCTGCACATTTCACTTTGAGATATCTCAGCCCTGGGATCATGCGTTGCCTTGTCAAGATGAGAACCTGCTATTCACTTGGGTAACGAGGAACTTCAGTTGCTCGAGCCCAGGGACTGGGGATTGGCCAATGATCAGGAGAATGGAAAATATTAATTGTCTTTGCATGGTTTTGAGGGTCCCCTTTCGGGGTCGATCACAATTGGGAGGTTTCAACTTCCACTGCAGTGAGTTCTTAGTCTGTACAGCGATAGTTGGGCAGTTGGCTCCTGAACTTGGACCAACCTTTCTGCGCTGGAATGACAGATGTCCTTCTGTGTGGAATCTCGCCTGCCTCCATAACGAATATATCTGCAGAGCAGCAGACTTTTCGGTTCAGCATAAGATCCAATATGGTGTTGGCCACCGTGCAGGTGAACGGGATAAAGGATCCTCCCTTTATTGTAACACGACTGTCATGTGAGGAATGGTCAGGTAATGCTGTAACTCCAGCTCGCTGATCAATTCTGTGGGACATCACCACACATTTTGGAGCATTGTAGAATTTGTTCTGTTCCAATGTTCCAGTTGGTCACAATTTTGAAGTGTACATAGAGTTATTTCTGCTTCTATCTGCTTTCTGGTTTGACAGGCCGCTGCCTGGAGCCCATTTTCTTCGGATCTTCAATAGTAACTGCCCGAGTTCATTCCCACAGGGAAATATTACAATTCCTAGCAGCTTGTGGGCAGTTAATTTGTCATCTCTCACATCACTCCTTCCTGATATGGGATAAAGTACTTATTTTCCAAATCTGGAATCTTGAATTATTGACTTTCATGGTTCCTTTTAATCTTCTGCTGATGTCAAGTTGCCGAAAGGAGATTCCTGATGAAAAGACATTGCGTGCTGGAAAGGGAATGTTTACACCATTAGCACCAGGTTAAAGAATATAATATATACAAACAGCTGCCATGGTGTAGGTCTGTCTGGGACAGACTTCCCATCTGCTAAAACATTGTGCTGGCTTGACTGGAATGTTTCTCGAATCCAATGAGCTCGACATTCCACGTGTTTGCCTTTCTCTTCAACAGTTAACAAAAGTCCAGAAACAAGCTTGTGATTATCTGGAGCCATCTTGTCACCCAGACATTGTTAGTTAAAAAAGGGGGAAAAGCATCAGGCTGACCACAAATTTAACAACAAACACGTGAGCCTTTGACAGGCCTGAGTAATGATAAAACTGTTGAAGACTCATAGCGATGACACATAAGAACATAAGAAATAGGAGCAGGAGTAGGCCATCCAGCCCTTCGAGCCTGCCCCGCCATTCAATAAGATCATGGCTGATATGTCGTGGCTCAGTTCCACATTCCCGCCCTCTCCCCATAACCCTTAATCCCCTCTCTTAACAAAAACCCATCAACCCGCGTCTTAAATTTATTTAGCGAGGTAGCCTCCACCACTTCAACGTGCAGAGAATTCCAGAGATTCACCACTCTTTGAGTGAAGAAGTTCCTCCTCAACACCGTTCTAAACCGCCCCCACTTTATCTTGAGGCTGTGCCCTCTAGTCCTACTGTCCTTTCTGAGCGGGAAGAGCCTCTCCACCTCTATCCTATCCATCCCATTCATCATCTTATATGTCTCAATGAGATCGCCCCTCATTCTTCTAAACTCTAACGAGTACAAGCCTAGTTTATTCAGCCTCTCCTCATAGCTCAACCCCCTCAACTCCGGTATCAGCCTTGTCAACCTCCTCTGCACTCCCTCCAAGGCCAAAATATCCTTGTGCAAGTGCGGCGACCAAAACTGCACACAGTACTCCAGCTGCGGCCTCACCAGTGCCCTGTACAGTTGCAGCAAGACCTCCCTACTTTTATATTCAATCCCCCTCGCTATGAAGGCCAGCATCCCATTCGCCTTCCTTGACCACCTGCTGCACCTGCAGGCTGGGTTTTTGCGACTCATGCACAAGGATCCCAAGGTCCCTCTGCACCGTCGCCTGCTGCAACACATTTACACCCAAGAATCATTGATATGTTCTGGGCAGCAGCCCCAAAACATCCGCAATTCTTGCATTCAGCAAGCCTCCCGCATACATTAAATCTGAGAAAATTATCTACTTTATCAGGAATAAAAAGTATTTGAAAAAAGGGGTTAACTGAGCTTGTTTGTTTAGTCACTGTAATGATGTTAATCTCCGTAGATACTCATGATGTCACAAGAGACTTCCTATCTCCTGTTAAGAAGGGGTTCCTATTCACGTGTTAGCTGATAGTGTTCGCAGAAGCTTCACCTCCAGCTCATAAAGTTTAGCAGCGCCAGTGACAAGGAGAGGATCGGTCAGAATCTCAGATCAATAGACTGGAGTGTCACAACAACGCATCAGCATCGAATGACAATGGATTGGAATGTTACAGCAATTGATGATAATCTGGGATTAACACAATTGAATGATACGGCAATGGTTCAGAGTCTGAGAACAACCTGGTGGAATATTACAGCAATGGACAGAGCTTTGTCCTATTGGATTGACAGGCTTCATGAAAATAGCTGGTGGATAACGTCAGCTCATCGGATCACATTTGTAATTCACATTTTCCAGTACTTTTACTATCCCATCCTGGCCATTATTGGCGTCCCAGGTAAATCTCAATAACCAGTTAATAATTAGATAAGAATGTTTAACTATATTTCTCCTCTCGTCCCTTTGTTTGCTGTTGCTGTTTCTGTTGAGTCTCAGTGTTCAGATATTAACATCCCCATGTCCATTCGCATTTAGAATGTTCTTAATAATTCAATTTCTCCACTTTGCTCCAGGTGGAATCTATCATAAACTTCATATGCACCATCTCACAGTCTGACCTGTATTCATGCATCCAGAGAACATTTGAGTTTGGCTGATGTATGAATAACTTTTTTCCTCAGGTGGGTGAAACTGGCTGGGAGGTCCCTTGGTTTTCCCAACATAACGAAATTCCTGATGCCGTGTGTGCTGAACTATTCGTCCCACTGACCTGCACTTGAACCTTGTCCCTCCACACCCGTCTCATCCATGAACCCGTCCAAGTCTTTCTTAAATGTTAAAAGTGACCCCACATTGACCACTTTATCCGGCAGCTCATTCCACACTCCCACCACTCTCTGTGTGAAGAAGCCCCCCCTAATATTCCTTTTAAACTTTTCTGCTTTCACCCTTAACCCGTGCCCTCTGGTTTTTCTCTCCCCTAGCCTCAGTGGAAAAAGCCTGCTTGTATTCACTCTATCGATACCCATCAAAATCTTATACACCTCTATCAAATCTCCCCTCATTCTTCTACACTCCAGGGAATAAAGTCCTAACCTGTTCAATCTCTCTCTGTAACTATCCAGGTGACTATCCAGGTAAGTCTTAAACGATGCCAGCGTCTCTGCCTCCACCACCCTACTTGGCAGTACATTCCAGGCCCCCACCACCCTCTGTTTAAAAAACGTCCCTCTGTTATCTGAGTTAAACCTCACCCCTCTCACCTTGAACCTGTGACCCCTTGTAATCGTCATCTCCGACCTGGGAAACAGCTTTCCACTGTTCACCCTATCTATACCCTTCATAATTTTGTACACCTCTATTAGCTCTCCCCTCATTCTCCGTCTTTCCAGGGAGGACAACCCCAGTTTGCCCAATCTCTCCTCATAGCTCAGACCCATCATACCAGGCAACATCCTGGTGAACCTTCCCTGCACTCTCTCTAAAGCCTCCATGTCCTTCTGGTAGTGCGGCGACCAGAACTAGACACAGTACTTCAAATGTGGCCTAACCAACGTTCCACGCAGCTCCAACATCAGACTCCACCTTTTATACTCTATACCCCGTCCTATAAAGGCAAGCAGATCACATGCCTTCTTCACCACCTTCTCCACCTGTGCTGCCACCTTCAAAGATTTGTGGACTTGCTCACCTCGGTCCCTCTGTGTCCCTTGATGGTTCTGCCATTTATCTTAACACAATGATACAGAAACAGAGGGAGAGACACAGAGAAAAGGTACAGAGGAAAAGTCAGATCAGCACAAATGCAGGTAAAGTTTTACACATCACCAATAACTGATATTTGGGACCAGGAAGAAAGGAAAACAAGGAGGATGGGGAACAATGAGGGGGAGAGAAACAGAAACAGACAATGTGAGTGAGAAGGATGGAGAAAGATTGTTCTCAGTTAACAGTTGAGTTGAACAGTCAGGGGCTAAGGTCTGTGGGATGGATGTATCGAATATTAACAAAGACGCCACTCCCGAGTGGATGATATCTGGGAAGGGATGGGATTAGCAGGAGGTTGGATGGAAGATAAGGACTGGAATGAACAAAGAGATAAGCTTGGTCTCCATTCCAGTTCCACAACAAGTACTGTCTGTGTCATTGGCCAAAAAGTAAAGAATACATTTGATGTTTAAATTGGCCTGGGAGCAATTAGAATTCATTTTAATGAGGTTGTGTTTGTGGGATTCGATTTCACTCTCTCAGCCTCTCCAGTGATCTCCCTGAATTCGATAACCAGGAGAATGGAGTGAGGAAAAGAGGGTGAGTGAGGGGAGGTACGGGGGAAGAGAGAAATAAGCAGAGCAGGGGACAGAGCAAAGTGAGGCAGGATTTGGTGCCTTCAATGCCTCGTCACCGCTCAGCTCATAGTCCCGATCCTGTCAGAGCCTGGTGAAAAGTATAGCAGCCAATCCCAATCTGACTGAAGGGTATAGACAGAGGTAAGGTATTTCCTATGATAGAGACACATAGGACATGGGGCCATGGGTTTCAAGTGATGGGGGGAGAGGTACAACACAGATATTAGAGGGAGGTTTTTCACACAGAGGGTAGTGGGGGTATGGAATGCTCTGCCAAATAAGGTGGTGGAGGCAAACACGCTAGAGTCCTTTAAGAGTAACTTAGACAGACACATGACTGAGTTGGAGATGGGTGGATATAGGAGAACCTTTCAAATAAGGGTCATTAGCATTGGGGCGTCCCTGGTAATGTAAATGGGTATAGTATGATAATAATGTTTTTTCTCTTTCATTCACAGGTTTTAAGTCGGTCCACCTCGTGTCCAACGAGGGGCATACACGCGATGGGTCGTACTGGGGCTGCTCTTGGTTGTTCGAGATTGGCCTAGTGCTTCATCTCATTAGTGTGTGCCTAAACTGGACCAGATACTGGGCAAGACGACAGCTCAGTGACTATCGCTGATTGCTGTGCAGACACATGGATTTGGGCCGGTGTCTGTGGGAGTTTGCACATTCTCCCCGTGCTTGCATGGGTTTTCTCCGGGTGCTCCGGTTTCCTCCCACACCCCAAAGATGTGCTGTTAGGCTGATTGGCAGGAATAAATTGTCCCTAAATCAGTTTCCCTCAATCTGGATGGCCGTAAATCATTAGATAGGGGTCGGGGGGGCAGAGGGGGACTGGTGGTGTTGAGATGGCAGTGCGGGCTTGTTGGGCCAAAGGGCCTGTTTCCCAGGCTGATTTTGTTCTTTGCTCTTTGACTCCAGAGGCAGTTAGAAATATTGAGAAAACAAGTAATTTGAGCAGTAGAATATATATGCATCAGCTCCAGCAGTCCAAAGGAGAGGGGTCAAGTGAGCAGAGCGATCGGGAGACCGTGCGAGGGATCAGGGGAGCAGAGAGAGATACAGAGACAGAATGAGGTGCCAGGTGAGCAGAGAGATACGGAGACAAAGATAGGGAGCAGGGCAGGGAGAATAAGAAACAAGGAGAGGATCAGGGAAGTAGAGGCATATGGAGACCAGGAGTGTGACCAGGGGAACAGACACATATGCAGACAAGGAGAGGGATGACAAAGGAAGATATACGAGAAAAGTCGTGAGATCATGGGTGCAGAAATAAGGAGACAAGGAGAGGGATCGGGGTGGGGATTGCAGAGCAGAGAGATATAGAGACAAGGACAAGACTAGGGTAGCAGAAGGATATGGAGCCAAGGGAAGAGTCGAGGTAACAGTGAGACACAGCCAAGGAGCAGAGGGGAGTATGGTAGGATGAGAGAAGAATTGGCGAATGTGGACTGGGGGAGTGCGTTGGAAGGTAGGTCTGCTGAGGAGCAGTGGAGGATCTTTAAGGAGATCTTTCTTGGTGCTCAGCAGAAATTTATTCCGATGGTCAAAAAGGACAGTAGGAGGAGAGGTAATAAGCCGTTGATAATGAAGGAGGTGAAGGAAAGTGTTAAATTAAAAGCGGAGGCGTTTAGATTAGCTAAGAGCAGTGGGCGAGAAGAGGATTGGGAGAGGTTTAAATGTCAACGAAGATTGACAAAGAAGTTGATAAAGGAGGGTAGGAGAAACTATGAAGCTGGGCTAGCACTTAATATAAAAAAGGATAGCAAGAGTTTTTATAAATATATAAAAAGGAAGAGGCTGGCTAGGGTGAACGTTGGTCCCTCAGAGGATGAGAGGGGGGACTTAGTGGTAGGGGTTGGGGAAATGGCTGAGGTCTTGAATAACTTTTTTGTTTCTGTCTTCACGGAGGAGGACATGAATGATTTGCCAAGTGTTAGCAATGGAGAGGTGGTAGGACTGGAGGGTCTTAATGACATTACTGTTACTAGAGAGGCGGTGCTCGACAGACTGGAGGGGCTGATTGTGGACAAGTCCCCAGGACCGGATGGAATGCGTCCGAGGGTTCTGAAAGAAATGGCAGAGGTGATAGTGGATGCCTTGGTGGTTATTTTCCAGACGTCGCTGGATTCCAGGGAAGTGCCGGAAGATTGGAAAATGGCTAATGTTACGCCGTTGTTTAAGAAGGGTGCCAGGCAAAAGGCGGGGAATTATAGGCCAGTTAATTTAACGTCTGTTGTAGGTAAAATGTTAGAATCCGTCATCAAGGAGGAAATAGCGAGGCACCTTGAGGGGAACTGCTTGATAGAGCAGAAGCAGCACGGTTTCGTTAAAGGGAAGTCGTGTCTGACAAATTTACTGGAGTTCTATGAGGATGTGTCTAGGGCAGTGGATAGAGGAGAGCCGGTGGATGTGGTCTTTCTTGATTTTCAGAAGGCGTTTGACAAGGTACCTCACAAGAGGTTATTGCAGAAGGTCAGGGGACATGGAGTTGGGGGTAGGGTGTTAGCGTGGATAGAGGACTGGTTGTCAAATAGGAGGCAGAGAGTGGGGGTCAATGGGTGCTATTCGGATTGGCGGTGACTAGTGGAGTGCCCCAGGGGTCGGTGCTGGGGCCTCAGCTATTTACCTTTTATATAGATGATCTGGAGGAGGGAACCGAGTGCAGGGTGTTGAAATTTGCTGATGATACCAAAATTGGTGGAAAGGCAAATTGTACGGAGGGTGGGGAGAGTCTGCAGAAGGATCTAGATAGGCTGGGCGAATGGGCCAGGAAATGGCAGATGGAATTTAATGTTGGCAAGTGCGAGGTGGTCCACTTTGGTAGGAATAATGGTAGGAAGGATTATTACTTACGTGGAGAAAAACTGCAGCAGGCGACGGTGCAGAGGGACCTCGGGGTCCTTGTGCATGAGTCGCAAAAACCCAGCTTGCAGGTGCAGCAGGTGGTCAGGAAGGTGAATGGGATGCTGGCCTTCATAGCGAGGGGGATTGAATATAAAAGTAGGGAGGTCTTGCTGCAGCTGTATAGGGCATTGGTGAGGCTGCAGCTGGAGTACTGTGTGCAGTTTTGGGCGCCGTACTTACGCAAAGATATTTTGGCCTTGGAGGGAGTGCAGAGGAGGTTTACTCGGCTGATGCCAGAGTTGAGGGGGTTGAGCTATGAGGAGTGGCTGAATAAATTAGGCTTGTACTCGTTAGAGTTTAGAAGAATGAGGGGAGATCTCATTGAGACGTATAAGATGACGAATGGGATGGATAGGATAGAGGTGGAGAGACTCTTCCCGCTCAGAAAGGATAGTAGGACTAGGGGGCACAGCCTCAAGATAAAGGGGGGGCGGTTTAGAACGGAGTTGAGGAGGAACTTCTTCACTCAAAGGGTGGTGAATCTCTGGAATTCTCTGCCCGTTGAAGTGGTGGAGGCTACCTCGCTAAATATTTTTAAGACGCGGGTTGATGGGTTTTTGACAAGAGAGGGGATTAAGGGTTATGGGGAGAGGGCGGGAATGTGGAACTGAGCCAAAACAGATCAGCCATGATCTTATTGAATGGCGGGGCAGGCTCGAAGGGCTAGATGGCCTACTCCTGCTCCTATTTCTTATGTTCTTATGTTCTTATGAGATGGGCATGGGAATAAGAGAGATGTGGAACCAAATAGAGAAAACAGTAGAGAAGAGAGTTAATGACAGAACGGGAGGAAAGAGGCACAGAGACATACTGAGGGACCAGCTAAAAGCAGAAATACGTAAACATGGAAAGTAACTATGCCAGCATAGACATACAGTGACAAGGAGGGGGACAAGGATCTAGAGAGCAAACAGATACAGAGACTAAGATTCAGAGCAGGGGAACCGAGAGGTACAGCGATGAGGATTGTGACCTGGGGAACAGAGATATGTGTAGACCTGGACAGGGGTGAGTGGAGTGGAGAGATATGGAAACAATTCGCAGAATGAGGATCTGAGGACTGTGAAGCCATGGGTCAGAGCTGGGTAGCTGGTAACTGGGAACCCAAAGAGCTGGATCAGATGGAGACAGTTTTATAACCAAGGCAACGACCCGGAGAAAGGCACTGGGAGGAGATGTATTGAAGAAGAATATTGTCATTGCACACAACATAAGGATAATTACTTTACCCTGACTTGGTGCTGCCTGCTGGGAAGCATACGCCTTTCTGAAGCAAATGCCATCATGCCTTAACTTGTTCAGTAAATTATGGTGAAATATCCAAACAGGTTTTCTTTTGAAATCCGAAAACTCCATGTCGACATTTACAGAAATATCCAACCTGCTTGTTCCATCCTCACATGAATGACCCAGAGGTGATTCAATCTGAAAACTGAAACAGCCTTTGCCTGTTTTAATGACACTCCCTTCCATTTTCCTGCTTAATGTTGTATTCTTACTGCTTTGCTCAAACCGATGTGTTAGTTATAATTTATCAAAATTCACTGGACTCTGGGGAAGTGTCGGCTGATTGGAAAATAACTAATGTTACACCACTGTTTAAAAAAGGAAGTAGACAAAAGGTGGGTAACTACAGGCCGGTTAGCTTAATGTCCATAGTTGGGAAAATGCTGGAATCCATCATTAAAGAAGAAATAGCAGGACACCTGGAAAAGATTGGTTTGATAAAGTAGACGCAGCATGGATTCATGAAGGGAAAGTCGTGTTTGAAGAATTTACTGGATTTTTATGAAGATGTAATGAGTGCGGTTGACAGAAGGGGACCAGTGGATGTGGTGTTTTTAGATTTCCAGAAGGCTTTCAATAAGGTGCCTCACAAAATGTTGCTGCAGAAGATTAAGGTACACGGAGTTGGGGGGAAAGTGTTAGCCTGGATTGAGGATTGGCTATCTCATAGGAAGCAGAGAGTTGGAATAAATGGGTGTTCTCCTGCTTGGCAGTTGGTGACTAGTGGCATGCCGCAGGGATCGGTGCTGGGGCCTCAACTGTTTACCATATACATAGACGATCTGGAGGAGGGGACCGAGTGTAGGGTAACAAAGTTCGCTGATCACACAAAGACGAGTGGAAAAGCGAATTGTGTGGAGGATGTGGAAAGTCTGCAGAGAGATTTGGAAAGGCTGAGTGAGTGGGCAAGGATTTGGCAGATGGAGTATAACATTGGCAAGTGTGAGGTTATCCACTTTGGAAGGAATAATAGTGAAATGGACTATTATTTTAATGGTGAAAAATTACAACATGCTACGGTGCAGAGGGACCTGGGGGTCCTTGTGCATGAATCGCAAAAACCCAGTCTGTAGGTGCAGCAGGTGATCAAGAAGGCGAATGGGATGTTGGCCTTTATAGCGAAGGGGATAGAATATAAAAGCAGGGAGGTCTTGCTGCAATTGTACAAGGTGAGGCTGCAAATACAGTACTGTGTGCAATTTTGGTCCCTGTATTTGCAAAAGGTTATATTGGGTTTGGAGGGAGTACAGACAAGGTTCACCAGTTTGAAACCGGAGATGAGGGGGTTAGCTTATGAGCAATGATTGAGTAGATTGGACCTGTATTCGTTGGAGTTTAGAAGGCTGAGGGGTGATCTTATAGAGACATATAAGATAATGAAGGGGCGAGGTAGGGTAGAGGCAGAGAGGTTCCTTCCACTTAGGAAGGAAACAAGAACTAGAGGACACAGCCTCAAAATAAGGGGGAGTCGGTTTGGAACAGAGTTGAGGAGGGACTTCTTCTCTCAGAGGGTAATGAATCTCTGGAATTCTCTGCCCATTGAAGCAGTGGAGGCCACCTCGTTAGATATGTTTAAGTCACATTTCTGATCAATAAGGGAATTAAGGGTTACGGGGAGCAGGTGGTTAAGTGGAACTGAACCACTATCAGATCAGTCATGATCTTATTGAATGACGGGGCAGGCTCGAGGGGCTGGATGGCCCACTCCTGCTCCTATTTCTTATGTTCTTATATTAGATGTTGAATTAACATGTGTATAATTTCAGGCTATCTGTCACTCCCCTGTCTCTAACACAACTAAAAATAAAATACTGCTGAAGCTGGAATCTGAAGCAAAAAACAGAACATTCTGGAAAATCTCAGCAGTCCTGAGAGTGTCTGTGAAGGGAGAATGGAGTCAGAAGTCTGACACCAGGTTTAAGTCCAACCAATTTTCTTTCCAATTTATTTAAGGGAGAGTGGATGCAACGCTGTGAGTCTCCGTGACCCTTCATCAGCGCTCGGAGAATTCCCACCATCCTTTGTTTTTCTCAGGGAAAGTTTTGTTGATTTTGTCAATTCCAAGTCTGCAGAGCGTTCCCCAAACTGCACACACACACACACACACACACACAGGCACAGACACACACAGACACACACACACATACACAGACACACACGCACACATACACTTAGACACACACACACACTCACACTCACACACACAGACACACACACACACACACATACACACAGACACACACACACACACACATACACACAGACACACACACACTCACAGACAAACACACAGACACACACACACACATACAGACACAGACACACACACATACACACACACACACAGACACACACACACACACAGACACACACACACACACACATACACACAGACACACACACACACACACATACACACAGACACACACACACACACACATACACACAGACACACACACACTCACAGACAAACACACAGACACACACACACACATACAGACACACACACACACACATACAGACACACACACAGACACACACACACACACAGACACAGACAGACACACACACAGACACACACACACTCACACACAAACAGACACACACACACACAGAGACACACACACAGACACACACACACACATACAGACACAGACACACACACACACACAGACACAGACACACACACAGACACACACACACAGACAGACACACACACAGACACACACACACTCACACACAAACAGACACACACACACACACACAAACAGACACACACACACACAGAGACACACACACACAGACACACACACACACACACACAAACACACAAACAGACACACACACACACAAACAGACACACACACACACACACACAGACACAGACACACACACAGACACAGACACACACACAGACACACACACACAGACACAGAAACACACGCAGATACACACAGACACACACACACACAGACACACACACACACAGACACACACGCAGACACACACAGACACACACACACACACACACAACACAGAACACTACAGCACAAAGAGGCCCTTCGGCCCACAAGCTGTGCCGATCATATCCATCCCTTCCAGGCCATAGAACTATCTGTAACTCCCAATCCCATTAAATCCCATATACTCATCCAGAAGTCTTTTAAAAGACTCCAGCGAGTTCGCCTCTACCACCACCGACGGCAGCCGATTCCATTCACTCACCACCCTCTGAGTGAAAAACTTACCCCTAACATCTCCTCTGTACCTGCTCCCCAGCACCTTAAACCTGTGCCCTCTATTAGCAACCATTTCAGCCCTGGGAAATAGCCTCCAAGAATCCACCCTATCTATACCTCTCAACATTTTATAAACCTCTATCAGGTCGCCTCTCATCCTTCGTCTCTCCAGGGAGAAGAGACCGAGCTCCATCAACCTATCTTCATAAGGCATGCCTCCCAATCCAGGCAACATCCTTGTAAATCTCCTCTGCACCCTCTCAATAGCTTCCACATCCTTCCTGTAGTGAGGCGACCCAGAACTGTGCACAGTACTCAGTGCTGTGACGGCGACACAGTCTGTTTTGTCCCTTATTCAGTGAACAAAGATTTGTGAATAGACCTCTTGTTAATGCAGCAATATTTATTTACAAACAATTAATAATTACCCCCCCCAATCAATAGATACATGACAGCGCAGAGTCGCTGAGCAGAGACTGATAGCCAAGTTCTGCACACATGAGGACGGCCTCAACCAGGTTCTTGGGTTCATGTCACATTATCTGTAACACCCATGATTTGCCTGAACTTGCAACATCTCACATACTGTCCTGTCTGGAGACAATACACATCTCTTTAACCTATGCTGAATGCTATCTCCACTCACATTGTCTGCACCTTTAGGACTTGAACAGCACAGTAGCTGTAAAGAGTCACATTCTAATCAGTAATCTGTAAACTGTGTGTGCCTTTATATGCCCTGTTTCTGATCAAAACTTTCCACACTCCTGATGAAGGAACAGCGTTCCGAAAGCTTGTGGGTTTACTATCAAATAAACTTGTTGGACTTTAACCTGGTGTTGTGAGACATTTTACTGTGTTTATCCCAGTCCAACACCGGCATCTCCACATCATTTCATCCATGTTTGCGGTTACTTAGAAATTTGGCCCATTTTGAAATCAGACCAGGCAATTCCTATAATATTAACATGAACATTTCCAGTTAAATATTTAAATACGCCAGTGTCAAACACAGCTCGGCCATAAGAACATAAGAAATAGGAGCAGGAGTAGGCCATCTAGCCCTTCGAGCCTGCCCCGCCATTCAATAAGATCATGGCTGATCTGTCGTGGCTCAGTTCCACATTCCCGCCCTCTCCCCATAACCCTTAATCCCCTCTCTTATCAAATGTCAGTTGAGTTCATGCATCAAAATGGAATGTTCTCCAGAATTATCAGTCATTTAATATTGAATTGTTTCTGGATAGGAAGGGAATCATTGCCATGATACAAACAAGGATTTGCAATTTGACCACGGCACCTTTAATCATTTTATTGTGAATATTCTGTGGTATTTTGCAGACTTTGCTGTTGCTTCACTGCGTGTAATTAATTCCAGAAATCTCAGGATGAATTAACACAGCAAAATGTTTCCACAGTCTGTGCCTATAAAGCTTGATGTCTAATATCTGGATTTATTTCTGCTCCTTAAAGTTAACGTGATGACAATTGGAATACTCTCTCAGGAAAGATGTGGTCTCTCCAAATGTGTAACACACTACTTGGTTTCGATGGCAGCTGCTGATCTACTGGTCGTTATTTTTGATGTGATATTGAGACAAATTCCAATTGTTTATTGGGAGGATTTCCGATTCCTCTGGGACATGGATGTGTGTAATATCCACGCTGTGCTCCTTTATGCAGCTACTGACTGTTCTGTTTGGTTCACTGTCACTTTCACCTTTGATCGACTTGTGGCAATTTGTTGCCCCATGCTGAAAAGTAAATTTTGCACCGACAAAATGGCTAAAGTTGTCCTGGGATCAATCACTGTTCTGAGCTGTTGTAAGAACATTGTTTGGTATTTTATGCTGTCAAATTCGTACACGTTGGTAAATGACCCATGGTTTTGTTTTGTTCCTCCCTTTGACATACAATCTCCTGTCTGGATTGCTGTTGAAATCAGCCATCATATTCTAAACCCCTGTGTCCCATTTGTTCTGATTCTGTTGTTCAATATTTACACTGTCAGGCACATTTTAGTGACCAGCAGGTCTCGCAGGAGACTCCAAACTCCCAACAATGGAAAAGGTACCAAAGACCCAGAGATGCAGAATCGAAGGAAATCTATTATTTTACTCTTTTCTGTCTCAGTGAATTTTATCATATTATGGGCAACCATAATGGTATTCTCTGTATGGAGGCGGATATATTATTTGGGGTATATTGCTGTTTGGATGGATGATTCTGTTCAGGATTTCGGCTTCATCCTACAGCTCATGAGTTGTTGCACAAATACCTGTATATACGCTGTGACCCAGACGAAGTTCAGAGAGCAGTTGAAGAATGTGCTCAAATATCCCTTCATGCTCGCTGTGCAATTATTTCAATGATGATCATAACAGGCAAAGAATAATTCATAGAATCCTTGATTTAATTGCACATTTCCCAATGTGACAGGGTCAAGTGTGACAGTGAAAGTTGTGCCCTGTTTATGTGTTTATTGATTGTAGAGAATTAAACCCGAATATGGGGAAAGGAAGGAAGACCCTGTTGCTATGGTGGTAGTGAACATGTTTTGACAATGTAGGAGAAGCCTCTCTAAACGGTGGTAATAAACGCTGCAGGAAACTCGCAGTGGGATTTGAATAGAATTAGGATTTGGTGCAACGCTGAAACTTCTCAGTCAGTTATTCACAAAAGAAGCAGCAAATTTAACCTTTGAAGATTGAATACAGTTGGATAGCCCTCTGTCTCCTCCACCTCCACCAGCACCATGGACCTCCCAGAAACCAATACCTGGATCAGGATGCGATGGTGGTAATTATAGAGGGAAATCGATTCATCCATTCGGAGCATGTGTGGAATGGATGATTCAGCATTTATACCAATTGATGAGATTTGAATGCTGCACAAAATAAGAGCAGGTGATAGATAAACAAGCAATTCGCGAGCGGATGGGATCGAACAAAATCACAGTGGGAGAATGTGTGTGTTATAACAGGCAGAGAAGGAGTGAGAAAACTGTCACACTGGTGAGGTGAGTGATCGGGACTGATTGTGGACAAGTCCCCAGGACCGGATGGAATGCATCCAAGGATTCTGAAAGAAATGGCAGAAGTGGATGCCTTGGTGGTTATTCTCCAAACATCGCTGGATTCCGGGGAAGTGCCGGAAGATTGGAATGCGGCTAATGTTACGCCGTTGTTTAAGAAGGGTGCCAGGCAAAAGGCAGGGAATTATAGGCCGGTTAGTTTAACGTCTGTTGTAGGTAAAATGTTAGAATCTGTCATCAAGGAGGAAATAGCGAGGCATCTTGAGGGGAATTGCTTGATAGAGCAGACGCAGCACGGTTTCGTTAAGGGCAAGTCGTGTCTGACAAATTTATTGGAGTTCTATGAGGATGTGTCGAGGGCGGTGGATAGAGGAGAGCCGGTGGATGTGGTCTTTCTTGATTTTCAGAAGGCGTTTGACAAGGTACCTCACAAGAGGTTATTGCAGAAGGTAAGGGGGGCATGGAGTTGGGGGTAGGGTGTTAGCGTGGATAGAGGATTGGTTGTCAAATAGGAGACAGAGAGTGGGGGTTAATGGGTGCTATTCGGATTGGCGGTTGGTGACTAGTGGAGTGCCCCAGGGGTCGGTGCTGGGGCCTCAGCTATTTACCATTTATATAGATGATCTGGAGGAGGGACCCGAGTGTATGGTGTCGAAATTTGCTGATGACACCAAGATTGGTGGAACGGCAAATTGTGCAGAGGGTGTGGAGAGTCTGTAGAAGGATTTAGATAGGCTGGGCGAATGGGCCAAGAATTGGCAAATGGAATTTAATGTTGGCAAATGTGAGGTGGTCCACTTTGGTAGGAAGAACAGTAGGAAGGATTATTACTTATGTGGCGAAAAACTGCAGCAGGCAACGGTGCAGAGGGACCTCGGGGTCCTTGTGCATGAGTCGCACAAACCCAGCCTGCAGGTGCAGCAGGTGGTCAGGAAGGCGAATGGGATGCTGGCCTTCATAGAGAGGGGGATTGAATATAAAAGTAGGGAGGTCTTGCTGCGGCTGTATAGGGCATTGGTGAGGCCGCAGCTGGAGTACTGTGTGCAGTTTTGGTCGCCGCACTTACGCAAGGATATTTTAGCCTTGGAGGGATTTCAGAGGAGGTTTACTCGGCTGATACCGGAGTTGAGGGGGCTGAGCTATGACAAGAGGCTGAATGAACTAGGCTTGTACTCGTTAGAGTTTAGAAGAATGAGGGGAGATCTCATTGAGACATATAAGATGATGAATGGGATGGATAGGATAGAGGTGGAGAGACTCTTCCTGCTCAGAAAGGACAGCAGGACTAAGGGGCACAGCCTCAAGATAAAGGGGGAGCAGTTTAGAACGGAGTTGAGGAGGAACTTCTTCACTCAAAGGGTGGTGAATCTCTGGAATTCTCTGCCCGTTGAGGTGGTGGAGGCTACCTCGCTAAATATTTCAAGACGCGGGTTGATAGGTTTTTGATAGGCGAGGGGATTAAGGGTTTTGGGGAGAAGGCGGGAATGTGGAACTGAGCCATGACAGATCAGCCATGATCTTATTGAATGGCGGGGCAGGCTCGAGGGGCTAGATGGCCTACTCCTGCTCCTATTTCTTATGTTCTTATGAACAGTTCAAGCACGCGGTGAAATATCCAGTTTTGTCAATTCTTGCTTTGATTAATAAAAACTACTGAGATAAGCATCAAGACATGTCTCAGTTTTTCTCATCCATGAATTTAATGTTAATCTAAAGGCTTTGGAAGAGTGGGGCAAGGCTGGGGTGCCAGCATTATGTATATTCACATCATCCTATGTACTATGTTAACAAAATGGAGTGTTACCAACTGTAATGTGAAGCATCATGGTGCTGAGGTGGTTTGACCACATTTCTATAGCGTCTGTCACTTAAGTCTGGTATCAGCAGATGGGCAGCTCCTTTATGAGTCTGCTCGCAGTATAGACAAGTCCGAGATAAGCATATCCTGAGAACATAAGAACATCAGAAGTAGGAGCAGGAGTAGGCCTCGAGCCCTTCGAGCCTGCCCCGCCATTCAATAAGATCATGGCTAGAAAATATCAAGATATCAAAGATGGAGTGTTGGGTATCCTAAACTACATTCAGGTAGTCAAGTCCCTGGGGCCGGATGGGATCTACCCCAGGTTATCGTGGGAAGGGAGTGGAGAAAAAGCTGGTACCTCAGCAGATATCTTCACGTCCTCTTTACCACAAGCAGAGGACTGGCAAATAGCCAATAGCAAAGGAAGCAGGAATAATTCAGGGGATTATAGGCTGGTGAGCCTGACATCAGTTTTTAGGAAGCTTTTTAAGATACTGAACGACAGGATATGTGCAGATTTGTAAAGAAAATGGAATAGTTAGTAACAGCCAGCATGGTTTTGTAGGGAAGATCATGGTCTCACCAACTTGACTGAGTTCTTTGAACGTGTGACCAATTGATGAGGGAAGAGCAGTGGATGTCGTTGATACGGACTTCAGTAAGACATTTGACAATGTCCGATGTGGCAGACTGGTACAAAAACTAAAATCACATGGGATTTGAGGTGGGCTGGCTAGATGGATACAGAACTGGGTTGGCTATAGATGATACAGAGTTACGATGGATGGGTGATGTATAGAATGAAGACCTGTAGCTGGTGGTGTTCCACAGGGTCAGTGCTGGGACCTCCACTGTTTGGACTATATATAAATAATCTAGGAGGAAAATGTGGGTGAATTTGCAGACGAAACAAAGAATGGTGGAGTTGCTGTTGGTGCCAGGGATTCTCGGAGGATCCAACAGGATATAGATAGATTGGAGACTTGGGCGTAGAAATGGCAGATGGAGTTTAATCCGGACAATCCAAAGTGATGCAATTTGGAAAATCAAATTTGTGTGTGAATTATACTGTAAATGACAGAACCCTTAGGATCATAAACATACAGAGGGATCTGGGCGTACAGGCCCACAGTTCCCTAAAAAAGGCAAAACAAATTGTCAGGGTGATTAAGAAGGCATATGGGGCATGTTTGACTTCATCAGGCGTGGCATTGAGTTGGGAAATCATGTTGCAGCTATATAAAACCTTGGTTAGGCCACATTTGGAATATTGTACGCAGTTCTGGTCACCGCACTACCAGAAGGATATGGAAGCTTTGGAGGGAGTGCAGAGAAGGTTCACCAGTATGTTTCCCAGGTCTCGGGGGTGTTGGCTATGAGGAGAGGTTGGAGGAATTTGGGTCTTTTGACTGCCTTCGCGCAATTCCAAAACCTTATTTTCCTCTGCTACAGACCTGCTCTGCACATTAAATGGGGTCACGTGATAATGTGGTTATAGACTTTCCAAGGAAGTGTTTGTGCGAACGGAATTCCATCTTTCAAAGCAACAAATTCCTGGCAGGAATGAGCCATTAACTCGGTCTGCAACTCTTGAGTGATGTGTTTCTCAGGTCACACTGCCTGCACAGTAAATCTAAATGCATAACGACCACCTCCCTGGGCTACATTCTGTATCACACGCTTTCTCCCAGTTGACCTCAATTACAAACCCACTAAAACATAGCCCAACACACCTATTCAAAGCCCTCTTTAACCTTTCCTTCAAAACGGGGGACAGTGGTTCGCACTACTGCCTCACAGTACCAGGGAACTGGGTTCGATTCCTGGGTCTGTGCGGAGTCTGGGCATTCTCCCAATGTCTGCATGAGTTTACTCCGGGTGCTCCGGTTTCCTCCCACAATCCAAAAGACGTGTATTGGCTGTGCTAAATTCTTCCTTAGTGAACCCAAACAGGTTCCAGAGAGTGGTGACTGGAGGATTTTCACAGTAACTTCATTGCGGTGTTAACGTAAGCCTACTCTAGACCCTCAGAAATAAACTTTAAAGCTTAATTGAAAACAAGCCTCCAAACTCCTCAAGCTTTGTTTCAAACATTTGAAAATATCTCATACCTGTTTTTAATCCGATTTAGACGGCTATGAATCAAAGAACAAACAAAGAACAAAGAACAACACAGCACAAGAAACAGGCCCTTCGGCCCAACAAGCCCGCACCGCCATTTTAACATTATCCGATATGATTAAACCACTTAAAATACATTTCAGCCCCTTCACCAGTCCCTATAAGCAGCATTATCCGTCCTAAATAAAACAATTGCAAAAACACATTTCAAAGTTTTAAAAAGAACCTCACCCACCATAAATCACTCAAACACAACATATTCAACACTTTCCAAAATTCAAAACAATCCCAATTTAATCTCTGTTTAAAGACATTTTTATGACATTCACAAACCCATTTTCAATGTTTCTTTTCAAAAAAAGTCTTTGGAAACTCTTCCAATTCCTCTCCGTGTATCATTTTTTTAAAGTAGAAAATCCCAATTTTAACCCTTTATAAACACCAGGAGTGGATAGCCATAATCACTCCTTAAACACTTTCACATCCTCATTGTAAATAGCACAGGTACAGATCTTACTGCTCAGCCATTGGACATGAACCAGTGAGATGCTCTTCCCAATCCCATTCCCTCATACCATAAGAACATAAGAACATAAGAAATAGGAGCAGGAGTAGGCCATCTAGCCCTTCGAGCCTGCCCCACCATTCAATAAGATCATGGCTGATCTGAAGTGGATCAGTTCCACTTTCCCGCTTTCTCCCCATAACCCTTAATTCCCCTGTCTGCCAGAAACCTATCTACCCGTGACTTAAATATATTCAGCGAGGCAGTCTCCACCACTTCAACGGGCAGAGAATTCCAAAGATTCACCACCCTTTCAGTGAAGAAGTTCCTCCTCAACTCACAATCTCATCCGCATCCAGTCCACCCTCATTCCCATTGCCTCACACCCGATCAGTCTCATTCCCTCTCACCCCAGTTCCTCCAAGGCTAATCCACCCAACATGTTTCAATGGGATTTTCTGACACACACACACACACACACATACACACACATGCAGCCCTCAAAATGGATATAAATCCTCCCTCCCTGGAGAGATCCCATCTCTCGGTGGTTCATTTCTGTCTCTTCTGGCCATTGTGACCCTTCTCTTCACTCTGATCATTGGTTGGCACTAGTTTCTTGCAGGGGAGATAGGGCCTTAGCATATCTTGCACCTGGTAACAGATGAGAATGTCACGATGAGGAGTCATATGTGATGACGTGACAACACATTCACACTCAGCTCCCAGCCCCTTTCCCAAAACTCCCCTGAGCTCCTAGAGGTGGGAGAATCTCCAACCCCCTGAACACCAGAGAGAGCAAAGTTCTCCAACGCCCTCTCCCCAATGCCAACTAATGATGTCCCTCAATGTTAACTCCACACAATCACTCAATAGCAACTAAGAAGAGTTACATTCAGTAACGTCAAGACGCAGTTAACGAATTCTTCAAAAAAAGATCCAAGATGCTCATTGGGAAACAATGCTGACTCGTAATGAATAAACGGTGCTAACTAATAATGGATAATGGTTAATTAATGAAAACAATAAATAGTTATTGCTTCAGGAATGATTAATCAGCCCTAATGGTTAAACCACGCTGATTATTTGGTGATAAGTCAATGCTAACTAGAAATGGTTAAGAAATGTTGCTGGTATTGGTAAATCGGTGCTGACGAGGTACTGCTAGTCTATTCAACCTCCGCAATGTTTAATCGGTCCGAACAAGCAATGGTGAAGTAATACCAGCTATAAATGATTCATCAAGATTAACTAATAACGGCTAATTAAATAATGCTGTCAATGATTGGTTAACCCATCCTAACTATCCATGAGCGAAGATGCTAAAATGTTTTGGAGAATTTTAACTGGGAAGGATTAAAAACTGTTCCTGGTGCGAACGAGGAATGGCTCCTGTATCCAAACTTGGCAATGGGTAACTAATAATAAAAAGGAATGGATAAACAATGTTATCGAAGAATGGTTAATTAATCCTAACTAGCAATGGTTAAACAATGCTAATTAGGTATAGGTAATCAATGATAACTAGCAATGGTTAAGACATGCTACTATTATTGATAAACCAATTACTACACTGAATTGATAATCATTCTATCGTTAGCAATGGTTAATGGAACTTAGCGTGCCTGCTTCAGCAATACTAACTAGTACTGGTTAAATAATGCTAATTAATAATGCAAAATTCACATTAACAAGAGATTGTTACTGATTCAAAATGGGATATAGTGGAGCAACAGTATTCAGGAATGATTAATCAAATCTAACCAGCAATGGTTAATCCAACTTAACTAGCACTGGTTAATCACGCTGAACAGGCGATGGTTAATCAATGCTAACTAGGACTGGTTAATCAACACTAACTCGGTGTGGACAATCAATGCTGATGATAAATGATTAAAGAGTGCTAACTAGAAATGGGTAAAGAATACCAACTGACAATAGAACATAGAACATTAAAGCGCAGAAAAGGCCCTTCAGCCCACGATGTTGCGCCGACCAGTTAAAAAACAATGACCCTCTAACCTAAACCAAACCCTTTACATCCATAAACCTATCCACGGATCTCTTAAACGCCCCCAAACTAGGCGCATTTACAACTGCAGCAGGCAGGGCATTCCAATCCGTCACCACCCTCTGGGTAAAGAACCTACCCCTGACATGGTTAACCAATTACTAGGGATGACCAATTAATATGGATAAGGTTTGACCAATGGATAACAGCTCTGCACTGTAATGTCCACGGTCCAAGGATGGATGTTCAGTGATTTGGCAGATGGAGTATAAGGGGGATAAATGTGAGGTTATCCACTGTGGCAGCAAAAACAGGGAAGGCAGATTACTATTGGAATGGCCATAACTCAGGAGAGGGGAATATGCAATAAGACCTGGGTGTTCTCGTACACCAGTCGCTGAAGATAAGCATGGCAGGTACAATAGGCAATAAAGAAGGCAAATGGCATATTGGCCTTCATAGCAAGAGGTTTTGAGTACAGGGGCAGAGGTGTGTTGCTGCAATTATACAGGGTGTTGGTGAGGCCACACCTGGAGTATTGTGTGCAGTTTTGGTCCCCTTATCTGATGAAGGATATTCTTGCTTTGGAGGGAGTGCAGCAAAAGTTTACCAAGCTGATTCCTGGGATGGTGGGATTGGGATATGTGGAGAGGCACAGCCTCAAGATAAAGGGGGGGGGGAGCGGTTTAGAACAGAGTTGAGGAGGAACTTCTTCACTCAAAGGGTGGTGAATCTCTGGAATTCTCTGCCCGTTGAAGTGGTGGAGGCTGCCTTGCTAAATATTTTTAAGACGCAGGTTGATGGGTTTTTGATAAGCGAGGGGATTAAGGGTTATGGGGAGAGGGCGGGAATGTGGAACTGAGACACGACAGATCAGCCATGATCTTATTGAATGGCGGGGCAGGCTCGAAGGGCTAGATGGCCGACTCCTGCTCCTATTTCTTATGTTCTTTTGTTCTTATGTTCTTAAGAGATTGAGTCAGTTAGGATTATATTGGCTGGAATTCAGAAGTATGAAGTGGGAGAATTTTATAGAAACCTATACAATTCGAAGAGAACTAGACAGGGTGCAAGGAACGTCACTCCAAGTCCCCACAAGCACAGGGCAGATGAGGAGGAGGGGCTGTAAATGGGGTCACCGATGTGACCTCAGGCATCACACTTCACGTAACAAAGTGTAGTGTCTTCCCAGAGGCCCATGGGCTTGGCCCTTGGGAGTATGAGCTCCTTGATTGAGCCGGCCTCAATTAGAAAGCTCATACTTGGAAACGAGAAGACCCTAAGACAAAGGAGCAGAATTAGGCCACTTGGCCCATCGAGTCTGCTCTGCCATTCAATCATGGCTTCTCATCCTATCCTCCTGCCTTTTCCTCATAACCCGCGATGCCCTGATTACAAAGAACAACTCAGCACGGGAAACAGGCCCTTCGGTCCAATGAGCCAGCGTCACCATTTTAACATTATGAGCGCCCTCCTCTACCCATGACCTCTGTCTACACCTATTGGGGAAGATTGAGGGGAGACTAATTTAGGGACAATTTGTTACACCAATCAGCCTAAGAACACGTTTTTTGGGATGTTGGGATATTGATCAAGAATGGCAACTGATGCACCTTGTTGAAGACACAAAGATAACTGGTAATTATGTTTCGTCAGAGCACAGGAGGGGGGCAGGTGAATTACACAAATATGAGAAAGCATCAAATATTCCCGAATAAAGTTCTGAATCAAACACGTCTAGCAACTGAAATGCACGGAGAGATGGAGCATTGCTTGGAGCTACACTCAGGGCCAAGTGGGGACCCAGTCTTGGTTTCTGAGTCTGAAGATGTATTGTGGATCGCAAAATCAAAAGCAGCAAATTCCAAATAAGAGTGAACACAGCAGAGGGGAGAAACACAGCAAACTCCACACCCGAGAGTGAGAGGCAGACACAGCATTCATTAAACCGCGCAGGTGCAGTCACTGTGTCCCAACAGTCCCCCCACATTGCTGTGAACCAGTCCCCACCTGTTGTTGCGTCCCACTCCCCTGCCCAGTCGCTGTGTCCCATTCCCTCCAACCTCCACTCCCCCCTGGTTGTTGTGATTTGCAACCATAGTAGCTGCATCCCACCCCCCCTCACCCCGGTCGTTGCATCCCTCTCCCTCCCTCCCCCCCAGCCCCTGGTTGCCACGTCCTGCTCCCCATGGGTCACCGTTCCTGCTACCCCCCCCCTCCCCCCCTCCCCCCCCATGGGTCGCCGTGTTCTGCTCCCCCTCCCCCCATGGGTCACCGCGTTCTGCTTCCCCTCCCCCCATGGGTCACCGCGTTCTGCTCCCCCTCCCCTCATGGGTCACCGCGTTCTGCTCCCCCTCCCCCCATGGGTCACCGCGTTCTGCTCCCCCTCCCCCCATGGGTCACGGCATTCCGCTCCCCCCCAGGTTGCCACGCCCCGCTCCCCTTGGTTCACCTCCTGGGATTGGAGATTCTGCCGGGACAGTGGGTGATTTGTTGTTGGGTCTTTCAGTGCATTTCTTCCCAGCATGCCGAGTTGTGGATTTTCCTGGACCAACAATAACATGAAGAGATTTGCTGATTGGACAATACCGCAACAGGCCATAATACTAAAACCAGATTCTAGGCAATATCACGATGGCAACATTTCTAAAGTGTTCGTCTCCCAACAGCATCGTCTGGGCCAATACTTCACATTTCTTGACTATGGTCGAGTAAAAAGATAACACTGTCAAAGTTTTTCATCTGGGACTCATCAGAACTCATTCACCGAAACCCCAATCTCACAGGGACAAACAATGCGTGCAGCGTGGGAAAGATGGTGCTGATTGGTTGGCTAATTTCTGGTTTGTGCAGACACATAGGCTGAATGGCCTCCATCTGCACTGCAGGAATTCTATCTGGTCAACTCATTGAAAAGGGCAACCAAAGATTTTGTTCACTGAAGAGCTGCAGGATCTGGAAAAGCTTCCTTTAACATGCAGACACCCAGAGTGCAAAAATGTTTACTTCACCAAGTCTATTTGAGGCAACATTGGGAAGTCAGATCAATAATTGTGAAGTGGCTGCTGTGTAATTCTTGGCACAAGTGTGATTGTTCAGTAAGTTTTGTCCAATTGTGGAACTACAGTGAATGCTGGACACAATGTTCTGAGCTACGAAAGCGCGGACTGGGTGAGTCCAGTCAGTACTGTGCCTGTTGCGACCAACTGGTGAGTTTAACAACCAGTCACTGGGACGTACATCCTACATATCTGATATCACACAGACATTGAAATTCATATGGCACATCAGTCACTGTCGAGTAGGGAGAATGGTCTTTTGCTTGGTGACTGCATTCTGAACAAAACACATGAGTTACTAATGTATTGATGCAGAGCAAATGTTAGGTTGAAATGTTGTTTCATTTGAGCGAGCTCAGATTATATTTCATTCCAAAAAAGGGCTTGACCAATCCTTGTGACCAATTCACCCTTGTGAATTCTCCAACCACCAATGCCTTGCCAATAAAAAAGCAACTGCATACCAAGCAATGAGCATTTCCTGCTCCTAATGCAGTCTAAATTATTCCACTCTTTGAGATATCATATCCCTGATAATCTGTTATGATGAGTCCCAGATTAAAAGTTTTGACAGCACCTACCTTTCATCTCAGAGATTCACACCTTTGGTCGCCACATCCCACTCCACACAGTCGCTACATCAGGATTGTGCTCTCAAGTTGTCCTGGAGATGATTTCCCAACAGTTGGTGGGGATGAGGATTTCATTGGGAATTTTCCCGGGAATTCAGTTACCTGAGGTTGGAGATGCTGCTGGGACAGAGGGTGGTCGCTCTGTGGATTCTCCACTCGATGGCTCGCTGTGTGTCTGGGTTGGAGATGTGACTGGATCTGTGATGAATTTGGGGGAATGGGGATAGAGCAGATTGGAGTGAAGTGGAACTGAGCACCGTGTTGTTTGTAGATTCTGCACAATATCACACGGCAATATTACAAACCCCAGCCTCATCCCCAGCCCTATCCACACAAACCCCTTCCAATCGAACCCCTCATTGAATCCCACCTCCCTGTGTCCCCAAAATCCCTTCCCCTCGATTACACACACTCAATCTCCTCAAACAGGAAACTCCACCTCACTCAAACACTACATTCCCCTTCACTCATTCACTCCCTCACTCTCCATCAATACACGCCTCCCTCAGTCTCGGGGAATGATGTCCTCTTGGGTGACGGTGAGGGAAGTGTTTGGGTCGACTCTTTCTCACAATGTGGCCTACCTGAGGTTGGAGATGGAGCTGGGACAGAGGATGACTGCTCGCTGGATTCTCCACTCGATTCTTCCCTGTCTGTGGGAGGTGTGGCTGTCCCTGAATCCACAAAAGGTTCAACAAACTTGTGTCAGTCAATATTGGGGAACAACAGAACCCAGCATCAAACTGCTGTTACTTTGGGGTTAATGTGGGGAAGACAGTGGCGAAGTGGGATTGTCACTGGGCTAGTTATCCTGAGTCCCAGGGAAACTGTTTGTGGACCTGGGTTTGAATCCCACCATGATAGATGGTGATATTCTAATACAATTTGTTGTGAAGTTGGAATGCGACATTGGTAAAGATGTAAAAAATTGTGAAAAGCTGGAGGGGCACTGTGTGTCCCTTTGAAAGCGTATGTTTGTTTCAGGGTTTGGAATTTAAAAAGCAAAGAACACACAGTCCAAGCTCAACCATTTCTATCAAAAAGTCAAGCAGGAATCTTGACAAGACAACCTGTATTTCTTTGAATTTAGTCCAATCGAGTGAAAGTAGGCACTCAGAAGATCATAAGAACCAGGAGCAGGAGTGGGCCATCTGGCCCCTCGAGCCTGCTCCGCCATTCAATAAGATCATGGCTGAACTTTTCGTGGACTCAGCTCCACTTACCCACCCACTCACCTTAATTCCTTTACTGTTCAAAAATGTATCTATCCTTGCCTTAAAAACATTCAATGAGGCTGCCTTAACTGGGCAGAGAATTCCACAGATTCACAACCCTTTCTGTGAAGAAGATCCTCTTCAACTCAGTCTAAAATCTGCTTCCCCTTATGTTGAGACAATGCCCCAAGTTCTAGTTTGACCTGCCAGTGTCACTCAGCTACTAGGAACCTATGAAATTTGACTCTGACGGTGTTGACAACATCAGACCAACATCAGGGAAGTTGATGCTGCATCACAGATATGGCAGAGTGTGCAGGGGAGAGCAACCTGAGACCAACAGAAGAACTGGTACATCTCGACAGAGAGACAGCGAGAGAGAGAGGGGGATAGAGAAGCTCTCAACTCTGGTAGCTTTAGATATCCCTTAAGTCCATGCATCATGTAATTTGTGAAAGGAAAAAAATCAGAAAGAACTTACAGACAGAGGAACCCAAACCGGAATCCAAAAGTTTTCTGAAAGCAATAAAACCTGGTTATATTTTTGACAGTGACTGGATTCTATTATTACCTTTTGGTAGGTGACATTGGGTCAGGGCTCGACTCACATCTGACTGCACCTGAACTGTACTGATCGTAGTTGAGTTTTGACACTTGATTCATGTTTTGATTCATGTTTTCCAGATGTGGGTAATGTGCCGCTAACAACCTCCCAAAGCACTTCACAGTTAGTGAGGGAGTTTTGCCTTTTCTAAAAGACAGCACCTCCAGCAATGCAGCATCCCCTCAATCCTGCACTGGAGTGTTAGTCTGGGTTATGTTCTCACAGTCAGGGGTGAGTGTTGTCCTCGTGAGATACAGCTGACACTGTGAGCATGGTCATTCTAGACCGAGATGGTCCAGGATGCTAAAATGGGTTTGAAAATCTGGTCTCTGGCTCTGATGAAAAACCACAGGCCTGAAACATCTCTCTCCACGTGTGCTGCCAGACCTGTTAAGGATTTCCAACATTTTCTGTCTCTCTTTCTACCTTGTACAAATCCATGCTTACCCAGCACTGGTGTTAAATTGACTGCTTACGGAGAACATCCTCACACTTTTTCTTCAGTAAGGTAACATTTGTCTCTTTCCAATCTCTGGCAGCAATCTCCCACCCATTCTCACTGTCTCGAAGAATGATTAGCATATTTTGGCAATCTCTCTTCTGCTACCTCTGTACCCAGTGATAGTGAAAAATATGTTATTTACATCTACCTGATGGGATAGAGAGGATCTTGGCTTAATGTCTCATCCTGAAGGTAGCACTGTTGACTCCCTCTGTATGGCACTGGAATGTCAGCCTGGATTGTGTGGTCAAGTCTCTGGACTGGGATTTGAACCCACTGACTCAGGTGAGAGTGCTACCCACTTAGCCACAACTTGACCAGCAGATCATAGCTGTTTTGCAACCTAACACCATGTACCTGTCTTTGCCGCACCTCCATTTGATTGGCAAAAATGCACTAATATCATTTTTCAAATTTAACAATTGCTGTAGCATTAATTGCTGTTTGAGGAAGACAGTTTCAATTTTCTTTACTATCCTACTACTAGCTGTACTATGGCACAGTGGTTAGCACTGCGCCCTCACAACTCCAGGGACCCAGTAGAGTTTGTATGTTCTCTCCATATCTGCGTGAGTTTCCTCTGGGTGCTCCGGTTTCCTCCCACAGTCCAAAGGTATGCAGATTAGATTGACGATATTCGATTGCCCTTTTTTGTCCCAAGATGTGTAGGTTGGGGGGATTACGGGGAATGGCCAGAGGAAAGAGGGTCTGCTAAGATGTTCTTTCAGTGAGTTGGTTCAGCCTCGGTGGGCTGAATGACCTCCTCCTGCATTGTAGGGATTCTATGTTAGGGATCTATGCTGCTTTGTATGTGGCACAGTGGTCGCTAAATATTTTTAAGATGCGGGTTGATGGGTTTTTGATAAGCGAGGGGATTAAGGGTTATGGGGAGAGGGCGGGAATGTGGAACTGAGCCACGACAGATCACCCATGATCTTATTGAATGGCGGGGCAGGCTCGAAGACCGACTCCTGCTCCTATTTCTTATGTTCTTATGTTCATATGTAATGGATGAATATTGTATTGATTTGACCAGCATTCATTTGAATCTTATTTATTTGGCATATACCTTGTTTAAAGTTCCCAATTACTTCAATAAACATATCATTCAGCGATCATTTTAAAGTGACAGATGCTTCTGTTAGTTACTGAAGAACAGTTCACACCCTCGCACACACTTTTAACTGATTACGAGGTGAGGCATTCCTCCTTGGAGATTCAGCATTATGTCGCAGAAGGAATCAAACTTTTGCGTCGTAACAAATAAATATCTTGAATTAAACATCCCAGCGCCCCGCCCTCCCCCCATCCCCCACGCCCCGCTCCCCTGCAGCCAGGCCCCCGCTCAGCTGTTGTGCTACGCCCCCCTCAGACGCCACATCCCGGTCCCCTCAGTCCCTGCCTCCCACTCCTCCCAGTCACTGGGCCCCACTCCCCTCAGTCATTCCCTCTGTCTTTATCAGGAATGTGCTCTGATGTTGTCTCGGAGATGATTTTCCGACTGTCGGGGGGATGAGGATTTCATTGGGAATTTTCCCGGGAATTCAGTTACCTGAGGTTGGAGATGCTGCTGGGACAGAGGGTGGTCGCTCTGTGGATTCTCCACTCGATGGCTCGCTGTGTGTCTGGGTTGGAGATGTGACTGGATCTGTGATGAATTTGGGGGAATGGGGAGAGAGCAGATTGGAGTGAAGTAGAAGTGAACATTGTGTTGTTTGTCGATTCTGCACAATATCACACGGCAATATTGCAAGCCCCACCCTCACCCACACTCATAAGAACATAAGAACATAAGAAATAGGAGCAGGAGTCGGCCATCTAGCCCTTCGAGCCTGCCCCGCCATTCAATAAGATCATGGCTGATCTGAAGTGGCTCAGTTCCACTTTCCCACTTTTTCCCATAACCCTTAATCCCCTTGCCTACCAAAAACCCATCTACCCGTGACTTAAATATATTTAGCGAGGTAGCCTCCACCACTTCAACGGGCAGAGAATTCCAGAGATTCACCACCCTTTGAGTGAAGAAGTTCCTCCTCAACTCCGTTCTAAACTGCGCCCCCTTTATCTTGAGGCTGTGCCCTCTAGTCCTACTGTCCTTTCTGAGCAGGAAGAATCTCTCTACCTCAATCCTATCCATCCCATTCATCATCTTATATGTCTCAATCAGATTTCTCCCCATTCTTCTAAACTCTAATGAGTACAAGCCCAGTCTATTCAGCCTCTCCTCATAGCTCAACCCCCTCAACTCCGGTATCAGCCTAGTGAACCTCCTCTTCACTCCTTCCAAGGCCAAAATATCCTTGCCCAGGTGCGGCGACTAAAACTGCGCACAGTACTCCAGCTGCGGCCTCACCAGTGCCCTGTACAGTTGCAGCAAGACCTCCCTACTTTTATATTCAATCCCTCTCGCTATGAAGGCCAGCATCCCATTCGCCTTCCTGACCACCTGCTGCACCTGTAGCCTGGGTTTTTGCGACTCATGCACAAGGACCCCCAGGTCCCTCTGCACTGTCGCATGCTGCAGCTTTTCACCCTGTAATTAGTAGTCCTTCCGACCATTATTCCTACCAAAGTGGATAACCTCACACTTGCCAACATTGTATTCCATCTGCCAGGTCCTCGCCCACTCACTTAGCCTATCTAGATCCCTCTGCAGACTTTCCACACCCTCCGCACAATTTGCTTTTCCACTTATCTTTGTGTCATCAGCAGATTTCGACACCATACACTCAGCCCCCTCCTCCAGATCATCTATATAAATGGCAAATAGCTGAGGCCCCAGCACCGATCCCTGGGGCATTCCACTAGTCACCAACCGCCAATCCGAATAGCACCCATTGATCCCCACTCTCTGCCTCCTATTTGACAGCCAATCCCCTATCCACGCTAACACCCTACCCCCAACTCCATGCCCCCTAACCTTTTATAACAACCTTTTGTGTGGCACCTTATCAAACGCCTTCTGAAAATCGAGAAACACCACATCCACCGGCTCTCCTCTATCCACCGCCCTAGACATATCCTCATAGAATTCCAATAAATTCGTCAGACACGACTTCCCCTTAACGAAACCGTGCTGCGCCTGTTCTATCAAACAATTCTTCTCAAGATGCCTCGCTATTTTCTCCTTGATTATGGATTCAAGCATTTTACCTACAACAGACGTTAAACTAACCGGTCTATAATTCCCTGCCTTTTGCCTGCCACCCTTTTTAAACAGCGGCTTAACATTAGCCGTTTTCCAATCTTCCGGCTCTTCCCCGGAATCCAACGAGGTTTGGAAAATAATCACCAAGGCATCCACTATCACCTCCGCCATTTCCTTCAGAACCCTTGGACGCATTCCATCCGGTCCTGGGGACTTGTCCACAATCAGTCCCTCCAGTCTGTCGAGCACTGCCTCTCTAGTAACAATAAGGGCCTGTACTGCGCTGGAATGTTCTCTGTTTATTTGAACAAAAAGCTGTAAATTGTAGGCCTGGTCAACACATATTTTGCTGTTAAATTGCTTCCTGGTTCTCTATTTTTTGACCCCTGTCTGATGCTGAACATTTTCATTGAATCTTTGCCACACTAAGGAGAACATGCAGAAACTCTGAATAATCTCCATGTAACTGAAGACCAGAATTACGGCAAACATTCTGGTACACCTTTATTTAACGTTCAAATGAATGAATTGGTACAGTTCATAACGTCTGATGTTATCTGAAGCAAAGTGAGGCAGAGTTAGTACTATTCCCTTGCTTTTAGATTCTGTATCTAGTGACATAGCACCTCGGTCCTGCTACTTTCAGAGGTTTGTTTAAGCACACCATCATTGAACTGAAATATGTTCGCAAATGTACAATTTAGTTTCTATTAGTCTCCATATTCTTCCTTCCACCTTCATGCCACAATAATGATCATAATTCACATCCAAGTGCAAAACATCAGTGTCCTGGGGTCTAGCACTCTCCTTCTCATTGGTTCCATCTTCAAGATCTACTTCATTTAGCAATTCCTGTCCACGTCGTTTTGAAACAAACTCATCTGCACTCAGAATAACATTTTCTTTGAATTTGTTAAACTCAATTGAAATTTTTTATGACGGTGATGTAAATCCCAGCTGAGTACTCGCTGCCAGCATACCCTGCATCACAATGTTATCAGCGAAACCACCTTCAAAAATGGAAAAAATATGCTTCCATCTCTTTCCTCAAATTTGGAAAATCTTGTAAATTAAACAAATTACTTTGTCACTGTGCTGTGATCTGTAAATAAGTGGCTTCTTTCTGGAAACTTCCCTTTAATTGCCAACGTCTAAGCTTATGTTCTATTTATTTTTCCTCTTCGCTTTCCTCCTATTCGTTGCCCCAAAAATCAATTATCTACATGTCAGATTTCATTTCCTTTTCTTCATTCTCCCTTGTCATTCTAACTGCTCCTCCTTCAATATTTGTACTTACTCTTGTACCCAGTGTCTGTTTCTTTTTTCTCTTTCTTCTCAGACAAGTTTGTTTTATCCGTGTACCTGAACATTAGTCAATTCACACACCTCGCTCTGTGGCAACTCGGACACTCGGATATTCCTTCCGGTATTCCTCTGTGACTGGGTCCTGAACTTCCTAACTCACAGACAACAATCAGGAAGGATAGGCAACAGCACCTCCTCCACGATCACCCTCAATACTGATGCCCCACGAGGCTTTGTTCTCAGCCCCCTACTATACTCCTTATATCCCTACGACTGTGTGACCAAATTCCCCTCCAACTCGATATTCAACTTTGCTGACAACACCACCGTAGTGGGTCAGATCTCAAACAATGACGAGACTGAGGACAGGAATGAGATAGAGAATCTGGTGAACGAGTGCAGCAACAATAATCTCTCCCTCAATGACAACAAAATGAAGGAGATTGCATCGACTTCAGGAAGCGTAAAGGAGAAAGTAGAAAGGGTCGAGAGCATCAAGTTTTTCGGTGTCCAGATCACCAACAAACTGTCCTGCTCCCTCCAAGCTGACACTATAGTTCGGAAAGCCCATCAACGCCTCTACTTTCTCAGAAGACGAAGGAAGTTGGGCCATGCCAGCAAGGACTCTCACCAACTTTTACAGATGCACCATAGAAAGTATTCTTTCTGGTGTATCACAGCTTGGTATGGGCTCCTGCTCTGCCCGAGACTGCAAGGAACTACAAAAGTTGTGAATATAGCCCAATCTATCATGCAAGCCATCCACCCATCCATTGACTCTGTCTACACTTCCCGCTGCTTTGGCAAAGCAGCCAACACAATAACTGACCCGACACACCCCGGACATTCTCTGATCCACCATCATCCTTCAGGAAAAAGATACAAAAGTCTGGGGTCATGTACCAAATGACTCAAGATCATCTCCTTCCTTGCTGCTGTCAGACTTTGGAATGGCATCACCTCGCATTAAATTGATCTTTCTCTACACCCTCACTAAGACGGTAACACAACATTCTGCACTCTCTCGTTTCCTTTTCCATGAACGGTATGCTTTGTCTATATAGTGCACAAGAAACAATACTTTTCACTGTGTGTTAATAGATGTGACAATAATAAATCAAATCAAATCAAATAGGAGTGATCTCCAATCCCTTTAATCGTGTCATTTTTCCATCTTTGCGCATACGTCAAACTGCAAATTTTGTGACAGTTCTGTTGTCTGAGGTTTATTCACTTTTTGTAGAACTTTGACGTCACTCCCAGAGCTTTTTGAAGTTCCCACTTTAAACTCCACCCATTTCATTGCAGAATGGAAACAGAAATTTCCCACAGAGCAGAAGTAGGCAATTCGGCTGCTGGATTCCACATTGAATCCCTGAAGAGAATCCTACCCCAATCCCACCCCACCCCGCTCAATCTCCATAACCCCACACATTTCCCATCGCTAATCCTTTTAACTACGGTCCCACTGTGCGTGCCTATACCCCACCTGCGGTACATCTTCTCCCCACACTCCCTCCCTTTGAATTTACCATTTCCAAGACCATCAAAAAATTCCTGTTTTAAATTCCACAAAGAGCCGGCAGTTATTTGATGCGATACCAGTTGCTCAGTCCAGGCTCTTCAAATCCCGAATGGATACTGGGAACAGAACGATGATGCAATTTGTTTGTTGAGGTTTTTTTCAGAAACTCAGGTATAAAACTTTTGAAATGAAAGTTGGTGGTTATTTATTCGAGTTAAAGATTTATTACAATAAAGAAGAAGTGATATTTAAAGCAGAACAGCACCTCCTTCCAGGAATTAGTACTTTGAAAATTACCCCTTAAAGATTTCAGTTTATGGAATCAAATCTTTAGAAGGTCTTCAGATACTTCCTTCTATACCGCTCCCATGGTTTGTGAAATGTTGGTTTATTAATTTATGATGTGCAATATGCAAGCTCTTTCCCTGTCCTTCTGCAGAGTGATAAAACTGTTCCCTGCTCCTGGGAACACAATCAACTCAATTTACTTTTGCTGTCTCAGTGTTACTCCCGGGTTTCTGATATTAAAAATAAAACTATTTCATATTCCTCGTGTTTGTTATACAGTTGTAAATCCCCCCATAGCTTAACAAACCAATGCACTTACAGGTAACTTTGAAAATGAAAGAAACTGAAGAAATAAAAATCGAGATTCTGACCAACACACAGGGATCAAAAAGTACATGTTCACGATTTCGTAATAAATATTATATCTTCCCAAATATTATTGACTTTGATCCATTACATGATGGAGCAGCGAACTTACAACCCAACAACTTCCCTTCTGTTCACGGTATACATTCACCTCTATTGGATAGAGGGTGATATCTCACTCGCTCTTCTGCTCTACCAGATCCATCACCACATATCCTCTCTGCGTGTCATCAATCACAAACACTCCCACAGTGCCTGTTGCACAGATCCCGAAATTCCAATGTGACTAAATCCTCCATTAATTCCACATATACTGATACCCGCATTGTTTATCTGCTCTATCACTCACCTCACCAGTGTAACGGTTTTCTCACTGCATCTCTGCCAGTTATAACACACACATTCTCCCACTGTGATTTTGTTCGATCCCATCCGCTCGTGAATTGCTTGTTTATCTATCACCTGCTCTTATTTTCTGCAGCATTCAAATCTCATCAATTGGTATAAATGCTGAATCATCCATTCCACACATGCTCCTAATGGATGAATCCATTTCCCTCTATAATTATCACCATCGCATCCTGTTCCTGGTATTGGTTTCTGGGAGGTCCATGGTGCTGGTGGAGGTGGAGGAGACAGAGGACTATCCATCTGTATTCAATCTTCAAAGGTTAAATTTGCTGCTTCTTATGTGAATAACTGACTGAGAAGTTTCAGTGTTGCACCAAATCCTAATTCTATTCAAATCCCACTGCGAGTTTCCTGCAGCGTTTATTACCACCGTTTAGACAGGCTTCTCCTACATTGTCAAAACATGTTCACTACCACCATAGCAACAGGGTCTTCCTTCCTTTCCCCATATTCGGGTTTAATTCTCTACAATCAATAAACACATCAACAGGGCACAACTTTCACTGTCACACTTGGCCCTGTCACATTGGGGAATGTGCAATTAAATCAAGGATTCTATGAATTATTCTTTGCCTGTTCTGAGCATCATTGAAATAATTGCACAACGAGCACAAAGGGACATTTAAGCACATTCTTCAACTGCTCTCTGAACTTCCTCTGGGTCACAGAGTATATACAAGTATTTGTGCAGCAACTCATGAGCTGTAGGATGAAGCCGAAATCCTGAACAGAATCATCCATCCAAACAGCAGGATACCCCAAATAATACATCCGCCTCCATACAGAGTATACCATTATCGTTGCCCATAATATGATAAAATTCACTGAGATAGCAAAGAGTAAAATAATAGATTTCCTTCGATTCTGCATCTCTGGGTCTTTGGTACCTTTTCCATTGTTGAGAGCTCGGAGTCTCCTGCGAGACCTGCTGCTCACTAAAATGTGCCTGATAGTGTAAATATTGAACAACAGAATGAGAACAAATGGGACACAGGGGTTTAGAATATGATGGCTGAGTTCAACAGCAATCCAGACAGGAGATTGTATGGCAAAGAAAGAAAGACTGCAAAACCATGGGTCGTTCACCAACGTATACGAATTTGACAGCATAAAATACCAAAAAATGTTCTTACAACAGCTCAGAACAGTGATTGATCCCAGGACAACTTTAGCCATTTTGTCGGTGCAAAATTTACTTTTCAGCATGGGGCAACAAATTGTCACAAGTCGATCAAAGGTGAAAGTGACAGTGAACCAAACAGAACAGTCAGTAGCTGCATAAAGGAGCACAGCGTGGATATTACACACATCCATGTTCCAGAGGAATCGGAAATCCTCCCAATAAACAATTGGAATTTGTCTCAATATCACATCAAAAATAACGACCAGTAGATCAGCAGCTGCCATCGAAACCAGGTAGTGTGTTACACATTTGGAGAGACCACATCTTTCCTGAGAGAGTATTCCAATTGTCATCACGTTAACTTTAAGGAGCAGAAATAAATCCAGATATTAGACATCAAGCCTTATAGGCACAGACTATGGAAGCATTTTGCTGTGTTAATTCATCCTGAGATTTCTGGAATTAATTGCACGCAGTGAAGCAACAGCAAAGCCTTCAAAATACCACAGAATAGAACATAGAACATAGAACATAGAACACTACAGCACAAACAGGCCCTTCGGCCCACAAGTTGCGCCGATCACATCATCACCTACCAACCTACAGACCTATCTATAACCCTCAATCTCATTAAACCCCATATACTCATCCAGAAGTCTTTTAAAAGACCCCAGCGAGTTCGCCTCCACCACCACTGACGGCAGCCGATTCCATTCACTCACCACCCTCTGAGTGAAAAACTTACCCCTAACATCACTTCTGAACCTCCCTCCCCGCACCTTAAATCTGTGTCCTCTCGTAGCGACCATTTCAAACCGGGGAAATAGCCTCTGAGAGTCCACCCTATCTATTCCTCTCAACATTTTGTAAACTTCTATTCACAATGAAATGATCAAAGGCGGCATGGTCAAATTGCAAATCCTTGTTCATAACATTGCAATGACTCCCTTCCTATCCAGAAACAATTCAACATCAAGTGACTGATTATTCTGGAAAACATTCCGTTTTGATGCATGAACTCAACTGACATTTGGCCGAGTTGCGTTTGACACTGGCATATTTAAATATTTACCTGGAAATGCTCATTATACAAATTGCCTGTTCTGATTTCAAAATGGGCCGAATTTCTCAGTAACTGCATACATGGATGAAATGATGTGGAGATGCCGGTGTTGGACTCGGGTAAACACAGTAAAAAGTTTCACAACACCAGGTTAAAGTCCAACAAGTTTATTTGATCGTAAACCCACAAGCTTTCGGAATGCTGTTCCTTCGTCAGGAGTGTGGAAAGTTTTGATCAGAAACAGGGCATATAAAGGCACACACAGTTTACAGAATACTGATTAGAATGTGAGTCTTTACAGCTACTCTGCTATTCAAGTCCTAAAGGTGCAGACAATGTGGGTGGAGACAGCATTAAGCATAGGTTAAAGAGATGTGTATTGTCTCCAGACAGGACAGTATGTGAGATGTTGCAAGTTCAGGCCATATCTCTCCACTCCACTCACCCCTGTCCAGGTCTACATGTATCTCTGTTCCCCTGGTCCCAATCCTCATCGCTATATCTCTCAGTTCCCCTGCTCTGAATCTTTGTCTCTGTATCTGTTTGCTCTCTAGATCCTTGTCCCCCTCCTTGTCACTGTATGTCGATGCTGCCATAGTTACTTTCCGTGTTTACGTATTTCTGCTTTTAGCTGGTCCCTCGGTATGTCTCTGTGCCTCTTTCCTCCCGTTCTGTCATTAACTCTCTTCTCTACTGTTTTCTCTATTTGGTTCCACATCTCTCTTATTCCCATGCCCATCTCCTTGGCTGTGTCTCACTGTTACCTCGACCCTTCCCTTGGCTCCATATCCCTCTGCTACCCTAGTCTTGTCCTTGTCTCCATATCTCTCTGCTCTGCAATCCCCACCCCAATCCCTCTCCTTGTCTCCTTATTTCTGCACCCATGATCTCACTACTTTTTTCGTATATCTTCCTTTGTCATCCCTCTCCTTGTCTGCATATGTGTCTGTTCCCCTGGTCACACTCCTGGTCTCCATATGCCTCTACTTCCCTGGTCCTCTCCTTGTCTCTTATTCCCCCTGCCCTGCTCCCTATCTTTGTCTCCGTATCTCTCTGCTCACCTGGCACCTCATTCTGTCTCTGTATCTCTCTGCTCCCCGATCCCTCGCACGGTCTCCCTATCGCTCTGCTCACTTGATCCCTCTCCTTTGGACCGCTGGAGCTGATGCATTTTTATTCTACTGCTCAAATTCCTTGCTTTCTCAATATTTCTAACTGCCTCTGGAGTAGGATTGGGATTGGCTGCTATACTTTTCACGAGGCTCTGACAGGATCGGGACTATGAGCTGAGCGGTGACGAGGCAGTGAAGGCACCAAATCCTGCCTCACTTTGCTCTATCCCCTGCTCTGCTTATTTCTCTCTTCCCCCATACCTCCCCTCACTCACCCTCTTTTTCTCACTCCATTCTCCTGGTTATCGAATTCAGGGAGATCACTGGAGAGGCAGAGAGAGTGAAATCGAATCCCACAAACACAACCTCATTAAAATGAATTCTAATTGCTTCCAGGCCAATTTAAACATCAAATGTATTCTTTACTTTTTGGCCATTCTTCTTTTTGATGATTTGCTGATGATAGAAAGATTGGAGGTGTAGTGGGCAGTGAGGAAGGTTTTCAAAGCTTGCAGAGGGATTTGGACCAGTTAGAAAAATGGGCTGAAAAATGGCAGATGGAGTTTAATGCAGATAAGTGTGAGATATTGCAGTTTGGAAGGACAAACCAAGGTAGAACATACAAGATAAATGGTAGGACACTGAAGAGTAAAACAGAGGGATCTGGGAATACACATACATAAGTCTCTAAAAGTTGCGTCACCGGTAGATTAGGGTCATAAAGAGTGCTTTTGGTACATTGGTCTTTTTTCATCAAAGTATTGAGTATAAGAGTTGGAATGTTATGTTGATGTTGTATAAGACATTGGTGAGGCCGAATTTAGAATATTGTGTGCAGTTTTGGTCACCTCATTACAGGAAGGATATTAATAAGGTTGAAAGATTACAAAGAAGGTTTACAAGGGGGACAAGGATCTAGAGAGCAAACAGATACAGAGACTAAGATTCAGAGCAGGGGAACTGAGAGATACAGCGATGAGGATTGGGACCAGGGGAACAGAGATACGTGTAGACCTGGACAGGGGTGAGTGGAGTGGAGAGACGTGGAAACAATTTGCAGAATGAGGATCTGAGGACTGTGAAAACATGGGTCAGAGCTGGGTAGTGGGTAACTGGGGAGCGAAACAGCTGGATCAGATGGAGACAGTTTTATAACCAAGGCAACGACCTGGAGAAAGGCTTTCTTCTTTTAAACAAGAGGAGAAAAATTCTTATCTAATTATTAACTGGTTATTGAGATTTACCTGGGACGCCAATAATGGCCAGGATGGGATAGTAAAAACACTGGAAAATGTGAATTACAAATGTGATCCGATCAGCTGATGTTATCCACCAGCTATTTTCATGCAGCCTGTCAATCCAATAGGACAAAGCTCTGTCCATTGCTGTAATGTTCCACCAGGTTGTTCTCAGACTCTGAACCATTGCCGTATCATTCAATTGTGTTAATCCCAGATTATCATCAATTGCTGTAACATTCCAATTCATTGTCATTCGATGCTGATGCATCGTTGTGACACTCCAGTCTATTGATCTGAGATTCTGACCGATCCTCTCCTTGTCACTGGCGCTGCTAAACTTTATGAGCTGGAGGTGAAGCTTCTGCGAACACTATCAGCTAACACGTGAATAGGAACCCCTTCTTAACAGGAGATAGAAAGTCTCTTGTGACATCATGAGTATCTACGGAGATTAACATAATTACAGTGACTAAACAAACAAGCTCAGTTAACCCCTTTTTTCAAATACTTTTTTATTCCTCACAAAGTAGATAATTTTCTCAGATTTAATGTATGCGGGAGGCTTGCTGAATGCAAAAATTGAGGACGTTTTGGGGCTGCTGTCCATAACATATCAATGATTCTTGGGTGTAAATGTGTTGCAGCAGGCGACGGTGCAGAGGGACCTTGGGGTCCTTGTGCATGAGTTGCAAAAACCCAGCCTGCAGGTGCAGCAGGTGGTCAGGAAGGCGAATGGGATGCTGGCCTTTATAGCAAGGGGGATTGAATATAAAAGTAGGGAGGTCTTGCTGCAACTGTACAGGGCACTGGTGAGGCCGCAGCTGGAGTACTGTGTGCAGTTTTGGTCGCCGCACTTGCGTAAGGATATTTTGGCATTGGAGGGAGTGCAGAGGAGATTTACTAGGCTGATACCGGAGTTGAAGGGGTTGAGCTACGAGGAGAGGCTGAATAAACTAGGCTTGGACTCGTTAGAGTTTAGAAGAATGAGGGGCGGTCTCATTGAGACATATAAGATGATGAATGGGATGGATAGGATAGAGGTGGAGAGGCTCTTCCCGCTCAGAAAGGACAGTAAGACTAGAGGACACAGCCTCAAGATAAAGTGGGGGCGGTTTAGAACAGAGTTGAGGAGGAACTTCTTCACTCAAAGGGTGGTGAATCTCTGGAATTCTCTGCCCGTTGAAGTGGTGGAGGCTGCCTCACTAAATATTTTTAAGACGGGGGTTGATATGTTTTTGAGAGGCAAGGGGATTAAGGGTTATGGGGAGAGGGCGGGAATGTGGAACTGAGCCACGACAGATCAGCCATGATCTTATTGAATGGCGGAGCAGGCTCGAGGGGCTAGATGGCCTACTCCTGCTCCTATTTCTTATGTTCTTATGTGTCATCGCTATGAGTCTTAAACGGTTTTATCATTACTCAGGCCTGTCAAAGGCACATGTGTTCGTTCTTAAATTTGTGGTCAGCCTGATGCTTTTCCCCCTTTTTTAACTGACAATGTCTGGGTGACAAGATGGCTCCAGATTATCACAAGCTTGTTTCTGGACTTTTGTCAACTGTTGAAGAGAAAGGCAAACACGTGGAATGTTGAGCTCATTGGATTCGAGAAACATTCCAGTCAAGCCAGCACAATGTTTTAGCAGATGGGAAGTCTGTCCCAGACAGACCTACACCATGGCAGCTGTTTGTAGAGATCATATTCTTTAACCTGGTGCTAATGGTGTAAACATTCCCTTTCCAGCACGCAATGTCTTTTCATCAGGAATCTCCTTTCGGCAACTTGACATCAGCAGAAGATTCAAAGGAACCATGAAAGTCAAGAATTCAAGATTCCAGATTTGGAAAATAAGTACTTTATCCCATATCAGGAAGGAGTGATGTGAGAGATGACAAATTAACTGCCCACAAGCTGCTAGGAATTGGAATATTTCCCTGTGGGAATGAACTCGGGCAGTTACTATTGAAGATCCGAAGAAAATGGACCCCAGGCAGCGGCCTGTCAAACCAGAAAGCAGATAGAAGCAGAAATAACTCTATGTACACTTCAAAATTGTGACCAACTGGAACATTGGAACAGAACAAATTCTACAATGCTCCAAAAATGTGTGGTGATGTCCCACAGAATTGATCAGCGAGCTGGAGTTACAGCATTACCTGACCATTCCTCACAGTCGTGTTACAATACAGGGAGGATCCTTTATCCCGTTCACCAGCACGGTGGCCAACACCATATTGGATCTTATGCTGAACCGAAAAGTCTGCTGCTCTGCAGATATATTCGTTATGGAGGCAGGCGAGATTCCACACAGGAGGACATCTGTCATTCCAGCGCAGAAAGGTTGGCCCAAGTTCAGGAGCCAACTGCCCAACTATCGCTGTACAGACTAAGAACTCACAGCAGTGGAAGTTGAAACCTCCCAATTGTGATCGACCCTGAAAGGGGGCCCTCAAAACCATGCAAAGACAATTAATATTTTCCATTCTCCTGATCATTGGCCAAGCCCCAGTCCCTGGGCTCGAGCAACTGAAGTTCCTCGTTACCCAAGTGAATAGCAGGTTCCCATCTTGACAAGGCAACGCATGATCCCAGGGCTGAGATATCTCAAAGTGAAATGTGCAGCATCCCTCTGTGCATTGTGCAGAACAGCCTAACCTGCACACGACCACTGAGTGTTCATCAACCTAGACCCCTTCGACACCACATCACTGATTTGGTAAACCTGATCCCCACCCGGGGACAGTGAGATCAGAGTTTGTGCATGAAATGGACATCCTCAAACAGATGGATCATAAATACTCTGCAAGCCTCCCAACACTTGCAAATGCCAGGATTTGGTTCTTTCAGATGTCTGAACCAGGATTTAAACCTCAGAAAGAGGATGCAGTGGGGAAAGACCATTTCCCCTGCTGAATGTGTGTTTTATATGCTGATATGAATGGACCAATTCCTGCACAGAACTGCAACTCATATCCCACCTTCCATGAGTCAATATGTGAAATTAAATTATTTTCATTCACTGCAGGGAACGTGTTTCATTTCAAAACCTAAAAATAACACTTGAATATCGCACCCGATCGCAAAAACACTCCAGCCAAGCTAACAGAATGGCTTCAAAAATGTAACTTCTGCCACCACCACTTGTGAACAAAGACAATTATTTGCATCTCCTGGCCTCCAACCTGCTGCTAATGTCATAAGCTTTATTCCTGCCAACACACGATAGCTTCTAAACCAGGGTCATTGTATCGTAAAACCCGAAACCAGTGTTTTCAATAAGAAAAGGTGCACATGGGGACCCAGGGGCAACGTCACTGGACTATTAATACAGAGACTTTACCCAGAGGGTGGTGAGGGATTGGAATGCCCTGCCTGCTGCAGTTGTAAATGCGCCTAGTTTGGGGGCATTTAAGAGATCCGTGGATAGGTTTATGGATGAAAAGGGATTGGTTTAGGTTAGAGGGTTTTTGTTTTTTAACTGGTCGGCGCAACATCGTGGGCCGAAGGGCCTGTTCTGCGCTGTAATGTTCTATGTTCTATGTTCTATTAAAAAGTTCAAGTTTCCACCCCAGTAGAATGCATTTTTTGTCCATTAACTCAAATGTCCATAGCTCAAAAAGACCGGAGCCCCTTGCTCAAACCTAGATTCATTGACAATACTTAACAATGGTAAGGTAGATACTTCCCAATAGAAAATCTGTACTGTTGACACCCAGGAGAAATTGTCATTCGAGAAAAATAAAACTGCCTCCATTTTATCATTTTTTTCTCAATATTTAATGAATTAACAAATATTTTAAAGTGATATCCCATCATCTCCTTCAATTGTACTCTGAACTTAGTCTGGGTCACAGCGTAAATTCAAGCTTTTGTGCAGCAATTCAGGAGCTGGAGCATGAAGGTCATTTCTTGCACACAGTTATGCATAAATACATAGGGAAAATCCATCCAATGCATTCTGACCCATGTAGAATTTACCATTACCAGTGTACCATAAGAGTATAAAATTCCCCAAAATTACAAGCAGTTGAATGATGGATTTCCTTCTCCCCTCTATCTCGGGGTCTCTGGTAGCCTTCCCACAATTTTGAGCTCAGAGTCTCCGGCAGGCTGTACTTTTCACCAGAATGTTTCTGATTGTGAAAACATTGATCAGCAGAATAAGAACAAATGGGACCACCGGGTTTAAAATGTGATGAAGGAACTTGATTGGCCCCCAGGCAGTTGATAATCGAGCATCCTCTGATATAGAACATAACCAGGGTTGGTTCACCAGTGCATACCAGCCTGTTAGCGTAAAATACCAAAAAATATTTTTCAAACAACTCAGTACAGTCACAGTTCCGAGAACCATTGTAGCCATTTTCTCAATGCAGTATTTATTTTTGAACTTTTGACAACAATTAACAACAAAATGGTCAAAAGTGAAAGTGACGGTGAACCAGAGTGAACAGCCAGTAGCTGCATAAAGCAGGATGGTGTGTATATTGCACAAAGCGATGGACTCCACAAAAAGATGAGCGAGTAGAAACACAAAGGGTGACATGGTAGCACAGTGATTCGCACTGCTCTCTGACAGCGCCAGGGACCCTGGTCCAATTCCAGCCTCAGGTACTGTCTGTATGGAGTTTTCACATTCTCCCTGTGTTTGTGTGTGGCTTTCCTCCGGGTGCTGCCGTTTCCTCCCACATCCTAGAGATGTGTAGGTTAGCTGGATTGGCCATGCTGTGTTCCCCCTTGGTGACCAAGTAATTGTAGGCTTGATTCAGGACCCATGACAAATGTGTGGGGTTCCAGGTATGGGGCAGGGTGGTGAACCAGGATACTCTTTAGGAAATTGTTTGCAGGCTCGATGGATGTATAGTCTCTTTCAGCAGTGTAGGGAGGTTCTGGGAATTGTTCCGATATTAAATAATCTTTGCACATGCAAAGGTAAATAATGTGCCCAATTATAGTGAGAAAGAGAGCAATGGTCCAATTAGGACCAGTGGGACGAAGCTCGGTGGTGTGGGGTTCATGTTAATATGTTGGGTCAGTATCCTGTAGCTGTTCATTACCCAATCCTGCTGACATTGTTCAAGGGAATGAGTTCAATCTTCACACCATAGAACCACAGAACATTACAGCTCAGAAACAGGCCTTTTGGCATTTTTCTGCCTGGTTCCACTGACCTGCACCTGTACCATATCCCTCCACACCCCTCTCATCCATGAACCTGTACAAGTTTCCCTTAAATGTTAAAAGTGAGCCCACATTTCCCACTTTATCCGGCAGCTCATTCCACACTCCCACCACTCTCTGTGTGAAGAATCCCCGCCCCTAATATTCCCTTTAAACTTTCCCCCTTCAGCCTTAACCCATGTCCCATTTCGATTCCCTCCCCACAACCATTCCAGATTAAACTCTCCCCAGTCGCCTTCGCAAACCTTCCCGCCAGGATATCGGTCCCCCTGGGATTCAAGTGCCACCCGTCCTTTTTGTACAGGTCACACCTGCCCCTAAAGAGGTGCCAATGATCCAGGAACCTGAATCCCTGCCCCCTGCTCCAATCCCTCAGCCACACATTCACCCTCCAACTCATTCCATTCCTGCTCTCACTTTCCCGTGGCACAGGCAGCAATCCCGAGATTACTCCCTTTGTGTTCCTCCTTCTCAACTCTCCACATAACTCCCTATATTCTCTTTCCATGACCCCTTCCCTTTTCCTCCCTATATCAGCGGTTCCAATACGCACCACTCCCTCTGGCTCCTCTCCCTCCCACTTCAGCATTTCTGGGACGCGACCAGAAACATCCCGGATCCCGGCACCAGGAAGGCAAACCACCATCCGAGACTCCCGTCTGCCGCCGCAGACTGGCCTGTCCGACCCCCTCACTGTAGAGTCCCCTATCACTACTGCCTTCCTCCTCCTTTCCTTACCCTTCTGAGCTACAGGGCCAGACCCCACGCCGGAGGCACGGTCACTGCTGCTTCCCCCAGGCAGGCTGTCCCCCCCCAACAGTACTCAAACAGGGGTACTTATTGTTAAGGGGCACATTCACTGGGGTGCTCTCTGTACCTGACCTTTCCCCTTCCTAACTGTGACCCACATCCCTGCCTCCCGTGGCCCCGGTGTGACCACCTGCCTGTAACTCCTCTCTATCACCTCCTCGTTCTCCCTGACCAGACGGAGCTCATCCAGCTGCAGCTCCAGTTCCCTAACGCGGTCCCTTAGGAGCTGCAGCTCGATGCACACGGCACAGATACGGACATCTGGGAGGCCAGGAGACTCGAGGACCTCCCACATCCGAGACTGAGAACAACAAACTGGTCTCACACTCGTAATTCCCCTTTTCTTCAAATTCCACAGGAAAAGAAACGGAGAATTAAACCTACCCTGCCTCGCCCGTTTCTCACCCGTTGAGCCAAAGCCCTTCAGCTCTCACTCTGCTACCTGCTCACTCCGCTGCCCGTTACCGACACTGCCCGCTGGTTAGTGTGGCCTGCCTTTTAAACCTCACGCTAAAAAAACCCTTCCCAGGTCACCCCGCCGCACACTTCCACTTTTCAGTTAAACTAACTTGTAAAAAGACAAACCCGCGAAAAACTAAAACAAATCAATCGCTTACCTTCACATTCCAGCCACAAATCGATCCTCCTCTCAGCTTGCTCCAACAAACAATTTTAAACAGATGAGGGTCACAAAATTCTGGGATTGAAATGAAATGGATGTACAGTCAGCAGCAATGCCTCCTGTGAGCAGCTGGGTGACTGTGGAGAAGTGTTTGGGTGAGACCACATTTGGAATATTGTGTACAGTTCTTGTCACCTCACTATAAGAAGGATGTGGAAGCATTGGAGAGAGTGCAGAGGAGATTTACCAGGATGCTACCTGGTTTGGAGGGTAGGTCTTATGAGGAAAGGTTGAGGGAGCTGGGGCTTTTCACTTTAGAGAGGAGGAGAATGAGAGGCGGCTTAATACTGGATGACGGGGATCGATAGAGTGGACGTTCAGAGACTATTTCCTCGGATGGATGTAGCTGTTACTCAGGGGCAGAACTATAAGTTCCATGGTGGGAGACATAGGAGGGATGTCTGAGGTAGATTCTTCACTCAGAAAGTGGTTGGGGTGTGGAATGCACTGCCTGCTGTGATAGTGGAGTCGGACACTTTAGGAACTTTCAAGCGGTTATTGGATAGGCACATGGAGCACTCCAGAATGATAGGGAGTGGGATAGCTTGATCTTGGTTTCGAACATAGCTCGGCACAACATTGAGGGCTGAAGGGCCTGTACTGTGCTATGATGTCTGTGTTCTATGAATTCAGGCACAGAGAGTAGAGATAAATACTAAACACTGCCAGAAATTATTGGTGAAATTGTATTACCACAATACATTAATTCAAATGCTTGTTAAAATATAACCTGGAAATTATATCTAGAAACATAAAAGATAGGAGCAGAAGGAGGCCACTTGTCCCTTCGAACCTGCTCCGCCATTCATCACAATCATGGCTGATCATCCAACTCAATCGCCTAATCTTGCTTTTTCCCCATAACCTTTGATCCCATTCGCCCCAAGTGCGATATCCAGCTGCCTCTTGGATGCATTCAATGTTTTGTCATCAACTACTTCCGGTGGGAATGAATTCCACAGGCTCATCACTCTTTGGGTGAAGAAATGTCTCCTCACCTCCGCCCTAAATGGTCAACACCGTGTCCTCAGACTGTGACCCTTGTTCTGGACTCCAGCACCATGGGGGAGAACCCTACCCCACCCCACCCCCCCGTCCCCCCTGCATCTACCCTGTCCAGTCCTGTTAGAATTTGATAATTAATTAGCCTCACAACACCAGCTTAAAATCCAACAGGTTTATTTCATTAATTACAGACCCCACACACCTCGGCCAGTCTCTGATCCAACTTCTTCCTTCAGGAAAAAGATACAAAAATCTGAAGCCATGTACCAAACGGCTCAAGAACATCTTCTTCCGTGCTGCTGTCAGACTTTTGAATGGCCTTACCTTGTATTAAATTGATCTTTCTCTACACCCTCGCTATGACTGTAACACAAAATTCTGCAGTCTCTCATTTCCTTTTCTATGAACGGTATGCTTTGTCTGTGTCGTGCACAAGACATGTGGATAAACGTGGATAAATGTGCAGTGGTCCATTTTGGCAGGACTAATGGGATGCAGGAGTACAATATCAAGGGTCGGAGTCTTAGCTGTGTTGAAGAGCAGAAGGACCTTGGGGTCCAAGTCCATAGGAATCTTAAATCGGCCTCGCAGGTGGAGGATGTGGTTAAGCAGGTGTATGGTGTACTGGCCTTCATTAAGTTTAGGATTGAGTTCAGGAGTCGGGAGGTAATGCTGCAAATTTATAAGGCCCTTGTCAGACCCCACTTGGAGTACTGTGTGCAGTTCTGGTCGCCTCACTCCAGGAAGGATGTGGAAGCTATTGAGAGGGTGCAGAGGAGATTTACAAGGATGTTGCCTGGATTGGGAGGCATGCCTTATGAAGATAGGTTGAGGGAACCAGGTCTCTTCTCCCTGGAGAGACGAAGGTTGAGAGGCGACCTGATAGAGGTTTATAAGATGTTGAGAGGAATAGATAGGGTGGATTCTCGGAGGCTATTTCCCAGGGCTGAAATGGTCACTACGAGAGGACACAGGTTTAAGGTGCTGGGGAGTAGGTACAGAGGAGATGTTTGTGGTAAGTTTTTCACTCAGAGGGTGGTGAGTGAGTGAAATCGGCTGCTGTCGGTGGTGGTGGAGGTGAACTCGCTGGGGTCTTTTAAAAGACTTCTGGATGAGTATATGGGATTTAATGGGATTGGGAGTTACAGATATTTCTATGGCTTGGTAGGTATTTATGTGATCGGCACAACTTGTGGGCTGAAGGGCTTGTTTGTGCTGTAATGTTCTACTTTCTATGTTCTATGTTAATAGATGAGACAATCATAAATCAAATCAAATCAAATCAAATAGAAGTGATCTCCAATCCCTTTAATCGTGCCGTTTTTCCATCCTTGCACATACGTCAAACTGCAAATTTTGTGACAGTTCTGTTGTCTGAGGTTTATTCACCTTTTGTCGAACTTTGAAAGCTCTCTCAGAACTTTTTGAGTGTCCCACTTTAAACCCCACCCATTTCATTACAGAATGGAAACAGAAATTTCCCACAGAGCAGAAGTAGGCAATTCGGCTGCTGGATTCCACATTGAATCCCTGAAGAGAATCCTACCCCAATCCCACCCCACCCCGCTCAATCTCCATAACCCCACACATTTCCCAGAGCTAATCCTTCTTATTGAATGGCGGGTCAGGCTCGAAGGGCTGGATGGCCGACTCCTGCTCCTATTTCTTATGTTCTTCTGTTGTTTTAACCCCGGTACCAGTTTGCATTTGTATACCCACCTGCGGTAAATCTTCTCCCCACACTCCCTCCCTTTGAATTTACCATTCTCAAGGACATCAAAAAATTCCTGTTTTAAATTCCACAAAGAGCCGGCAGTTATTTGATGCGATACCAGTTGCTCAGTCCAGGCTCTTCAAATCCCGAATGGATACTGGGAACAGAACGATGATGCAATTTGTTTGTTGAGGGTTTTTTTCAGAAATTCAGATATAAAACTTTTGAAATGAAAGTTGGTGGTTATTTATTCGAGTTAAAGATTTATTACAACAAAATAAAAGCAGAACAGCACCTCCTTACAGGAATTAGTACTTTGAAAATTACCCCTTAAAGATTTCAGTTCATGTAATCAAATCTTTAGAAGGTCTTCAGATTCTGCCTTCTATACCGCTCCCATGGTTTGTGAAATTTTGGTTTATTAATTTATGATGTGCAATATGCAAGCTCTTTTCCTGTCCTTCTGCAGAGTGATAAAACTGTTCCCTGCTCCTGGGAACACAATCAACTCAATTTACTTTTGCTGTCTCAGTGTTACTCCTGGGCTTCTAATATTAAAGATAAAACTATTTCATATTCCTGGTGTTTGTTATACAGTTGTAAATCCCCCCTTAGCTTAACAAACCAACGTACTTACAGGTAACTTTGAAAATGGAAGGCAACTGAAGAAATAAAATCTAAACACCATTTAAACATCTAGATTCTGACCAACACACAGGGATCAAAAAGTACATTTTCATGATTTTGTTTAAAAAAGCTTCCCAAATATTATTGACTTTGATCCATTACATGATGGAGCAGCGAACTTACAACCCAACAACTTCCCTTCTGTTCACGGTATACATTCACCTCTATTGGATAGAGGGTGATATCTCACTCGCTCCTCTGTTCTACCAGATCCATCACCACATATCCTCTCTGCATGTCATCAATCACAAACACTCTCACAGTGCCTGTTGCAGATCCCAAAATTCCAATGTGACTAAATACTCCATTAATTCCACATATACTGATGCCCGCATTGTTTATCTGCTCTATCACTCACCTCACCAGTGTAACGGTTTTCTCACTCCATCTCTGCCAGTTATAACACACACATTCTCCCACTGTGATTTTGTTCGATCCCATCCACTCGCGAATTGCTTGTTTATCTATCACCTGCTCTTATTTTGTGCAGCATTCAAATCTCATCAATTGGTATAAATGCTGAATCATCCGTTCCACACATGCTCCGAATGGATGAATCCATTTCCCTCTATAATTACCACCATCGCATCCTGTTCCCGGTATTGGTTTCTGGGAGGTCCATGGTGCTGGTGGAGGTGTGGAGCTGGAGGAAACAGAGGGCTATCCAACTGTATTCAATCTTTGAAGTCTAAATTTGCTGCTTGCTCTGCGAGGAACTGACTGAGAAGCTTTCGCTTTGCACCAAATCCTAATTCCGTTCAAATCCCACTGCGAGTTTCCTGCAGCGTTTATTGCCACTGTTTAGACAGGCTCTCCTACATTGTCAAAAAATGTTCAGCACCACCATAGCAACAGGGTCTTCCTGCCTTTCCCCATATTCACATTTAATTCTCTACAATCTAAAAATACATCAACAGGGTACAACCTGCTCTGTCACGTGTGGCCCTGTCATGTTGGGAAATGTGCAATTAAATCAAGGATTCCATGAATTATTCTTTGCCTGTTATCAGCATCATTGAAATAATTGCACATTGTGCATAAAGGGATATTTGAGCACATTCTTCAATTGCTCTCTGAATTTCCTCTGGGTCGCAGCGTATATACAAGTATTTGTGCAGCAACTAATGAGCTGAAGCATGAAGCCGAACTCCTGAACAATATCATCCATCCAAACAGCATAATACCCCAAATAATACATCCGCCTACATACAGAGTGTACCATTATCGTTGCCCATAATATGATAAAATTCACTGAGATAGCAAAGAGTAAAATAATAGATTTCCTTCGCTTCTGCATCTCTGGGTCTTTGGTCCCTTTTCCATTGACAGGAGTTCGGAGTCTCACGCGAGATCTACTGGTCACTAAAATGTGCCTGATGGTGCAAATATTGAACAACAGAATCAGAACAAATGGGACACAGGGATTTAGAATATGATGGCTGAGTTCAACGGCAATCCAGACAGGAGAATCAATGACACTGAAAGGTACAAAACAAAACCATGGGTTGTTCACCAACACATACCAATTTGACATCATAAAAGACCAAAAAATGTTCTTACAACAGCTCTGATCCCAGGACAAATTTAGCCATTTTGTCGGTGCAAAATTTACTTTTCAGCATGGAGCAACAAATTGTCACAAGTCGATCAAAGGTGAAAGCAACAGTGAACCAAACAGAACAGTCAGTAGCTGCATAAAGGAGCACAGCGTGGATATTACACACATCCATGTCCCTGAGGAATCGGAAATGCTCCCAATAAACAATTGGAATTTGTCTCAATATCACATCAAAAATAACGACCAGTAGATCAGCGGCTGCCATCGAAACCAGGTAATGTGTTACACATTTGGAGAGACCACATCTTTCCTGAGAGAGTATTCCAATTGTCATCACGTTAACTTTAAGGAGCAGAAATAAATCCAGATGTTAGACATCAAGCTTTATAGGCACAGACTATGGAAGCATTTTGCTGTGTTAATTCATCCTTAGATTTCTGGAATTAACGCAAGCGAAGGGACAGCAAAGCCTGCAAAATACCACAAAATATTCACAATGAAATGATCAAAGGCATCGTGGTCAAATTGCCAATCCTCCTTCAAATCATTGCAATGACTGCCTTCCTATCCAGAAACAATTCAACATTAAGCAACCGATAATGCCGGGAAACATTCAACTCTGATGAATGAACTCACTTGACATTTGGCTGAGCTGTGTTTGACTCTGACAGATTTAAATATTTAACTGGAAATGTTCATGCTGATAGAATATAACCTGCCTGCTCTGATTTCAAAATGGATCTAATTTCAAAGCAACTGCATCCATGGACAAAATCCGAGAGTGCCTGCTGAGTGTTTTGGAAGGAAACCTGGAGGTGGTGATGTTCTCATTTACCATCAGTTTTTATCCAGCTGGATAGTGAGGGCTGTGATTTTTAAAGGAGATGTCAATGGTGATTTGCTGAAGTTCTGCAGACCATGCTGAGATGGTGCTCACTGTCAGCCGTGGGGAAAGAACATGTTGGTAGAAGAGATGGAAAATAAGCGAGCTCCTTTTATCCTGGGTGACGTTGATCTTCCTGCGTGTAGGTAGAGCTTCACTCATCCAGACAAATAGAGACAACTCCATCACACTGCGGACTTGCAACTCTTAGATTGTGGACGGGCTTTGGGAGTCATAAAGCGAGTTACTACCCGTTGGATTTAAGGCTACTCACTACATTTTGCATTCTCAGAATGAGTATGTTGTTGTGGTTTGATTTCTGTTTGCGGTAACTCCCAATGCATGTTGATACACGGGGGCAGGGAGGAGCGGGGACTAGCAGTGTAGCCAATCTGTTGTTGTACTTGTTTCATGAATGTATTTTAAGGATGAAAATCTGTTATCATTACCTGATCTGGCCTTCCTGTGATTCCAGATTCACAGGAATATGATTGATTCCTACATTCCCTCAGGAGAGACTAAAACATCCAAATTTGTGTTCCTTGGTGTTGAAAAGTGACAGGTGACTTTATTCCAACATAACATCCTAACTGGTATTGATAGAGTAGATCGAACATAGAACAGTACAGCACAGTACAGGCCCGTCTGCCCTCGATGTTGTGCCGAGCTTTGTCCAAAACCAAGATCAAGCGATCCCAGTCCCTATCATTCTGGTTTGTTCCATGTGCCTATCCAATAACCACTTGAAAGATCCTAAAGTCCGACTCCACAATTCAGTTTCCTTCATTATTGCAATGCAGAGGGATAGGGTCACACGGTAGGGCAAGGTTTATAACTGGGGCAGGGATAATTATGATGTGATTAGGCAAGAATTAGGGAGCATAAGATGGGAACAGAAACTGTTAGGAATGGGCACAAATGGAAAATTGAGCTTGTTCAAGGAACAAATACTACGTGTCCTTAATAGGTATGTCCCTGTCAGGCAGGGAGGAAATGGTCGAGTGAGGGAATCATGGTTCACAAAGGAGATTGAATGTCTTGTCAAGAGGGAAAAGGAAGCAGATGAAAGGATGAGAAAACAGGGTTCAGTTGGGTCGCTTGAGGGTTACAAGGTAGCTAGGAATGAGTTTAAAAAGGGCTGAGGAGAACCTGGAGGGGTCATGAGAAGTGGAACCAGGTTTCCTGCATGAGGCTGCAGCAGTCCATGGAGGTGAGGGTGATTTGACTGGGAGACACTGGGAATTTGAAGAGCGCGGTATACAATGGGCAGCGGGAGGGTGGGTGGGAGAGCAATCTTGATGACTGGGTGAAGCAGCAGAGGAAGTGCAATGGGGATTGAAACAAAGGAATAAC
>NC_137355.1:3930000-4050000 GCF_965287045.1 Carcharhinus amblyrhynchos
CCCCTCGTTCTATCCATTTCTAATAGCGGAAAAAGCTTACCACCATTTACTCTATCTAGTCTTCAACATATCATTGATGAAGACGAACATCTCGCCAGGGCCATCCCCACACCCCCACTTCTTGCTTTCAGACAACCACACAACCTCAAACAGACCATTGTTCGCAGCAAACTACCCAGCCTTCAGGAGAACAGTGACCACAACACCACACAACCCTGCCACAGCAACCTCTGCAAGACATGCCGGATTATCGACATGGATACCATCATCACACGTGAGAACACCATCCACCAGGTACATGGTAAATACTCTTGCAACTCGGCCAACATTGTCTACCTGATACGTTGCAAGAAAGGATGTCCCGAAGCATGGTACATTGGGGAGACCATGCAGACGCTACAACAACGGATGAATGAACATCGCTCGACAGTCACCAGGCAAGACTGTTCCCTTCCTGTTGGCGAACACTTCAGTGGTCACGGGCATTCAGCCTTGACCTTCGGGTAAGCATTCTCCAAGGCGGCCTTCACGACACACGACAGCGCAGAGTCGCTGAACAGAGACTGATAGCCAAGTTCCGCACACATGAGGACGCTCTCAACAGGGATCTTGGGTTCATGTCGCACTATCTGTAACCCCCGTGACTTGCCTGGGTTTGCAAAACCTCACTTACTGTACTGTCTGGAGACAATACACATCTCTTTAAACTGTGATCAGTGCTCCTTCCACTCACATTATCAGCCACTTCAGGTCTTGAACAGCAGGTTAGGTGTAAGGATTCGCATTCTAATCAGTAATCTGTAAACTGTCTGTGCTTTATATGCTCTGTCTGAGGCCAGAACTCTCCATTCACCTGACGAAGGGGCTAACCCGAAAGCTTGCGAGTATATTATCAAATAAATAGGTTGGACTAAAACCTGGTGTTGTCAGACTGTGTTTACACCAGTCCAACGCCGGCATACCCACATCTTAAATAAATGTAGACAGAGGAAAGGGAACAACTGCCTTCGCCGGTCATTTCTGGATCTATTACACATGGGAGCATATGGGGAACTCAATGGGGTTAGTTGAAATGAAGCTGATTCATCCAAATGGGCTGGGACATTAGTATCACACACCACAGAGCAACGCAAGAAAGCTCCTGTGGAGAACACACTCAATGAAGCGAGGGTTCTCCAATGGTTAGCTCGAGTCTCGCATCTGGAAACAGGAAGTTCAAGGACCCCCAATGTCAAGGTCAGTTAGGGAAGCTTCCCATTTTTTATTGGATGTTGTTGGTCCGTTTCTCCCACAATGCACCTGTGAAGCACTTCAGCCAATGAACCACCTGTTTATCACTGGAAGTGATCTTTCACTTCCCACTTCTTAGAAGATGTTGCTGGTCTGACTTCTCTCAGAACGCACCAGTGACAACCCACAATCACTTCTCCCAAACCCTGTAACTCGTGTGTTCAAATGGTCAGTGGATAGACATATGGATAATATTGAAATAGTTGAGGTTAGAGGGTCATTAGATTGGTTCCACTGGTCGGCGCAACATCGAGGGCCGAAGGGCCTGGACTGCGCTGGAATGTTCTATGTTCGATGTTCTTTTCTGCCCTAAACCTGTAGAAAGACTTTTATATGGTGAAGTTTGTATGATTGAAACATTTCCTATATTCAATAAGGCATATACAGTATCATGGTTGTGCTTTTTGCGTGTAATTGTAAACGTTTTATTTCTATACATGTGAACTGTATTCTTAAATAAACATTAGCTGATAAAAACTCCCTCGTGAGTCATTTGAATCAGATTTGAAATGAAATATCTCATTCTCACCCGAGTCAAATTCAAAGTACAAAATGTGTGACCCGGGCGGGCTCCATAAAACACTTTGGAGTTTCTGACCTGAACCATAACAGAGCTGAACTCTTCATTTTTGGCCTCTTTGCAACAGTGAGTATGTGACTGAACCAATCCATTGGAACCAGTTGCACAGAGTAACACTGGAAGAAAATTCTGGCATCGCACTCTGAAGCTGACGGTGGTCTGCTGTGACCCAGGCAGTAGCTTGAACAAGAATACAGGTTAGACATGTTTTAATGTGTGGAGCCTCTTCAAATGCAGGGTTAAATCAAGCATTTCATGCTCACATCACAGAGAAATGGTGAGGGATGTAGCATCACATGGACAAACACTGAGTCCCTTCACCTCTGATATCCAGTTGGTGGCGGTGTGCCCCATGTGAAACGTACACTGCAGGAAGTCACCACATCTCTTTATGCAGCAAATTCTATCCCAGGAGTAGGAGATGGCACTGTCGTATCAGCTCACATCAACTGAATGGCAGCACGGGGCGAGGAGGAATGTCCTCCTCATTCCAATTTGCATCTTTATACTCAGTGTGCAGTTAGATATATACTGACCTTCTCTGTTCAGTGATGCACCCACTGTTCCATCGGTATAGATGGGCTCCATTAGGACCAGGAACACAAGTAGCAGAACGAGTGCCTTCATCATTCTGCACTGATCTCCTCATGCTCACACTGAGATTGTTGAGCACATTTGACAAAGCAGTCAAAGTTAATAATCACACATGGTGCATTTTGCCTTCATCTTGGACACGTTGAATGGACAGTCCATTAATTGAGTCCAACATTAACTGGAATTTATTTTTTAAATTAAATTTAGCCGGACAGGTCTAAGAAATGATTGATCTGAGGAAGGTTTGTCTGCAGAATTTGTTGCATTCCAAGATGAACTAAAGAATGAAGACATGAATCATTTTATCCAACTTGCTACTTTCAAAATACAATCCAATTATCCTCACTTCCCTCTGCACTTTGACTCTAACCGTGCAATAACACTCTGTCCTAAATTAATAATCCAATTCATCCTTTAAGATAATTTGTGTATTTTTCCCCACTGACAATTCAGGCAGCACGTGCCAACTCACAACTCATTGCAACAAAGAAATGATTTTGATAGTTCTGCAGAATCTATGGTCATTCGACCATTGATTGCCCATTGCCCATCACAAACAACCCTGTCTTCCGCATCTGAATTACTTTGCTCATTGTGGCATCATGCTGTGAACAAATAAGTTGCCAAATTTCCTATATTACAGCTCTTGAAAACTCATGTTTCCAAATGAACTTGTTGGATTTTAACCTGGTGTTGTGGGGCTACTTTTAGACTAGACGGGATTGACCGGAGGGTTAGATAGGGTGGACAGTGAGGGCATGTTTCCTCGATGGTGATGGCTAACACGAGGGGACATAGTTCAAAATGAGGGGTGATGAATATGGGACAAATGTCAGAGGTAGGTTCTTTACTCAGAGGGTAGTAAGGGCGTGGAATGCCCTGCCTGCAGCAGTTGTGGACTCGCCAAATTTAAGGGTGTTCAAATGGTCAGTGGATAGGCATCTGGATAATATTGGAATAGTTTAGGTTCGAGGGTCATTAGATTGATGCCACTGGTTAGTGCAACATCGAGGGCCGAAGGGCCTGAACTGCGCTGGAATGTTCTATGTTCTATTTACTTATTAAATTCTAACAGGGCCAGACAGGGTAAATGCAGTGATGCAAAGATGAGCTGTTCGGCTGATTGGTGTACCAAATTGACCCTACACTATTCTCCCCTGAATCTGGCTACAGTAGGGGTACCATTCGCATACACACGGGGCAAGGTAGGTGTAGGAAAATGCTTTAAAATGGCGGCGCGGGCTCATTGGGCCAAAGGGCCTGTTTCCCGTGCCGGGTTGTTCTTTGTTCTTTGATATTCCCACTGGGGGAGTCCAGAACCAGAGGTCACAGTCTGAGGACACGGGGTTGACCATTTAGGGCGGAGGTGAGGAGACATTTCTTCACCCAAAGAGTGATGAGCCTGTGGAATTCATTCCCACCGGAAGTCGTTGATGCCAAAACATTGAATGCATCCACGAGGCAGCTGGATATCGCACTCGGGGCCAATGGGATCAAAGGTTATGGGGAAAAAGCAAGATTAGGCGATTGAGTTGGATGATCAGCCATGATTGTGATGAATGGCGGAGCAGGTTCGAAGGGACAAGTGGCCTCCTTCTGCTCCTATCTTTTATGTTTCTAGATATAATTTCCAGGTTATATTTTAACAAACATTTGAATTGATAATGTGTTGTGGAAATACAATTTCACCAATAATTCCTGGCAGTGTTTATTATTTAACTCTACTCTCTGTGCCTGAAGTTGTGTGGTAGCCTTCCTGCTGGATAACACTTCGACACAGTCACTCGGCTGCTCACAGGAGGCATTGCTGCTTACTGTACATCCATTTACTTTCCATTTCTTAATATTGCGACCCTCGTCTGTTTAAAAGATTCAACTTGGATGATGATGATGATGAAGCGTTCATGTTAGTTCTGTCCTCTGTGTTCTGGCCTTATTTAAGATTGGAATGTTAGCCTTTATAGGAAGGGGTATAGAATATAAGAGCTGGACTCTAATGTTGCAGTTGTACAGAACGTTGGTTAGGCCGCATTTGGAGTACTGCGTCCAGTTCTGGTCGCCTTACTACCGGAAGGACGTGGAGACCCTGGAGAGAGTGCAGAGGAGGTTTACCAGGATGTTGCCCGGTATGGAAGGACTGGGGTATGAGGAAAGATAGAATAAATTGGGGCTCTTTTCCCTTGAAAGACGGCGACTGAGCGGGGATCTAATAGAGGTATATAAGTTTATGAAGGGTATGGATAGAGTAAACAGAGGTAAGCAATTTCCAATGATAGAGACACGTGGGACAAGGGGCCATGGGCTTTAGGTGAGGGGGGAAGAGGTATAACACAGATATTAGAGGGAGGTTTTTCACACAGAGGGTAGTGGGGGTATGGAATGCTCTGCCAAGTAAGGTGGTGCAGGCAAACACGCTAGAGTTGTTTAAGGGTAGCTTGGACAGGCACATGAGTGGGTTGGAGATGGGTGGATATAGGAGATTGTTTTAAATAAGGGGCATTAGCATTGGGGCGTTCCTGGTAATGTAAATGGATATGGTACAATAATAATGTTTTTTTTCCCTTTTTCATTCACAGGTTTTAAGTCGGTCCGCCTTATGTCCAACGAGGGGCATACACGCGATGGGTCGTACTGGGGCTGCTCTTGGTTGTTCGAGATTGGCCTAGTGCTTCATGTCGTTAGTGTGTGCTTAAACTGGACCAGATACTGGGCAAGACGACAGCTCAGTGACTATCACTGATTGCTGTGCAGACACATGGATTTGGGCCAGTGTCTGTGGGAGTTTGTGCATTCTCCCCGTGCTTGCGTGGGTTTTCTCCGGGTGCTCCGGTTTCCTCCCACACCCCAAAGATGTGCTGTTAGGATGATTGGCAGGAATAAATTGTCCCTAAATTAGTTTCCCTCAATGTGGATGGCCATAAAACAATAGATAAGGGTCATGGGTGGAGGGGGGACTGGTGGTGTTAAGATGGCGGCGCGGGCTCGTTGGGCCGAAGGGCCTGTTTCCCGGGCTGTTTTTGTTCTTTGTTCTTTGGAACGTAGTCCTGGCAATAACATACCTGACACAGGCTCGAAATCAGACAGGCACACACTTTCTAAAGTAGAAAAATGCAATGGGTGGCAGCTTAACACTTCAGCAATGCCTTCATTTCACATCATCAGCAATTGGCAGCAGAGACGTTATTTCCATTTGATTCATCTCCAGGGATCCACAGACAAAGAGAAATTATCAAAAGATGGAACGGTGCATGATTCTACACATTAACCCAGTCTGACTAGATAATGATGAGGAATAAGAACTTGGGAAGACTCTCCAACAACACCCGAGGATCGCTGGGTGTTAATGTGGAGAAAAAAAGCTGGGTTGCTGATTGCACATGAAGGCAGATTTGTCGCACGGATCAACAGGATGGAAATGTATCGTTATTTCACACTGATCCTGCGAAACCAAGTGATGACCAAGAACAGGAACATAAATTACCTCCCACTCCCTCCCCTCCCCAAAAAACAGAACACAGGGAATGTTTTGGGAAATGGAAAGCTGAGCTGATTCCGCCCACATTAATCCTGAATCTCTTGGTTATGGTACAAAGCTTGAATTCATTCCCTTGAACAATGTCAGCAGGATTGGGTAATGATCAGCTACAGGATACTGACCCAACATATTAACATGAACCCCACACCACTGAGCTCCGTCCCACTGGTCCTAATTGGACCATTGCCCTCATTTACACCATTATCTTTACCATTGTTTACCTTTGCATGTGCAAGGATTATTTAAGATCGGAACAATTCCCATAACCTCCCTACACTGCTGAAAGAGACTATACATCCATCAAGCCTGCAAGCAATTTCCTAACGAGTATCCTGGTTCACCACCCTGCCCCATACCTGGAACCCCACACATTTGTCATGGCTCCTGAATCGAGCCTACAATTACTTGGTCACCAAGGGGGAACACAGCATGGCCAATCCAGCTAACCTACACATCTTTAGAATGTGGGAGGAAACGGCAGCACCCGGAGAAAAGCCACACACAAACACAGGGAGAATGTGGAAACTCCATACAGACAGTACCTGAGGCTGGAATTGGACCAGGATCCCTGGCGCTGTAAGACAGCAGTGCTAATCACTGTGCTACCATGTCACCCTTTGTGTTTCTACTAACTCATTCCAAATTACAATTTATATTCAATGATTGATTTCATTGGGCATTATTCATTCTTTGTGGAGGATATTTGGTTCCAGGCACAATCATTGCAAATTGCCACTGGATATAAAAAATATATCCTTCACACTCAAATTGTAAAACCTCTCAGCCTGGTGCATTATTTACTTTTTGACTTTCTTTCTTGACAGTTTAACCTAGTGACCATTATCATCTTGTCGCGGGAAAGATGTGGTCTCTCCAAATGTGTAACTCGCTCCCTGATGGCCATGGCAGCAGCAGATCGATTGGTTGTCATTTTCGACCTAACCTTGAGACAGATTCCTATTCTTTGTTGGGAAGTGTCTTTTTGTGGAGTCCATCGCTTTGTGCAATATACACACCATCCTGCTTTATGCAGCTACTGGCTGTTCACTCTGGTTCACCGTCACTTTCACTTTTGATCGTTTTTGGTCATTTGTTATCAAAAGTTCAAAAATAAATACTGCATTGAGAAAATGGCTACTATGGTCTCGGAACTGTGACTGTACTGAGTTGTTTGAAAAATATTTTTTGGTATTTTATGCTAACAGGCTGGTATGCACTGGTGAACCAACCCTGGTTGTGCTCTATATCAGAGGATGCTCGATTGTCAACTGACTGGGGACCAATGGAGTTCCGTCATCACATTTTAAACCCGGTGGTCTCATTTGTTCTTATTCTGCTGATCAATGTTTTCACAATCAGAAACATTCTGGTGAAAAGTACAGCCTGCCGGAGACTCTGAGCTCAAAATTGTGGGAAGACTACCAGAGACTCAGAGATAGAGAGGAGAAGGAAATCCATCATTCAACTGCTTGTAATTTTGGGGAATTTATATAATTATGGTTACTGTTAATGGTAAATTCTACATGGGTCAGAATGCACAGGATGGGTTTTACCAATGTATTTATGCATAACTGTGTGTGAGAAATGACCTTCCTGCTGCAGCTCCTGAATTGCTGCACAAAAGCTTGAATTTATGCTGTGACCCAGAATAAGTTCTGAGTACAATTGAAGGAGATGATGAAATATCTCTTTAAAATATTTGTAAATTCATTAAATATTGACAAAAAATGATAAAATGGAAGCAGTTTTATTTTTCTCGAATGACTATTTCTCCAGGGTGTCAACAGTACAACTTTCTACTGGGCAGTATCTACCTTACTAAGTATTGTAAATGAATCTAGATTTGAGCGAGGGACTCCGGTCTTTTTGAGTTACGGACATTTGAGTTAATGGACAAAAAATGCATCCCACTGGGGTGGAAACTTGAAGTTTTTAATAGGAGTCAGGATTCTTTCTTTAATCTGTCAAGGGCAATTGTGGTTGAGACAGCATTTAATGCCAATTCCAAACTTGAAACAAAAATAATTCAAAGGTTATTTTTCAAGTGTCAACTTTATTATTAGAGATTTGGGTCAGATGTAGGTCACAACAGATATTATAACCTGAAATAGAACAAAAAACCAGATTTTTTATTCATAAAAATCAACAATGATTTAAGGTAATCATTAAACATTTAAGTTCAGATTTTCATTGAAGTATTGTGCTTGAGTGGAACGTGAAACAGGGCCCTCAGAACATTGTCCAAAGTCTCTGTATTAATAGTCCAGTGACATTGCCCCTGGGCCCCCATATACACCTTTTCTTATTGAAAACACTAGTTTCGGGTTTTATGATACAATGACCCTGGTTTAGAAGCTATCGTGTGTTGGCAGGAATGAAGCTTATGACATTAGCAGCAGGTTGGAGGCCAGGAGATGCAAATAATTGTCTTTGTTCACAAGTGGTGGTGGCAGAAGTTACATTTTCAAAGCCATTCTGTTAGCTTGGCTGGAGTGTTTTTGCGATCGGGTGCTATATTCAAGTGTTATTTTTAGGTTTTGAAATCAAACACGTTCCCTGTAGTGAATGAAAATAATTTAATTTCACATATTGACTCATGGAAGGTGGGATATGAATTGCAGTTCTGTGCAGGTATTGGTCCATTCATATCAGCATATAAAACACACATTCAGCAGGGGAAATGGTCTTTCCGCACTGCATCCTCTTTCTGAGGTTTAAATCCTGGTTCAGACACCTGAAAGAAACAAATCCTGGCATCTGCAAATGTTGGGAGGCTTGCAGAGTATTTATAATCCATCTGTTTGAGGATGTCCATTTCATGCACAAACTCTGTTCTCACTGTCCCCGGGTGGGGATCAGGTTTGCCAAATCACTGATGTGGTGTCGAAGGGGTCGAGGTTGATGAGCACTCAGTGGTCGTGTGCAGGTTAGGCTGTTCTGCACAATGCACAGAGGGATGCTGCACATTTCACTTTGAGATAAATCAGCCCTGGGATCATGCGTTGCCTTGTCAAGATGGGAACCTGCTATTCACTTGGGTAACAAGGAACTTCATTTGCTCGAGCCCAGGAACTGGGGCTTGGCCAATGATCAGGACAATGGAAAATATTAATTGTCTTTGCATGGTTTTGAGGGTCCCCTTTCAGGGTCGATCACAATTGGGACGTTTCAACTTCCACTGCAGTGAGTTCTTAGTCTGTACAGCGATAGTTGGGCAGTTGGCTCCTGAACTTGGGCCAACCTTTCTGCGCTGGAATGACAGATGTCCTTCTGTGTGGAATCTCGCCTGCCTCCATAACGAATATATCTGCAGCGCAGCAGACTTTTCGGTTCAGCATAAGATCCAATATGGTGTTGGCCACCGTGCTGGTGAACGGGATAAAGGATCCTCCCTTTATTGTAACACGACTGTCATGTGAGGAATGGTCAGGTAATGCTGTAACTCCAGCTCACTGATCAATTCTGTGGGACATCACCACACATTTTTTGGAGCATTGTAGAATTTGTTTTGTTCCAATGTTCCAGTTGGTCACAATTTTGAAGTGTACATAGAGTTATTTCTGCTTCTATCTGCTTTCTGGTTTGACAGGCCGCTGCCTGGAGTCCATTTTCTTCGGATCTTCAATAGTAACTGTCCGAGTTCATTCCCACAGGGAAATATTCCAATTCCTAGCAGCTTGTGGGCAGTTAATTTGTCATCTCTCACATCACTCCTTCCTGATATGGGATAAAGTACTTATTTTCCAAATCTGGAATCTTGAATTCTTGACTTTCATGGTTCCTTTTAATCTTCTGCTGATGTCAAGTTGTCGAAAGGAGATTCCTGATGAAAAGACATTGCGTGCTGGAAAGGGAATGTTTACACCATTAGCACCAGGTTAAAGAATATAATATATACAAACAGCTGCCATGGTGTAGGTCTGTCTGGGACAGACTTCCCATCTGCTAAAACATTGTGCTGGCTTGACTGGAATGTTTCTCGAATCCAATGAGCTCGACATTCCACGTGTTTGCCTTTCTCTTCAACAGTTAACAAAAGTCCAGAAACAAGCTTGTGATTATCTGGAGCCATCTTGTCACCCAGACATTGTCAGTTAAAAAAGGGGGAAAAGCATCAGGCTGACCACAAATTTAACAACAAACATATTAACCTTTGACAGGTCTGAGTAATGATAAAACCATTTCAGACTCACAACGATGACACACAGCAACACATTTACACCCAAGAATCATTGATGTGTTATGGACAACAGCCCCAAAACTTTCCCAATTTTGGCATTCAGCAAGCCTCCCGCATCCATTAAATCCGAGAAAATTATCTATTTTATGAGGAATAAAAAGTATTTGAAAAAAGGGGTTAACTGAGCTTGTTTGTTTAGTCACTGTAATGATGTTAATCTCCGTAGATACTCATGATGTCACAAGAGACTTTCTATCTCCTGTTAAGAAGGGGTTCCTATTCACGTGTTAGCTGATAGTGTTCACAGAAGCTTCACCTCCAGCTCATAAAGTTTAGCAGCGCCAGTGACAAGGAGAGGATCGGTCAGAATCTCAGATCAATAGACTGGAGTGTCACAACAATGCATCAGCATCGAATGACAATGGATTGGAATGTTACAGCAATTGATGATAATCTGGGATTAACACAATTGAATGATACGGCAATGGTTCAGAGTCTGAGAACAACCTGGTGGAATATTACAGCAATGGACAGAGCTTTGTCCGATTGGATCAGCAGTCTTCATTCCGATAGCTTGTGGATAACGTCAGCTCATCGGATCACATTTGTAATTTACATTTTCCAGTACTTTTACTATCCCATCCTGGCCATTATTGGCGTCCCAGGTAAATCTCAATAACCAGTTAATAATTAGATCAGAAGGTTTAACTATATTTCTCCTCCCGTCCCTTTGTTTGCTGTTGCCGTTTCTGTTGAGTCTCAGTGTTCAGATATTAACATCCCCATCTCCATTCGCATTTAGAATGTTCTTAATAATTCAATTTCTCCACTTTGCTCCAGGTGGAATCTATCATAAACTTCATATGCACCATCTCACAGTCTGACCTGTATTCATGCATCCAGAGAACATTTGTGTTTGACTGATGTATGAATAACTTTTTTCCTCAGGTGGGTGAAACTGGCTGGGAGGTCCCTTGGTTTTCCCAACATAACGAAATTCCTGATGCCGTGTGTGTCTCTGTTGGTCCCCAAAAGAAATCTCAAAAATTTCAAAAACCTTATCAGTATCTCCTGCAATTAATCTTCAACTTTTCTGACAGTCGCTTTAGTTACTTAATTCTGAAACAGGCAGCCAGTCCCAGCATTTGTGCCACTCCGACTGAGAATGAGAGATATCTTCTCAGAGGTATTTCTTTATTATTATTCATTCCTGGGACATGGGCGTCGCTGGCTGGTCAGCATGTATTGCCCATCTCTTGTTGCTCTTGGAGGGCAGTTCAAATTTAACCCCACATTGCTGTGGCTTTGCAGTCGCATGTCGGTCAGTACAAGTAAGGATGGCAGATTTCCTTTCCTAAAGAACATGAGTGAACCAGATGGGATTTTCTGAAAATCGACAACGGTTTCACGTTCGTCAGTATATTCTTAATTCCAGATTTTTTTATTCCATTCAAATTCCACCAACTGCCGTGAAGGGATTGGAACCCCGGTCCCCAGGACACTCGCTGCGTTTCTGGATTTCTGGGATCTAGCGATAATACCACTGGGCCATTGCATTGAATGTCCCTCAATACAAAGCACAACACTCAAAAAATCTTCACTAGTTGATTGTGAGCCCACCATGTAGAAATATCATATGTATTGTGAGTGCAGGAGAGTCTCTATGTGCATGGTGGAGCTGACCACCAGTGTGATGAACTGGTGCTGTAGATGTTTGAAGCGATGAGAAATAGCCTCCAGTACACGCTGAGCATGTGTCCAAGTTCAAGGTTTTCTGCTGCAGTCTTCATATCAATACCTTCACAGGAAATAAATATTCTCACCAGGTATTTAGTGAACACCTGAGGAAGAAAAATTCTTCTTTGCTCGACACATTCCTCCTGAACGGGTTGAGTATTTTATTCATTTCCACGTGACGTGGGTGCCGTTGGCGATGCCACCATTAGTTCCCCATCACTGGTTGCCACTGATGACAATGGGGTTTAGGTCCACACACAGTTAGGTTAGGGAGAGAAGACCAGGAATTTGACCCAGTGACAGTGAACGAAAGGCGAGACATGTCAAAGTCAGGATGGTGCATGTTTGGGAAAAGAGGTCATTCATGATCTCCCTTCTGTTGATTCCCTCACCATGTTCCACACGTCTAGTCTAGCAGTTTGGTCAGTTGGAACATGGCCAGCTGAAACTGTGGTGACACTACAGATCCATTCTTGATGATGACATTGAAGCCACCCACCCACAGTGCTTTGTGCGTTCTTTCCACCCCCTCCCCGCACCATCCCCCCTCTCCCACTCCCGTGCTTACTCAAGGGTTGTTCATCATGGAGGAACACTGACTCACCAGCCGTAGGTGAACGGTTGCAGTTATCGATGTCCATGTTTGACCTGATGCCATGAGACTTCATGCAGATTCGATACTGAGGCCTGCCAGGACAACCCCCTCTCGAATGGAGACCATTGTGCCATTCCCTCTGCGAGTTTTGTGCTGCCTCTGAGGCAGGACATATCCAGGAATAGTGATGCTGGCGTCTCTGACATTATCTGAAATGTGGGAATCTGTGTGAAGAACAATGATTGGCTGTTGCTTGACTCGCCTTCCGAGCAACTCTCCAAATTTCCATACATCGACCCAAATGGTGGGAAGGAGAACTTTGCAGCGTCGCCAAGGCTGGGTTTACTGTTGTTGTTTCGAGTGCCTCGGTCAATGTCGGGTGGAATGTTAGATTTCAATCATTTGTATCTTCTTTGCAGCGCTGAATACAACTAAGTGGCATTTTGGGCAATATGTGAATAAAGACAGACAGAGAAACAGACACGGAGAAAGGCTGAGGCATGGACAGACCAGAGACAGAGAGGGACAGGCAGATAGACAGACATGCTGACAGATGCTCAGGTGGTTCGATGAAGAGACAGAGATGCAGGTTGCAGCATCGAGCAGGCTGAAGATGGACCTTTGAAAATGGCTGAAGACGGTCATGAGAGCAAGGAGCTGAATGAAAATGCTGAGACACGTTTTGTCTAACAATGACCAAATCTTGCATGACAGGCCATTGAGTAGCAGTTACTATCAGACTTGCCTTGCCCATTTCATTCCTGTACAATGTTAACCTGTGGGAATGTGGTGGGTTCATTTCACCACTGCTTCTGGGATTGTGCTCTGCTCTGAAGAAGTTTCTGCAACATCGCAGGGGTTTGATGAGGTCCCCCATGCAAGACTTCTTGAGAAAGTGAGAGAGCATGGGATCCAAGGGGCTGATGCCTTGTGGATCCGGAACTGGCTTGCCTGCAGGAGGTAGAGAGTGGTTGTGGATGGGTCTTTTTCTGCATGGAGGTCGGTCACCAGTGGAGTGCCCCAGGGATCTGTTCTTGGACCCTTCCTGTTTGTCATTTTCATAAATGACCTGGATGAGGAAATGGAGGGATGGGTTGGGAAGTTTGGTGATGACACAAAGTTTGGTGGTGTTGTGGATAGTCTGGAGGGATGTCAGAAGTTGCAGCAAGACATCGATAGAACAAAACAAAGAACAAAGAACAAAACAGCCCGGGAAACAGGCCCTTCAGCCCAACGATCCCGCGCCACCATTTTAACACCACCAGTCCCCCACTCTACCCATGACCCTTATCTGTTCTTTTATGGCCACCCACATTGAGGGAAACTAATTTAGGGACAATTTATTCCTTCCAATCAGCCTAACAGCACATCTTTGGGGTGTGGGAGGAAACCGTAGCACCCGGAGAAAACCCACGCAAGCACGGGGAGAATGCGCAAACTCCCACAGACACCGGCCCAAATCCATGTGCCTGCAAAGCAATCAGTGATAGTCACTGAGCTGTCGTCTTGCCCAGTATCTGGTCCAGTTTAGGCACACACTAACGACATGAAGCACGAGGCTACTCTCGAACAACGAAGAGCAACCCCAGTACGACCCATCGCGTGTATGCCCCTCGTTGGGCACAAGGCGGACTGACTTAAATCCTGTGAATGAAAAAGAGACAAAACGTTATTATCACACCATATCCATTTACCTTACCAGGGGCATCCCAATGCTAATGACCCTTATTTAAAACAATCTTCTAGATCCACCCATCTCCAACTCACTCATGTGCCTGTCTAAGTTACTCCTAAATGACTCTAGTGTGTTTGCCTCCACCACCTTACTTGGCAGAGCATTCCATACCCCCACTACCCTCTGTGTGAAAAACCTCCCTCTAATTTCTTTGTTATACCTCTCGCCCCTCACCTTCAGTCCATGGCCCCTCATACTGTGTGTCTCTGTCATAGGAAATAGCTTACCTCTGTTTACTCTATCTGTACCCTTCATAATCTTATATACCGCTATTAGATCCCCCCTCAGTCGCTGTCTTTCAAGGGAAAAGAGTTCCAATTTGCTCAATCTTTCCTCATACCCCAGTCCTTCCATACCAGGCAACATCCTGGTAAACCTCCCCTGCACTCTCTCCAGAGTCTCCACGTCCTTTCGGTAGTAAGGCGACCAGAACTGGAAGCAGTACTCTAAATGCGGCCTAACCAACGTTCTATACAACTGCAACATTAGACTCCAGCTCTTATATTCTATACCCCTTCCTATAAAGGCTAACATACCATAGGCTTTCTTCACAACCTTCTCCACTTGTACTGCCACCTTCAAAGACTTGTGCACTTGCACTCCCAGGTTTCGCTGCGATTCTATGCTCCTTATGGGCTTACCCTTTATCATATAACTCCCCCCTACATTATTCCGGCCAAAATGCATCACCTCACATTTATCAGGATTAAACTCCATTTGCCATATATCTGCCCAATCAACCAGCCTATCAATATCCTGTTGTATTGCCAGACACTGCTCCTCACTGCCCGCCAATCCAGCCATCTTAGTGTCATCAGCAAATTTGCTGATCACACCACCAACTCCCTCTTCCAAATCATTTATATACACGACAAAGAGAAGAGGTCCCAGTACTGAGCCCTGCGGCACACCACTAGTGACAGACCTCCAGCTAGAAAAGGACCCCTCCACTACTACTCTCCATCTTTTCTTTGCAAGCCAGTTCTCTACCCATCTAGATACCTGGCCTTGTATCCCATGAGTCTTAATCTTTTCTACCAACCTACCATGAGGGACTTTGTCAAACGCCTTACTGAAATCCATATAGACGACATCAACGGCTCGTCCTTCGTCGACCGTTTTTGTCACCTCCTCAAAAAATTCTACCAGATTCGTAAGGCAAGTCTTCCCCTTGATAAAGCCATGCTGCATATCCTTAATCAGATCACAACGCTCTAAGTGCTCGTACATCCTATCCCTAAGAATCCTCTCCATCAACTTGCCTCCCACTGACGTTAAACTCACCGGCCTATAGTTACCCAGGCTATCCCTCCTACCCTTTTTAAACAACGGTACCACGTTCGCTATCCTCCAGTCCTCTGGGACCTCACCTGTGTCCAAAGAAGAGACAAAGATTTGCGTCAGAGGCCCAGCAATCTCATCCATCACCTCCCTAAGCAGCCGAGAATAAATGCCATCGGCCCCGGAGATTTATCGGTTTTAATGCTAGCTGAAAACCCTAACACTTCTTCCCTCGTAATCAATAAATCCTTCAATTGGTCTACCGCTCCCTCGGTGTCCGTACCAGACATCAAGCCCCTCTCCTTCGTGAATACCGATGCAAAGTATTCATTCAGGATCTCCCCCATTCCCTCAGACTCCAAGCACAATTCCCCTCGTCTGTCCCTGAGGTGACCGATTTTACCCCCAGCCACCCTTTTGTTCCTAACAGAGGAGTAAAACACCTTTGGATTCTCCTTAATTCTACCTGCCAAAGCCATCTCATGCCCCCTCTTTTCTCTCCTAACTCCCCTTTTGAGATCCCTCCTACTCTCTCTGTATTCCTCCAACGCCCTCTCCGTTCCCAGCTGCTTAGACCTCACATAAGCCTCTCATTTCTTCCTAACCAGGTCTTCTATATCTCTAGTAATCCACAGCTCTCTAATCCTACCTTTCCCATCCTTCCTCCTAACCGGCACGTGCCTTTCCTGCACCCATTGCAGTTCTCCCTTGAAAGACTCCCACATGCCTCACGTGGACTTGCCCTCCAACAGCCTATCCCAGTCTGTATCCCTAAGCTCCTGCCTAATCCGGCTGTATCTAGCCCTCCCCCAATTTAGCACCCTCCCCTTAGGACAGCATGCAGATAGGATGCAAGACTGGGCGGAGAAGTGGCAGATGGGCTTCAAAGCGGATAAATGTGTCGTGGTCCATTTTGGCAGGACCAGTGGGATGAAGGAGGACAATATCAAGGGTAGGAGTCTTAGCAGTGTAAAGGATCAGATAGACCTTGGGGTCCAGGTCCATAGGACTCTTAAATCAGCCTCACAGGTGGAGGTTATGGTCAAGAAGGCGTATGTTGTGCGAGCCTCCATTAACGAATGGATTGAGTTAGGAGTTGGGAGATAATGCTGCAAATTTATAAGACCCTTGTCAGACCCCACTTGGAGTACTGTGCGCAGTTCTGGTTTGCCTCACTACAAGAAGGGTTTGGAAGCTATTGAGAGGGTGCAGAGGGGATTTAGAAGGATGTTACCTGGATTAGGTGGCATGCCTTATGAAGATAGATTGAGAGAGCAAAGTCTTTTCTCCCTGGGAGATCCTGAATGAATATTTTGCGTCGGTATTCACGAAGGAGAGGGGCTTGATGTCTGGTTGAGAGGTGACCTGATAGAGGTTTAAAAGTTGTTGAGAGGTGTAGATAGGGTGGATTCTGGGGGGCTATTTCCCAGGGCTGAAATGTTCGCTATGAGTGAACACAGGTTTAAGGTGCTGGGGAGCAGGTACAGAGGAGATGTTAGGGGTACGTTTTTCACTCAGAAGGCGGTGTGTGCCTTTATATGTCCCATTTCTGATCAAAGCTTTCCACACTCCTGACGAAGGAACCATATGCTGAAAGCTTGTGGGTTTACTATCAAATAAACTTGTTGGACTTTAACCTGCTGTTGTGAGAATTTTTACTGTGTTTACCCCAGTCCAACACCGGCATCTCCACATCATTTCATCCGTGTATGCAGTTACTTAGAAATTCGACCCATTTTGAATTAAAACCCGGCAATTTCTATAATATTAACATGAACATTTCCAGTTAAATATTTAAATCTGTCAGAGTCAAACACAGCTCGGCCAAATGTCAGTTGAGTTCATTCATCAGAGTTGAATGTTTCCCGGCATTTTCAGTTGCTTAATGTTGAATTGTTTCTGGATAGGAAGGCAGTCATTGCAATGATATGAAGAAGGATTGGCAATTTGACCACGATGCCTTTGATCATTTCATTGTGAATATTTTGCGGTATTTTGCAGACTTTGCTGTCCCTTCACTTGCGTTAATTCCAGAAATCTAAGGATGAATTAACACAGCAAAATGCTTCCATAGTCTGTGCCTATAAAGCTTGATGTCTAATATCTGGATTTATTTTTGCTCCTTAAAGTTAACGTGATGACAATTGGAATACTCTCTCAGGAAAGATGTGGTCTCTCCAAATGTGTAACACACTACCTGGTTTCGATGGCAGCCGCTGATCTACTGGTCGTTATTTTTGATGTGATATTGAGACAAATTCCAATTGTTTATCAGGAGCATTTCCAATTCCTCTGCGACATGGATGTGTGTAATATCCACGCTGTGCTCCTTTATGCAGCTACTGACTGTTCTGTTTGGTTCACTGTCGCTTTCACCTTTGATCGACTTGTGACAATTTGTTGCCCCACGCTGAAAAGTAAATTTTGCACCGACAAAATAGCTAAAGTTGTCCTGGGATCAATCACTGTTCTGAGCTGTTGTAAGAACATATTTTGGTATTTTATGTTGTCAAATTGGTATGTGTTGGTGAACGACCCATGGTTTTGTTTTGTACCTTTCAGTGTCATTGATTCTCCTGTCTGGATTGCCGTTGAATTTAGCCATCATATTCTAAACCCCTGTGTCCCATTTGTTCTGATTCTGTTGTTTAATATTTGCACCGTCAGGCACATTTTAGTGAGCAGCAGGTCTCGCAGGAGACTCCGAGCTCCCATCAATGGAAAAAGTACCAAAGACACAGAGATGCAGAATCGAAGGAAATCTATTATTTTACTCTTTGCTATCTCAATGAATTTTATTATATTATGGGCAATGATAATGGTATACTCTGTATGGAGGCGGATGTTTTATTTGGGGTATTATGCTTTTTGGATGGATAATATTGTTCAGGAGTTTGGCTTCATGCTTCAGCTCATGAGTTGCTGCACAAATACTTCCATATACGCTGTGACCCAGAGGAAATACAGAGAGCAGTTGAAGAATGTACTCAAATGTCCCTTTGTGCATGTTGTGCAATTATTTCAATGATCTTTCTCACAGACATGAAATCATTGATGTAATTGCACATTTCCCAACATTACAGGGCTAAATGTGACAGTGTAGGTTGTACCCTGTTGATGTATTTATAGACTGTAGGGAATTAAATCTGAAAATGGGGAAAGGCAGGAAGACCCTGTTGCTATGGTGGTGCTGAACATTTTTTGTCAATGAAGGAAGAGCCTGTCTAAACAGTGGCAATAAACACTGCAGGAAACTCACAGTGGGATTTGAATGGAATTGGGATTTGGTGCAACGCTAAAGCTTCTCAGTCAGTTACTTGCATAGCAAGCAGCAAATTTAACCTTTGAAGATGGAATAGAGATATATATCCCTCTGTCCCTTCCTGATCCACACCTCCACCAGCACCATGGACCTCCTAGAAACCAATACCAGGAAGAGGATGTGATGGTGGTAATTATAGAGGGAAATGGATCCATCCATTCGGAGCATGTGTGGAATGGATGATTCAGCATTTATACCAATTGATGAGATTTGAAAGCTGCACAAAATAAGAGCAGGTGATAGATAAACAAGCAATTCTTGAGTGGATGGGATCGAACAAAATCACAGTGGGAGGATGTGTGTGTTATAACTGGCAGAGATGGAGTGAGAAAACCGTTACACTGGTGAGGTGAGTGATAGAGCAGATAAACAATGCGGGTATCAGTATATGTGGAATTAAGGGAGTATTTAGTCACATTGGAATTTCAGGATCTGTGCGCTGATCAAGATTTCGGGATGGAGCCCGCACAGGATATGGGGTGTGAAGCCTGGAGTCAAAGTCACTGTAGAAATCATTGGGCGAAAACTGGACCCTAGTGGACAGTGTGTCCCAGAAATGGAGACAGAGAGGGTCAAAGCAGGGAAGAGAAGTGTCAGAGATGGACCATGTGAAGGTGATAGATGAGTGGAATTTGGAAGCAAAATTGACATTTTTTCCAGATCCAGATGAGAGAATGAAGCGGCAGCAAAATAATTGTCAGTGTATCGATAAAGGAATTGTGGGAGGGAGCCGGAGTAGGATTGGAATAGGGAATGTTCCACACAGCCCATAAAGAGACAGACATAACTGGGAACGATGCCCTTAGCAACACCTTTAATCTGGAGGAAATGAGATGATTTAAATGTGAATTTGTTGAGTGAGAGGACAAGTTCAGACATACGGAGAAGAGTTGTGGTGGTTGGGGATTGTTCAGACCTCTGTTCGAGGATGAAGCGATGAGCTTTGAAGCCATCCTGTTGGGGAATGGAGGCATTAATGGATTGGTCACACATGGTGAGGAGGAGGCAGTTTGAGCCGGGGAACTGGAAGTTGTTGATATGGCGTAGGACATCAGAGGAATTGTGGATATCAGTGGGAAGGGAATGGATGAAAGAACAAAGAATACAGACAGGATAGGACGGAGGGATTTCGGTGAGGCAGGAACAGGCTGATGCAATGGGCCTCCTGGGACAGTCCTGTTTGTGGATATTGGGATCGGAGTAGAAAGGGGTGTCTGAGGTTAGGAAACGATGAGGTTGGAGGCTGGAGATGAATGTTTTCTTCTGGAGGTGAAGTCAGTGAGAGTCCTGGAAACAGTTGTTTGATGTTCAGTGATCAGGTCGTGGTCCAGGGAGAGATAGGAGGAAACGTCCAAGAGTTGGTGCTCAGTTTCTGTGAGGTAGAGATCCGTACGGCAGACAACAATGGCATCACCTTGTCGGCAGGTTTGATGACACAGCCAGGGTTTGTCCTGAGAGAAAATTCAGCAGCAAGTTCGGAAGGAGACAACCTCGAGTGGTTGAGTGGAGTGGAGGAATTGAGAATGGCAATTTCACACCGAGAATTCTGGATGGAAAGATCAAAAACAGGTTCGAGCCAAATGGAGGCTCCCTGGTGGAGGGGGTGGGTGAAAGGATCTGATTACCTGGAGGAAGACACCTGTACAAAGAAGTGAAGGGGATGAAGGTGGTGAATAAAGAATTCAGCATCATGAACCCAACATTCATTGAGGTGAGGAAATAAGTTTACGAAGCTGAATCCTTTCCTGAGCACAGCACACTCAACCTCAGAGAAAGAAAGGTCAGAGGGTATGGTGATGAAGTGACAAGGGCTTGGATTAGTGGGGAGGAGATGTGAAGGATGGGAGGATGTGGAGCATCAGTGGCACAGTAGCGCAGTGCTTAGCACGGCTGCTTCGCAGCTCCAGGGTCCTGGGTTCGATTCCCTGCTCGGGTCACTGCCTGAGTAGGGATTGCGCATTCCCCTCGTGTCTGTGCGGGTTTCCTCCGGGTGCTCTGGTTTCCTCCCACAGTCCAAAGATGTGCGGGTTAGGTTGATTGGCCATGCTAAGAAATTGCAACTTCGTGTCCAGGGATGCCTAGGTTAGAGGGATTAGTGGTTATCGGAAGTGGGGGTAGGGCCTGGGTGGTGCACAGTGTGCTCGGTGCCCACTCGATGGGCCAAAGGGGCTCTTTCTGCACTGTAGGGCTCTTTGATTCATCCTGGATGCCTTGTTGAAGTCCATATAAACCACATCCACCGCTTTTTCTCTGTCAATGTGTTGAGTCACATTTTCAAAAACCTCAACCAGGCTCATAAGGCACGACCTGCCTTTGGCAAAGTCATGCTGACTACTTTTGATCGTACTGAACTTCTCCAAATGTTCATTAATGTTGTCCCTCAGGATCCTCTCCACCAACTTACCAAACACTGAGGTCACACTCACTGTTGGTAATTTCCTGGGCTATCTCTTTTCCCTTTCTTAAATAAAGGAACCACATCCGCAATCCTCCAATCCTCCGGAACCTCTCCCGTCTCCATCAACGACACAAAGATCATCGCCAGAGGCTCTGCAATCTCTTCCCTCGCCTCCCACAGTAACCTGGGGTACATCCCATCCGGTCCTGGCAACTTATCTAACTTGATGCTTTTCAAAAACTCCAACACATCCTCTTTCTTAATGTCAACATACTCAACCTTTCAGACAGCCGTAAGCCTGCACTGCAACCACCAAGATCTTTCTCCACCGTGAATACCGAACTATTCATTGAGTATCTCTGCTATTTCTACCGGTTCGAGACAAACTTTCCCACCGTCACATTTGATAGGTCCTATTCCTTCACATGTCAAGCTTTTACTCTTCACATCCTTGTAGAACTAAAGAACAAAAAAAGAACAAAGAACAAAATCAGCCCGGGAAACAGGCCCTTCGGCCCAACGAGCCAGCGCCGCCATCTCAACACCACCAGTCCCCCTCTCCACCCACGACACCTGTCTAATGATTTATGGCCATCCAGATTGAGGGAATCTGATTTAGGGGCAATTTATTCCTGCCAATCAGCCTAAAAGCACATCTTTGGGGTGTGGGAGGAAACCGGAGCACCCGGAGAAAACCCACGCAAGCACGGGGAGAATGCGCAAACTCCCACAGACACCGACCCAAATCCATGCGTCTGCACAGCAATCAGTGATAGTCACCGAGCTGTTGTCTTGCCCAGTATCTGGTCCAGTTTAGGCACACACTATCGACATGAAGCACTAGGCCAATCTCAAACAACCAAGAGCAGCCCCAGTACGACCCATCGCGTGTATGCCCCTCGTTGGACACGAGGTGGACCGACTTATAACCTGTGAATGAAAAGGGAAAAAAAAACATGATCATACCATATCCATTTACCTTACCAGGGACGCCCCAATGCTAATGACCCTTATTTAAAACAATCTCCTGTATCCACCCATCTCCAACCCACTCATTTGCCTGTCTAAGTTACTCTTAAACAACTCCAGCGTGTTTGCCTCCACCACCTTACTTGGCAGAGCATTCCATACCCCCACTACCCTCTGTGTGAAAAACCTCCCTCTAATATCTGTGTTGTACCTCTCCCCCCCTCACCTTAAGTTCATGGCCCCTTGTCCTACGTGTCTCTATCATCGGAAATAACTTACCTCTGGTTACTCTATCTATACCCTTCATAATCTTATATACCTCTATTAGATTCCCCCCTCAGTCGGTGTCTTTCAAGGGAGAAGAGCCCCAATTTCTTCAATCTTTCCTCATACCCCAGTCCTTCCATCCCAGGCAACATCCTGGTAAACCTCCTCTGCACTGTCTCCAGAGTCTCCACGTCCTTCCGGTAGTAAGGTGACCAGAACTGGACGCAGTACTCAAAATGTGGCCTAACCAATGTTCTGTGCAACTGCAACATTAGACTCCAGCTCTTATATTCTATACCCCTTCCTATAAAGGCTAACATACCATAGGCTTTCTTCACCACACTCTCCACGTGTACTGCCTTAGGGTTTCCCTTAATCTAACCTGCCAAGGCCTTCTCATGACCCCTTCTGGATCTCCTAATTTCCTTTTTAAGTTCCTTCCTACAAGTCATATTCTCCTGTAGATCCCTAACATTACCGAGCTCCCTGAACCTTTTGTACGCTTTTCTTTTCTTTTTGACTAAATTCATTACAACTTCCGTGCACCACGGTTCCGGTAATCCTGTTTCCCTGTTTTATCGGAATGTCGTCGTGCAGAATTCCAGAAAAACATTCCTGGAAAATCTGCCACATTACTTCTGTACATTTCCCTGAGAAAACCTCCTTCCAATTTATGCCTCTAATTTCCTGCCTGATGGCTTCATAATTCCCCTTCCTCCAGATAAACACTTTCCTGTCTTGCCTGATCCGATCTCTCTCCAAGGCTAGTGTAAATGAGATAGCGTTATGATCACTATTCCCAAAATGCTCTCCCACTGAGAGATCTGACACCTGTCCAGCTTCATTACCCAATACCAGATCGAGTACAGCCTCTCCTCTTGTAGGATTATCCACATACTGTGTCAGGAAACCCTCCTGAACACACCGAACAAACTCCTCCCCATCCAAACCCCTTACCCTCGGGATATTCCAATCGATATTTGGGAAATTAAAGTCTCCCATCACGACAACTCTGTTATTATTACATCTCTCCAGGATCTGTTTCACTGTCTGCTCCTCAACTTTTGGGCGGCCAATAGAAAACACCCAGTAAAGTTATTGACTCCTTCCTGTTCCAAACTTCCACCCACTGAGACTCCATAGACAATCCCTCCACGGTGTCCACCTTCTCTACAGCTGTGACACTATCTCTGATCGACAGTGCCACTCCCCCACCTCTTTAACCTCCCTCCCTGTCCCTCCTGAAACATCTGAAACCCAGCTCTTGAAGTATCCAGTCCTGTCCCTGAGACATCCAAGTCTCTGTAATGGCCACAACATCACATTTCCGAGTAGTGATCCATGCTCTAAGCTCATCCACTTTGTTCACAACACTCCGAGCGTTCAAATAGACACATCTCAAACCTTCAGCCTGAGCACTCCCCTTCTCAAACACCTGCCCATCCTCCCTCTCACACTGTCGACAATCTCTCTCTATCTGTGAGCTAACCTCCTCTCTCCCAGTCACTTCATTTCGATTCCCTCCCCACAACCATTCCAGATTAAACTCTCCCCAGTAGCCTTCGCAAACCTTCCCGCCAGGATATCGGTCCCCCTGGGATTCAAGTGCCACCCGTCCTTTTTGTACAGGTCACACCTGCCCCTAAAGAGGTCCCAATGATCCAGGAACCTGAATCCCTGCCCCCTGCTCCAATCCCTCAGCCACACATTCACCCTCCACCTCATTCCACTGTTCTCAGTAATCAGATTCACTGCAGCGACAACAGTTTCATTTGTGTTTGAATTACCACCCGGTTTTCTGCTAGAAATTATTTTATTGTTGCTTCAATGGTTTAAAATTAGTTTTATTTGTTTTTAATTTGTACTTCAGGTATTTTCTGGGATTTGTCTTATGACCCTGCATTGTTAGGAATCTGTCCTGGTTGTCTTTTGGAAAACAATATTTCTCTCTCTCTCTTTGTGTCTCCCTCCCTCTCCCTGGCATTGGAAACTCTGCTGGCCAGGTGAAAGCAAGGATCCTGGCCTTTCCAGAGTGCAAATGTTGCTGTTGCTGGTTCTCTGGCTAGTTACTGGAGTCCTTTTCTCTTTGAGAGGCTATTCTGACATCGAGCTTGTCTGTCTGTTCATCAAGGGAATTGTCGAGTTTTGCCAAAAAAACTAAGTTTCAGCATCACGAGAGCATTTATATTTTCTGTCCTAAACCTGTAGTAAGACATTTATATGGTGAAGTTTGTATGATTGAAATATTTCCTATATTCAATAAGGCATATACAGTATCATGGTTATGCTTTTTGCGTGTAATTGTAAACATTTTATTTCTGTACATGTGAACTGTATTCTGAAATAAACATTGGCTGATAAAAACTCCCTCGTGAGTCATTTGAATCAGATTTGAAATGAAATATCTCAGTCTCACCCGAGTCAAATTCAAAGTACAAAATGTGTGACCCGGGCGGGCTCCATAAAACACTTTGGAGTTTCTGACCTGAACCATAACAGAGCTGAACTCTTCATTTTTGGCCTCTTTGCAACAGTGAGTATGTGACTGAACCAATCCATTGGAACCAGTTGCACAGAGTAACACTGGAGGAAAATTCTGGCATCGCACTCTGAAGCTGACGGTGGTCTGCTGTGACCCAGGCAGTAGCTTGAACAAGAATACAGGTTAGACATGTTTTAATGTGTGGAGCCTCTTCAAATGCAGGGTTAAATCAAGCATTTCATGCTCACATCACAGAGAAATGGTGAGGGATGTAGCATCACATGGACAAACACTGAGTCCCTTCATCTCTGATATCCAGTTGGTGGCGGTGTGCCCCATGTGAAACGTACACTGCAGGAAGTCACTACTTAGAACATAGAAACACAGAACATTACAGCACAGTACGGACCCTTCAGCCCTCAATGTTGTGCCGAGCTTTGTCCAACCCCAAGATCAAGCTATCCCACTCCCTATCATTCTAGTGTGCACTCTATCAATCCCTCTCATCATCTTATGAACCTCTATTAAGTCGCCTCTCATCCTCCTCCGCTCCAAAGAGAAAAGCCCCAACTCCCTCAACCTTTCCTTATAAGGCCTACCTCCAAACCAGGCAGCATCCTGGTAAATCTCCTCTGCACTCTCTCCAATGCTTCCACATCCTTCTTATAGTGAGGTGACCAGAACTGCACACAATATTCCAAATATGGTCTCACCAATGTCCGGTGTAGTTGCAGCATAACCCCACGGCCCATAAACTCAAACCCCCTGTTAATAAATTCTAACACACAATAAGCCTTCTTCACGGCTCTATCCACTTGAGTGGCAACCTTCAGAGATCTGTGGATATGAACCCCAAGATCTCTCTGTTCCTCCACATTCCTCAGAACCCTGCCGTTGACCCTGTAATCCACATTCAAGTTTGTCCTCCCCAAAATGAATCACCTCACACTTATCAGGGTTAAACACCATCTGCCACTTTTTGGCCCAGCTCTGCATCTTATCAATGTCTCTTTGCAGCCGACAAGAGCCCTCCACCTCATAAGAACAGAAGAACATAAGAACATAAGAAATAGGAGCAGGAGTAGGCCATCTAGCCCTTCGAGCCTGCCCCGCCATTCAATAAGATCATGGCTGATCTGTTGTGGCTCAGTTCCACTTTCCCGCCCTCTCCCCATAACCCTTAATCCCCTCTCTTATCAAGAACCCATCAACCCGCTTCTTAAAAATATTTAGCGAGGCAGCCTCCACCACTTCAACGGGCAGAGAATTCCAGAGATTCACCACCCTTTGAGTGAAGAAGTTCCTCCTCAACTCCGTTCTAAACCGCCTCCCCTTTATCTTGAGGCTGTGCCCCCTAGTCCTACTGTCTTTTTTGAGCGGGAAGAGTCTCTCCACCTCTATCCTATCCATCCCATTCATCATCTTATACGTCTCAATGAGATCTCCCCTCATTCTTCTAAACTCTAACGAGTACAAGCCTAGTTTATTCAGCCTCTCCTCATAGCTCAATCCCCTCAACTCCGGTATCAGCCTAGTAAACCTCCTCTGCACTCCCTCCAGGGCCAAAATATCCTCATCCACTACTCCACCAATCTTGTTGTCAGCAAATTTACTGACCCATCCTTCTGCCCCCTCTTCCAAGTCATTGATGAAAATCACAAATAACAGAGGACCCAGCACTGACCCCTGTGGTACACCGCTGGTAACTGGCCTCCAGTCTGAAAATTTTCCCTCCACCACCACCCACTGTCTTCTATGAGACAGTAAAAAGTCTGACAACAACAGGTTTAAGCCCAACCAATTTATTTGATAGTAAATTTTCAAGCTTTTGGGTTTGTCCCTTCGTCAGGTGAATGGAGAGTTCTGGCCTCAGACAGAGCATATAAAGCACAGACAGTTTACAGATCACTGATTAGAATGCGAATCTTTACACCTAACCTGCTGTTCAAGTCCTAAAGTGGCCGACAATGTGAGTGGAAGGAGCACTGATCACAGGTTAAAGAGATGTGTATTGTCTCCAGACAGCACAGTGAGTGAGGTTTTGCAAACCCAGGCAAGTCAAGGGGGTTACAGATAGTGCGACATGAACCCAAGATCCCTGTTGCGACCGTCCTCATGTGTGAGGAACTTGGCTATCAGTCTCTGCTCAGCGACTCTGCGCCATCGTGTGTCGTGAAGGCTGCCTTGGAGAATGCTTACCCGAAGGTCAGAGGCTGAATGCCCATGACCACTGAAGTGTTCACCAACAGGAAGGGAACAGTCTTGCCCGGTGATTGTCTTCTATTAGACAGCCAGTTACTTATTCAATCAGCCAAATTTCCTTCTATCCCACACATCCTTATCTTCCTCATCAGTCTACCATGGGGAACCTTATCAAACGCCGTACTAAAATCCACATATTCGGCATCAACAGTTCTATCTTCATCCACACACGTGGTTTCCTCCTTAAAGAATTCAATCAAATTTGTGAGCCAGGACTTACCCCTCATGAATCCGTGCTGACTATCCCGGATTAAACTGTATCTTTCCAAATGGTCATAAATCCTGTCTCTCAGGATCCTTTCCTTTAACTTACTGACTACTGAAGTAGGACTTACTGGCCTATAATTACCAGGGTCATTCCTATTTCTTTTCTTCAAGACAGAAACAAAATTAGCCATTCTCCAGTCCTCTGGCACTATCCCAGTGGACAGCGAGGACCCAAAGATCAAAGCTAAAGCCTCTGAAATCTCATCCCTTGCCTCCCAAAGTATCCTAGGATGTATCCCATCTGGTCCAGGGGACTTATCCACTCTCAATTTTTTTTCTTCAAAATTAGCGATTCATCTTCCCTCAGGACATCTACCTCCTCCATCCTATCAGCCTGTATCACACTCTCACCCTCAAAAACATGGCCTTTCTCCTTAGTGAACACTGAAGAAAAGTATTCATTCAACGCCTCACCTATCTCTTCTGACTCCATGCACAAGTTCCCACTACGAGCCTTGACTGACCCTAACCTCACCCTGGTCATCCTTTTATTTATTTTATTCATTATGCAGCAAATTCTATCCCAAGGGAAGGCAATGGCTGAGTGGTATCAGCTCACACCCATTGAATGACAGCTCGGGACCGACCAGAGGAATGTCCTCATTCCAATTTGCATCTTTATACTCAGTGTGCAGTTAGATATATACTGACCTTCTCTGTAAAGTGATGCACCCACTGTTCCATCGGCATCGATGGACTCTATAAGGACCAGGAATGCAATTAGGAGAAAGAGTGCCTTCATCATCCTGCACTGATCTCCTCACGATCAAACTGAGATTGTAAAGTACATGAGCTCTTTATATGAGCACACAGAGTATTCAAAGTTAATAATCAGACACATTGGATACGTTGAATGGACACTCCATTAACTGAACCCAACATTAACTGGAATCATTATTTAAAATTAAAATTGGTGTGACTGGTCTAACAAATGATTGATCTGAGGAAGGTTTATGCACATAATTTATTGCATTCAAAGATGAACAAAACAATAAAGACAGAAACCATTTGATCCAACTTGCTACATTCAAAATGCAATCCAATTATCCTCACTTCCCTCTGCTCTTTGACTCTAACCATGCAATAACACCTTCTCCTAAATTAATCATCCAATTCATCCTTTAAGGGAATTCGTAGGTTTTTCTCCAAAGACAATTCAGGCAGCATGTCCCAACTCACAACTGATTGCAAGAAATAAACTATTTTTATTGTTCTGCAGAATCTATGTGTACAAGTTTGCTGACCGCGCGCTTCCGAAAATCTCCAAAGGTCACGACTGGGAGAGGATCTGGAGAGATCTCCCTGGTGCCCTTCCACCATTGATTGTCCTTTTATCCATCGTTTGGGCAGCACAGTAGCACAGTGGGTTAGCACTGCTGCTTCACAGCTCCAGGGTCCTGGGTTCGATTCCCAGCTTGGGTCACTGTCTGTGTGGAGTTTCCGCATGCTCCTTGTGTCTGCGTGGGTTTCCTCCGGGTGCTCCAGTTTCCTCCCACAGATCAAAGATGTGCAGGTTAGGTTGATTGGCCATGCTGGAATTGCCCTTAGTGTCCTGAGGTGCGTAGGTTAGAGGGATTAGTGGGTAAATATGAAGGGATTTGTTGTAGGACCTGGGTGGGATTGTGGTCAGTGCACACTCGATGGGATGAATGGCCTCTTTCTGTGCTGTCGGGTTTCTATGATTCGATGAGAAGCAACCCTGTCTTCCACAGCTGAATCACGATGTTAATTGTGACATCTTGCTGTGAGAAAATTAGTTGCTAAATTTCCTGTATTCCAGCTCCTTAAAGGTTGTACAACCAAATAAACCTGTTGGACTTTAACCTGGTGTTGTGAGACTGCTTACTTCTAAAATTCTAACAGGACTAAACAGGGTAGATACAGGGAGGATATTCCCGATGGTGGGGGAATCCAGAACCAGGGGTCACAGTCTGAGGGTTCAGGGTCGACCATTTAGGACGGAGCTGAGGAGACATTTCTTCACCCAAAGATTGGTGAATCTGTGGAATTCATTCCCATTGGAAGTCGTTGATGGCAACACATTAAATGGCTGGATCTAGAACTTGGGGTGAATGGGATCAAAGAATCTGGGGAAATTGCAGGATGAGGCTATTGATTGGATGATCAGCCATGATCGTGATGATTGGTGGATCAGGATCGAAGGCCAAATGGCCTCCTTCTGCTCCGATATTTTATGTTTCTATGTTTCGATCTGTTAATTCCAGTTTACATGTTAATAAGCATTTGAATTGATAATGTATTGTGGAAATACAATTTCACCAATAATTCCTGGCAGTGTTTATTATTTAACTCTACTCTCTGTGCCTGAAGTTGTGTGGTAGCCTTCCTGCTGGATACTGAAGGAAGAAGTTGGATCAGAGACTGGCCGAGGTGTGTGGGGTCTGTAATTAATGAAATAAACCTGTTGGATTTTAACCTGGTGTTGTGAGGCTAATTATTTATCAAATTCTAACAGGACTGGACAGGGTAGATGCAGGGGGGACGGGGGGGTGGGGTGGGGTAGGGTTCTCCCCCATGGTGCTGGAGTCCAGAACCAGGGTTACAGTCTGAGGACACGGGGTTGACCATTTAGGGCGGAGGTGAGGAGACATTTCTTCACCCAAAGAGTGATGAGCCTGTGGAATTCATTCCCACCGGAAGTAGTTGATGCCAAAACATTGAATGCATCCAAGAGGCAGCTGGATATCGCACTCGGGGCCAATGGGATCAAAGGTTATGGGGAAAAAGCAAGATTAGGCAATTGAGTTGGATGATCAGCCATGATTGTGATGAATGGCGGAGCAGGTTCGAAGGGACAAGTGGCCTCCTTCTGTTCCTATCTTTTATGTTTCTAGATATAATTTCCAGGTTATATTTTAACAAACATTTGAATTAATGTATTGTGGAAATACAATTTCACCAATAATTCCTGGCAGTGTTTATTATTTATCTCTACTCTCTGTGCCTGAATTCATAGAACACAGACATCATAGCACAGTACAGGCCCTTCAGCCCTCAATGTTGTGTTGAGCTATGTTTGAAAACAAGATCAAGCTATCCCACTCCCTATCATTCTGGAGTGCTCCATGTGCCTATCCAATAACCACTTGAAAGTTCCTAAAGTGTCCGACTCCACTATCACAGCAGGCAGTCCATTCCACACCCCAACCACTCTCTGGGTGAAGAATCTACCTCAGACATCCCTCCTATATCTCCCACCATGGAACTTATAGTTCTGTCCCCCAGTAACAGTTACATCCACCCGAGGAAATAATCTCTGAACGTCCACTCTATCTATCCCCGTCATCCAGTATTAAGTCGCCTCTCATTCTCCTCCGCTCTAAAGAGAAAAGCCCCAGCTCCCTCAACCTTTCCTCATGAGACCTACCCTCCAAACCAGGCAGCATCCTGGTAAATCTCCTCTGCACTCTCTCCAATGCTTCCACATCCTTCTTATAGTGAGGTGACAAGAACTGCACACAATATTCCAAATGTGGTCTCACCCAAACACTTCTCCGCAGTCACCCAGCTGCTCACAGGAGGCATTGCTGCTGACTGTACATCCATTTCATTTCAATTCCAGAATTTTGTGACCCTCATCTGTTTAAAATTGTTTGTTGGAGCAAGCTGAGAGGAGGATCGATTTGTGGCTGGAATGTGAAGGTAAGCGATTGATTTGTTTTAGTTTATCGCGGGTTTTTCTTTTTACAAGTTAGTTTAACTGAAAAGTGGAAGTGTGCGGCGGGGTGACCTGGGAAGGATTTTTTTAGCACGAGGTTTAAAAGACAGGCCACACTAACCAGCGGGCAGTGTCGGTAACGGGCAGCGGAGTGAGCAGGTAGCAGAGTGAGAGCTGAAGGGCTTTGGCTCAACGGGCAAGAAACGGGCGAGGCAGGGTAGGTTTAATTCTCCGTTTCTTTTCCTGTGGAATTTGAAGAAAAGGGGAATTACGAGTGTGAGACCAGTTTGTTGTTCTCAGTGTCGGATGTGGGAGGTCCTCGAGTCTCCTGGCCTCCCAGATGTCCGTATCTGTGCCGTGTGCATCGAGCTGCAGCTCCTAAGGGACCGCGTTAGGGAACTGGAGCTGCAGCTGGATGAGCTCCGTCTGGTCAGGGAGAATGAGGAGGTGATAGAGAGGAGTTACAGGCAGGTGGTCACACCGGGGCCACGGGAGGCAGGGATGTGGGTCACAGTTAGGAAGGGGAAAGGTCAGGTACAGAGAGCACCCCAGTGAATGTGCCCCTTAACAATAAGTACCCCTGTTTGAGTACTGTTGGGGGGGGACAGCCTACCTGGGGGAAGCAGCAGTGACCGTGCCTCCGGCGTGGGGTCTGGCCCTGTAGCTCAGAAGGGTAAGGAAAGGAGGAGGAAGGCAGTAGTGATAGGGGACTCTACAGTGAGGGGGTCGGACAGGCCAGTCTGCGGCGGCAGACGGGAGTCTCGGATGGTGGTTTGCCTTCCTGCTGCCGGGATCCGGGATGTTTCTGGTCACGTCCCAGAAATGCTGAAGTGGGAGGGAGAGGAGCCAGAGGGAGTGGTGCGTATTGGAACCGCTGATATAGGGAGGAAAAGGGAAGGGGTGATGGAAAGAGAATATAGGGAGTTATGTGGAGAATTGAGAAGGAGGAACACAAAGGGAGTAATCCCGGGATTGCTGCCTGTGCCACGGGAAAGTGAGAGCAGGAATGGAATGAGGTGGAGGGTGAATGTGTGGCTGAGGGATTGGAGCAGGGGGCAGGGATTCAGGTTCCTGGATCATTGGGACCTCTTTAGGGGCAGGTGTGACCTGTACAAAAAGGACGGGTGGCACTTGAATCCCAGGGGGACCGATATCCTGGCGGGAAGGTTTGCGAAGGCTACTGGGGAGAGTTTAATCTGGAATGGTTGTGGGGAGGGAATCGAAATGAAGTGACTGGGAGTGAGGAGGTTAGCTCACAGATAGAGAGAGATTGTCGACAGTGTGAGAGGGAGGATGGGCAGGTGTTTGAGAAGGGGAGTGCTCAGGCTGAAGGTTTGAGATGTGTCTATTTGAACGCTCGGAATGTTGTGAACAAAGTGGATGAGCTTAGAGCATGGATCACTACTCGGAAATGTGATGTTGTGGCCATTACAGAGACTTGGATGTCTCAGGGACAGGACTGGATACTTCAAGTGCCGGGTTTCAGATGTTTCAGGAGGGACAGGGAGGGAGGTTAAAGAGGTGGGGGAGTGGCACTGTTGATCAGAGATAGTGTCACAGCTGTAGAGAAGGTGGACACCGTGGAGGGATTGTCTATGGAGTCTCAGTGGGTGGAAGTCTGGAACAGGAAGGAGTCAATAACTTTACCGGGTGTTTTCTATTGGCCGCCCAAAAGTTGAGGAGCAGACAGTGAAACAGATCCTGGAGAGATGTAATAATAACAGAGTTGTCGTGATGGGAGACTTTAATTTCCCAAATATCGATTGGAATATCCCGAGGGGAAGGGGTTTGGATGGGGAGGAGTTTGTTAGGTATGTTCAGGAGGGTTTCCTGACACAGCATGTGGATAATCCTACAAGAGGAGAGGCTGTACTCGATCTGGTATTGGGTAATGAAGCTGGACAGGTGTCAGATCTCTCAGTGGGAGAGCATTTTTGGAATAATGATCATAACGCTGTCTCATTTACACTAGCATTGGAGAGAGATCAGATCAGGCAAGACAGGAAAGTGTTTATCTGGAGGAAGGGGAATTATGAAGCCATCAGGCAGGAAATTAGAGACATAAATTGGAAGGAGGTTTTCTTGGGGAAATGCACAGAAGTAATGTGGCAGATTTTCAAGGAATGTTTGTCTGGAGTTCTGCACGACAACGTTCCAATGAAAAAGAGAAACAGGGTTACAGGAACTGTGGTGCACAAAAGTTGTAATGAATTTAGTCAAAAAGAAAAGAAAAGCGTACAAAAGGTTCAGGGATCTCGGTAATGTTAGGGATCTACAGGAGAATATGACTTGTTGGAAGGAACTTAAAAAGGAAATTAGGAGATCCAGAAGGGGTCATGAGAAGGACTTGGCAGGTTAGATTCAGGAAAACCCCAAGGCATTCTACAAGGATGTGAAAAGTAAAAGGATGAGATGTGAAGGAATAGGACCTGTCAAATGTGATGGTGGGAAAGTTTGTATAGAAGCGGTAGAAATAGCAGAGATACTCAATGAATACTTTACTTTGGTATTCACGGTGGAAAAAGATCTTGGTGGTTGTAGTGCTGACTTGCAGTGAACTGAAAAGCTTGAGTATGTTGACATTAAGAAAGAGGATGTGTTGGAGCTTTTGAAAAGCATCAAGTTAGATAAGTCACCGGGACTGGATGGGATGTACCCCAGGTTACTGTGGGAGGCGAGGGAAGAGATTGCAGAGCCTCTGGTGATGATTTTTGCATCATCAATGGAGATGGGAGAGGTTCCGGAGGATTGGAGGATTGCGGATGTGGTTCCTTTATTCAAGGAAGGGAATAGGGATAGCCCAGGAAATTATCGACCAGTGAGTCTAACGTCAGTGTTTGGTAAGTTGATGGAGAAGATCCTGAGAGACAGGATTTCTGAGCATTTGGAGAAGTATAGTATGATCAAAAATACTCAGCATGCCTTTGTCAAAGGCAGATCGTGCCTTAAGGGCCTGGTTGGGGTCCGGATTCATAGGACTCTCAAATTGGCCTCGCAGGTAGAGGAAGTGGTTAAGAAGGCGGATGGTGTACTGGCCTTCATCAATCGAGGAATTGAGTTTAGGAGTCGGGAGATAATGCTGCAGCTTTATAAGACCCTGGTCAGACCCCACTTGGAGTACTGTGCTCAGATGTGGTCGCCTCATTACAGGAAGGATGTGGAAGCCATTGGAAGGGTGCAGAGGAGATTTATAAGGATGTTGCCTGGATTGGGTGGCATGCCTTATGAGAATAGGTTGAGAGACCTCAGTCTTTTCTCCCGAGAGAGACAAAGGATGAGAGGGGACCTGATAGAGGTGTATGAGATGATGAGAGGTATTGATTGGGTGGATTCTCAGTAATTTTTTCCCAGGGATGAAATGGCTGCCACAAGAGGACACAGGTTTAAGGTGCTGGGGAGTAGGTACAGAGGAGATGTCAGGGGTAAGTTTTTCACTCAGAAGGCGGTGGGTGAGTGGAATCGGCTGCCGGCAATGGTGGTGGAGACGGATTCGATAGGGTCTTTTAAGAGACTTCTGGATGAGTAAATGGACCTTAGTAAGACTGAAGGTTATAAGTAAACCTAGTAGGTAGTAGTTTATGGGTGGCACGGTAGCACAGTGGTTAGCACTGCTGCTTCACAGCTCCAGGGACCTGGGTTCAATTCCTGGTTTAGGTCACTGCCTGTGTGGAGTTTGTACATTCTCCTCGTGTCTGCGTGAGTTTCCTCCCACAGTCCAAAGATATGCGGGTTAGGTTGATTGGCCATGCTAAAAAAGAATTGCCCACCCTGTGTAGGTTAGAGGGATTAGTGGGTAAATATGTAGGGATATGGGGGTAGGGTGTGGGTGGGATTGTGGTTGGTGCGGACTCGATGGACCGAATGGCCTCTTTCTGTACTGTCAGGTTTCTATGTACACTTTCTATGTAGAGATATGTTCGGTGCAACTTGTGGGCCGAAGATCCTGTTTGTGCTCTCGTTTTTCGATGTTCTATAATATTCAACTTGGATGATAATAGAGTCATAGAAACCCCGATGGTGCAGAAAGAGGCCCTTTGAGTCTGCACCAAACACAATCCCACCCAGGCTTTAACTCCATATCCCTCCATATTATACTCACTCATCCCTCCAACCTGTGCATCCCTGGACACTGAGGTACAATTTCTTAGCGTCACCAATCAACCCAACCTACACATCTTTGGACTGTGGGAGTAAACTGGAGTACCCGGAGGAAACCCACGCAGACACGAGGGGAATGTGCGAACTCCACACAGACAGTGACCTGAGCCAGGAATCAAACCCAGGACCCTGGAGCTGTGAAGCAGCAGTGCTAACCACTGTGCTACCGCGCCTCCCAATGATGATGATGAAGTGTTTGTGTTAGTTCCGTCCTCTGTCAATCTTATTTAAGATTGGAATGTAGTCCTGGCAATAACATACCTGACACAGGCTCGAAATCAGACAGGCACACACTTTCTAAAGTAGAAAAATGCAATGGGTGGCAGCTTAACACTTCAGCAATGCCTTCATTTCACATCATCAGCAATTGGCAGGAGAGACATTGTTTCCATTTGATTCATCTCCAGTGATCCACAGACAAAGAGAAATTATCAAAAGATGGAACGGTGCATGCTTCTACACATTAACCCAGTCTGACTAGATAATGATGAGGAATAAGAACTTGGGAAGACTCTCCAACGACACCCAAGGATCGCTGGGTGTTAATGTGGAGAATAAAAGCTGGGTTGCTGATTGCACATGAAGGCAGATTTGTCGCACGGATCAACAGGATGGAAATGTATCATTATTTCCCACCAATCCTGCAAAACCAAGTGATGACCAAGAACAGGAGCATAAATTACTTCCCATCCGCTCCCCTCCCCAAAAAAAAGCAGAACACAGGGAATGTTTTGGGAAATGGAAAGCTGAGCTGATTCTCCCCACATCAATCCTGAATTTCTTGGGAATGGTAATCCTTTGACAAGGTCCCACATGGAGGGTCACTTAGGAGGTTCAGTCACTAGATATACATGGGGGGGGAGTAAATTGGATTAGATATTGGCTCAAAGGAAGAAGCCAGCGAGTGGTTGTGGAGGATTGCTTCTCTGAGTTGAGCCTGTGACTAGTGGTGTGCCACAGGGATCAGTGTTGGGTCCATTGTTGTTTGTCATCTATATCAATGATCTGGATGACAATGTGGTAAATTGGATCAGCAAATCTGCTGATGATACAAAGATTGGAGGTGTAGTGGGCAGTGAGGAAGGTTTTCAAAGCTTGCAGAGGGATTTGGACCAGCTGGAAAAATGGGCTGAAAAATGGCAGATGGAGTTTAATGCAGATAAGTGTGAGATATTGCAGTTTGGAAGGACAAACCAAGGTAGAACATACAAGATAAATGGTAGGACACTGAAGAGTAAAACAGAGGGATCTGGGAATACAGATACATAAGTCTCTAAAAGTTGCGTCACCGGCAGATTAGGGTCATAAAGAGTGCTTTTGGTACATTGGTCTTTTTTCATCAAAGTATTGAGTATAAGAGTTGGAATGTTATGGTGAGGTTGTATAAGACATTGGTGAGGCCGAATTTAGAATATTGTGTGCAGTTTTGGTCACCTCATTACAGGAAGGATATTAATAAGGTTGAAAGATTACAAAGAAGGTTTACAAGGATGTTGCTGGGACTTGAGAAGCTGAGTGACAGAGAAAGGTTGAATAGGTTCGGACTTTATTCCCTGGAGTGTAGAAGAATGAGGGAAGATTTGATAGAGGTGTATAAAATGAGATGGGTTTCGATAGAATGAATGCAAGCAGGCTTTTTCCACTGAGGCTCAGGGAGAAAAAGACGAGAGGACATGGGTTAAGGCTGAAGGGGAAAAGTTTAAAGGGAATATTAGGGGCGGGGATTCTTCACACAGAGAGTGGTGGGAGTGTGGAATGAGCTGCCGGATAAAGTGGGAAATGTGAGCTCACTTTTAACATTTAAGAGAAACTTGGACAGGTTCATGGATGAGAGGGGTGTGGAGGGATATGGTACAGGTGCAGGTCAGTGGGACCAGGCAGAAAAATGCCAAAAGGCCTGTTTCTGAGCTGTAATGTTCTGTGGTTCTATGGTGTGAAGATTGAACTCATTCCCTTGAACAATGTCAGCAGGATTGGGCAATGATCAGCTACAGGATACTGACCCAATATATTAACATGAACCCCACACCACCGAGCTCCGTCCCACTGGTCCTAATTGGACCATTCCTCTCTGTCACACTATAATTGGGCGCATTGTTTACCTTTGCATGTGCAAAGATTATTTAAGGTTGGAACAATTCCCATAACCTCCCTACACTGTTGAAAGAGACTATACATCCATCGAGCCTGCAAGCAATTTCCTAAAGAGTATCCTGGTTCACCACCCTGCCCCATACCTGGAACCCCACACATTTGTCATGGCTCCTGAATCAAGCCTACAATTACTTGGTCACCAAGGGGGAACACAGCATGGCCAATCCAGCTAACCTACACATCTTTAGAATGTGGGAGGAAACGGCAGCACCCGGAGAAAAGACACACACTAACACAGGGAGAATGTAGAAACTCCATACAGACAGTACCTGAGGCTGGAATTGGACCAGGGTCCCTGGCGTTGTCAGAGAGCAGTGCTAATCACTGTGCTACCATGTCACCCTTTGCTTTTCTACTCGCTCATCTTTTTGTGGAGTCCATCGCTTTGTGCAATATACACACCATCCTGCTTTATGCAGCTACTGGCTGTTCACTCTGGTTCACCGTCACTTTCACTTTTGATTGTTTTTGGGTCATTTGTTATCAAAAGTTCAAATATAAACACTGCATTGAGAAAATGGCTTCTATTGTTCTAGGAACTGTGACTGTACTGAGTTGTTTGAAAAATATTTTTTGGTATTTTATGCTAACAGGCTGGTATGCACTGGTGAACCAATCCTGGTTATGCTCTATATCAGAGGATGCTCGATTGTCAACTGACTGGGGACCAATGGAGTTCTGTCATCACATTTTAAACCCGGTGGTCCCATTTGTTCTTATTCTGCTGATCAATGTTTTCACAATCAGAAACATTCTGGTGAAAAGTACAGCCTGCCGGAGACTCTGAGCTCAAAATTGTGGGAAGGCTACCAGAGACCCAGAGATAGAGGGGAGAAGGAAATCCATCATTCAACTGCTTGTAATTTTGGGGAATTTTATACTCTTATGGTTACTGTTAATGGTAAATTCTACATGGGTCAGAATGCATTGGATGGATTTTACCTATGTATTTATGCATAACTGTGTGCGAGAAATGACCTTCATGCTCCAGCTCCTGAATTGCTGCACAAAAGCTTGAATTTATGCTGTGACCCAGACTAAGTTCAGAGCACAATTGAAGGAGATGATGGGATATCACTTTAAAATATTTGTTAATTCATTAAATATTGAGAAAAAAATGATAAAATGGAAGCAGTTTTATTTTTCTCGAATGACAATTTCTCCTGGGTGTCAACAGTACACATTTTCTATTGGGAAGTATCTACCTTACTATTGTTAAGTATTGTAAATGAATCTAGATTTGAGCGAGGGACTCTGGTCTTTTTGAGCTATGGACATTTGGGTTAATGGACAAAAAATGCATTCTACTGGGGTGGAAACTTGAAGTTTTTAAAAGGAGTCAGGATTCTTTCTTTACTCTTTCAAGGGTAACTGTGGTTGAGACAGCATTTAATGCCAATTCCAAACTTGAAACAAAAATAATTCAAAGGCTATTTTTCAAGTGCCAACTTTATTATTAGTGATCTGGGATCACATGTAGGTCACAACAGGGAATGACAACATATTTTATAACCTGAAGAAGAACAAAAAAACTGATTTTTTATTTACAAAAATCGACAATGATTGAAGGTAATCATTCAACATTTCATTCCAGATTTTCATTGAAGTATTGTGCTTGAGTGGAAACTGAAACAGGGCCCCCAGAACATTGTCCAAAGTCTCTGTATTACTAGTCCAGTGACATTGCCCCTGGGCCCCCATATGCACCTTTTCTTATTGAAAACACTGGTTTCGGGTTTTATGATACAATGACCCTGGTTTAGAAGCTATCGTGTGTTGGCAGGAATAAAGCTTATGACATTAGCAGCAGGTTGGAGGCCAGGAGATGCAAATAATTGTCTTTGTTCACAAGTGGTGGTGGCAGAAGTTACATTTTTGAAGCCATTCTGTTAGCTTGGCTGGAGTGTTTTTGCGATCGGGGGCTATATTCAAGTGTTATTTTTTGGTTGTGGAATGAAACATGTTCCCTGTAGTGAATGAAAATAATTTAATTTCACGCATTGACTCATGGAAGGTGGGATATGTGTTGCAGTTCTGAGCAGGTATTGGTCCATTCATATCAGCATATAAAACACACATTCAGCAGGGGAAATGGTCTTTCCCCACTGCATCCTCTTTCTGAGGTTTAAATCCTGGTTCAGACATCTGAAAGAACCAAATCCTGGCATTTGCAAATGTTGGGAGGCTTGCAGAGTATTTATGATCCATCTGTTTGAGGATGTCCATTTCATGCACAAACTCTGATCTCACTGTCCCCGGGTGGGGATCAGGTTTGCCAAATCACTGATGTGGTGTCGAAGGGGTCTAGGCTGATGAGCACTCAGTGGTCGTGTGCAGGTGAGGCTGTTCTGCACAATGCACAGAGGGATGCTGCACATTTCACTTTGAGATATCTCAGCCCTGGGATCATGCGTTGCCTTGTCAAGATGAGAACCTGCTATTCACTTGGGTAACGAGGAACTTCAGTTGCTCGAGCCCAGGGACTGGGGCTTGGCCAATGATCAGGAGAATGGAAAATATTAATTGTCTTTGCATGGTTTTGAGGGTTCCCTTTCAGGGTCGATCACAATTGGAAGGTTTCAACTTCCACTGCTGTGAGTTCTTAGTCTGTACAGCGATAGTTGGGCAGTTGGCTCCTGAACTTGGGCCAACCTTTCTGCGCTGGAATGACAGATGTCCTTCTGTGTGGAATCTCGCCTGCCTCCATAACGAATATATCTGCAGAGCAGCAGACTTTTCGGTTCAGCATAAGATCCAATATGGTGTTGGCCACCGTGCTGGTGAACGGGATAAAGGATCCTCCCTTTATTGTAACACGACTGTCATGTGAGGAATGGTCAGGTAATGCTGTAACTCCAGCTCGCTGATCAATTCTGTGGAACATCGCCACACATTTTTGGAGCATTGTAGAATTTGTTCTGTTCCAATGTTCCAGTTGGTCACAATTTTGAAGTGTACATAGAGTTATTTCTGCTTCTATCTGCTTTCTGGTTTGACAGGCCGCTGCCTGGAGTCCATTTTCTTCGGATCTTCAATAGTAACTGCCCGAGTTCATTCCCACAGGGAAATATTCCAATTCCTAGCAGCTTGTGGGCAGTTAATTTGTCATCTCTCACATCACTCCTTCCTGATATGGGATAAAGTACTTATTTTCCAAATCTGGAATCTTGAATTATTGACTTTCATGGTTCCTTTTAATCTTCTGCTGATGTCAAGTTGCCGAAAGGAGATTCCTGATGAAAAGACATTGCGTGCTGCAAAGGGAATGTTTACACCATTAGCACCAGGTTAAAGAATATAATATATACAAACAGCTGCCATGGTGTAGGTCTGTCTGGGACAGACTTCCCATCTGCTAAAACATTGTGCTGGCTTGACTGGAATGTTTCTCGAATCCAATGAGCTCGACATTCCACGTGTTTGCCTTTCTCTTCAACAGTTAACAAAAGTCCAGAAACAAGCTTGTGATTATCTGGAGCCATCTTGTCACCCAGACATTGTCAGTTAAAAAAGGGGGAAAAGCATCAGGCTGACCACAAATTTAACAACAAACATATTAGCCTTTGACAGGTCTGAGTAATGATAAAACCATTTCAGACTCACAACGATGACACACAGCAACACATTTACACCCAAGAATCATTGATATGTTATGGACAGCATCCCCAAAACTTCCACAATTTTTGCATTCAGGAAGCCTCCTGCATCCATTAAATCCGAGAAAATTATCTACTTTATGAGGAATAAAAAGTATTTGAAAAAAGGGGTTAACTGAGCTTGTTTGTTTAGTCAATGTAATGATGTTAATCTCCGTAGATACTCATGATGTCACAAGAGACTTTCTATCTCCTGTTAAGAAGGGGTTCCTATTCACGTGTTAGCTGATAGTGTTCGCAGAAGCTTCACCTCCAGCTCATAAAGTTTAGCAGCGCCAGTGACAAGGAGAGGATCGGTCAGAATCTCAGATCAATAGACTGGAGTGTCACAACAATGCATCAGCATCGAATGACAATGGATTGGAATGTTACAGCAATTGATGATAATCTGGGATTAACACAATTGAATGATACGGCAACGGTTCAGAGTCTGAGAACAACCTGGTGGAATATTACAGCAATGGACAGAGCTTTGTCCTATTGGATTGACAAGCTTCATGAAAATAGCTGGTGGATAAGGCCAGTTCATCGGATCACATTTGTAATTCACATTTTCCAGTACTTTTGCTATCCCATCCTGGCCATTATTGGCGTCCCAGGTAAATCTCAATAACCAGTTAATAATTAGATAAGAATGTTTAACTATATTTCTCCTCTCGTCCCTTTGTTTGCTGTTGCTGTTTCTGTTAAGTCTCAGTGTTCAGATATTAACATCCCCATGTCCATTCGCATTTAGAATGTTCTTAATAATTCAATTTCTCCACTTTGCTCCAGGTGGAATCTATCATAAACTTCATATGCACCATCTCACAGTCTGACCTGTATTCATGCATCCAGAGAACATTTGTGTTTGGCTGATGTCTGAATAACTTTTTTCCTCAGGTGGGTGAAACTGGCTGGGAGGTCCCTTGGTTTTCCCAACATAACGAAATTCCTGATGCCGTGTGTGCTGAACCATTCGTCCCACTGACCTGCACTTGAACCTTGTCCCTCCACACCCGTCTCATCCATGAACCCGTCCAAGTCTTTCTTAAATGTTAAAAGTGACCCCACATTGACCACTTTATCCGGCAGCTCATTCCACACTCTCTCCACTCTCTGTGTGAATAAGCCCCACCAAATATTCCCTTTAAACTTTTCTGCTTTCACCCTTAACCCGTGCCCTCTGGTTTTTTCTCCCCTCGCCTCAGTGGAAAAAGCCTGCTTGTATTCACTCTATCGATACCCATCAAAATCTGATACACCTCTATCAAATCTCCCCTCATTCTTCTACACTCCAGGGAATAAAGTCCTAACCTGTTCAATCTCTCTCTGTAACTATCCAGGTGACTATCCAGGTAAGTCTTAAACGATGCCAGTGTGTCTGCCTCCACCACCCTACTTGGCAGTACATTCCAGGCCCCCACCACCCTCTGTGTAAAAAACGTCCCTCTAATATCTGATATACCTCACCCCTCTCACCTTGAACCTGTGACCCCTCGTAATCGTCACCTCCGACCTGGGAAAAAGCTTCCCACTGTTCACCGTATCTATACCCTTCATAATTTTGTACACCTCCATTAGGTCTCCCCTCATTCTCCGTCTTTCCAGGGAGGACAGCCCCAGTTTGCCCAATCTCTCCTCATAGCTCAGACCCAGCATACCAGGCAACATCCTGGTGAACCTTCCCTGCACTCTCTCTAAAGCCTCCATGTCCTTCTGGTAGTGCGGCGACCAGAACTAGACACAGTACTTCAAATGTGGCCTAACCAACGTTCTACGCAGCTCCAACATCAGACTCCACCTTTTATACTCTATACCCCGTCCTATAAAGGCAAGCAGATCACATGCCTTCTTCACCACCTTCTCCACCTGTGCTGCCACCTTCAAAGATTTGTGGACTTGCACACCTCGGTCCCTCTGTGTTTCTAAACTCTTGATGGTTCTGCCATTTATCGTATAACTACCCCACCTCCATTAGTTCTTCCAAAATGCATCACTTCGCATTTATCTGGATTAAATTCCATCTGCCATTTCTCCGCCCAATTGTCCAGCCTATTTATATCCTGCTGTATTGTCCGACAATGTTCATCGCTATCCGCAAGTCCAGCCATCTTCCTGTCATCCACAAATTTGCTGTTAACACCAGTTACACCTTCCTCCAAAACATTGATATATATCTCAAACAGCAGATGTCCCAGGACAGATCCCTGCGGAACACCACTGGTCACAGACCTCCAGCTGGAAAAAGACCCTTCAACTGCTCCCCTCTGTCTCCTGTGACCAAGCCAACTCTCTACCCATCTTGCCACTTCTCCTTGTATCCAATGAGCTTTAACCTTCTTCACCAACCTGCCACGAGGGACTTTGTCAAACGCCTCACTGAAATCCATATGGACGACATCCATGGCCCTTCCTTCATCAACCGCTTTTGTCACCTCCTCAAAAAACTGCACCCAATTTGTAAGTCACGACCTCCCTCTTACAATCACTCCCGAGATTGTTCCGTTCTAAATGCATATACATCCTATCTCTATGTATCCCCTCCAACAATTATAGACCGGTGAGTCTCACTTCTGTTGTGGGCAAGGTTTTAGAAAAAATTATTAGGGATAGGATTTATAGTTATTTGGAGAGTAATGAATTGATTGGAGATAGTCAGCATGGTTTTGTAGCGGGTAGGTCGTGCCTTACTAACCTTATTGAGGTTTTTGAGAAAGTGACCAAAGAGGTGGATGGGGGTAAGGTAGTTGACGTGGTGTATATGGATTTTAGTAAGGCGTTTGATAAGGTTCACCATGGTAGGCTTCTGCAGAAGATGCAGATGTATGGGATTGAGGGTAATCTCGGAAATTGGATCAGGAATTGGCTAGCAGATAGGAGACAGAGGGTGGTGGTTGATGGTAAATATTCGTCATGGAGTTCGGTTACGAGTGGTGTGCCTCAGGGATCTGTTTTGGGGCCACTGCTGTTTGTAATTTTTATTAATGATCTGGATGAGGGTATAGTTGGGTGGATTAGTAAATTTGCTGATGACACCAAAGTCGGAGGTGTGGTAGATTGTGAGGAAGGGTGTCATAGTTTGCAGGAATACTTGGACAGGTTGCAGAGCTGGGCCGAGAGGTGGCGGATGGAGTTTAATGTGGAGAAGTGTGAGGTAATTCACTTTGGTAGGAATAACAGATGTGTTGAGTATAGGGCTAACGGGAGGACTTTGAATAGTGTGGATGAACAGAGGGATCTAGGTGTATGTGTACATAGATCCCTGAAAGTTGGGAATCAAGTAGATAGGGTTGTTAAGAAGGCATACGGCGTCTTGGCGTTTATTGGTAGGGGGATTGAATTTAGGAGTCGCAGCGTCATGTTGCAACTGTACACAACTCTGGTGCGGCCGCACTTGGAGTACTGTGTGCAGTTCTGGTCCCCACATTACAGGAAGGATGTGGAGGTTTTGGAGAGGGTGCAGAGGAGGTTTACCAGGATGTTGCCTGGTATGGAGGGGAGGTCCTATGAGGAGAGACTGAGGGATTTGGGGTTGTTTTCACTGGAAAGAAGGCGGCTAAGAGGGGATCTTATTGAAACATATAAGATGATTAGAGGTTTAGTTAGGGTGGACAGTGATAGCCTTTTTCCCCGGATGGAGAAAGCTAGCACGAGGGGGCATGGCTTTAAATTAAGGGGGGGGTAGTTATAGGACGGATGTCAGGGGTAGGTTCTTTACCCAGAGGGTGGCAAGGGATTGGAATGCCCTGCCTGCTGCGGTTGTAAATGCGCCTAGTTTGGGGGTGTTTAAGAGATCCATGGATAGGTTTATGGACGAAAAGGGATTGGTTTAGGTTAGTGGGTCATTGTTTTTTAACTGGTCGGCGCAACATCGTGGGCCGAAGGGCCTGTTCTGCGCTGTAATGTTCTATGTTCTATGTTCTATGTTCTATTAACAACTTCCCTACCGCAGACGTCAAGCTCACTGGCCTATAATTACCCGGGTTATCCCTGCTACCCTTCTTAAATAACGGTACCGTATTTGCTATCCTCCAATCCTCTGGGGCCTCATCTGTGTCCAATGAAGAGACAAAGATTTCCGTCAGAGGCCCAGCAATTTCACCTCTTGTCTCCCTAAGCAGTCTAGGATAGATGCCATTAGGCTCTGGGGATTTGTCAGTTTTAATGTTCCCTAAAAAACCTAACACTTCCTCCCTTGTAATGGACAGTCTCTCTAACGGGTCAACACTTCCCTCTGAGACATTCCCAGTCATGATGTGGAGATGCCGGTGTTGGACTGGGGTAAACGCAGTAAGAAGTCTGACAACACCAGGTTTAAGTCCAACCGATTTATTTGATAGTAAACTCACAAGATTTCGAAGTTAAATTTCATCAGGTGAATGGAGAGTTCTGGCCTCAGACAGAACATATAAAGCACAGACAGTTTACAGATTACCGATTAGAATGCGAATCTTTACACCTAACCTGCTATTCAATTCTTAAAGTGGCCGACAATCTGTGTGGAAGGAGCACTGACCACAGGTTAAAGAGATGTGTATTGTCTCCCGACAGTACAGTGAGTGAGGTTTTGCAAACCCAGGCAAGTCACGGGGGTTACAGATAGTGTGACATGAACCCAAGATCCCTGTTGAGACCGTCCTCATGTGTGCGGAACTTGGCTATCAGTCTTTGCTCAGCGACTCTGCGCTGTCGTGTGTCGTGAAGGCCTCCTTGGAGAATGCTTACCCGAAGGTCAGAGGCTGAATGCCCGTGACCACTGAAGTGTTCACCAACAGGAGGGGAACAGTCTTGCCTGGTGATTGTCGAGCGATGTTCATTCATCTGTTGTTGTAGCGTCTGCATGGTCTCCCCAATGTACCATGCTTCGGGACATCCCTTCTTGCAACGTATCAGGTAGACAACGTTGGCCAAGTTGCAAGAGTATGTACCATGTACCTGGTGGATGGTGTTCTCGCGTGTGATGATATCATCCGTGTCGATGATCCGGCATGTCTTGCAGAGGTTGCTGTGGCAGGGCTGTGTGGTGTTGTGGTCACTGTTCTCCTGAAGGCTGGGTAGTTTACTGCGAACAATGGTCTGTTTGAGATTACGTGGTTGTCTGAAGGCAAGAAGTGGGGGTGTGGGGATGGCCCTGGCATTCTAATCAGTAATCTGTAAACTGTCTGTGCTTTATATGCTCTGTCTGAGGCCAGAACTCTCCATTCACCTGACAAAGAGTTTAACCTCGAAAGCTTCTGAGTTTACTATCAAATGAATCATTTGGACTTAAACTTGGTGTTGTCAGACTTCTTACTGTGTCCACTCCCAGTCAACATATCCCTTCCCTTTGTGATTACTGATGCAAAGTATTCATTTCGGATCTCCCCTATTCCATTGGATTCTAAGAATAATTCCCCTCCTTGGTCTCTGAGAGGTCTGTTTTTTTTTTCTCTGACAACTCTTTTGTTCCCAACAGATGAATAAAATGCCTTAGGATTCTCCCTAATCCTGTCTGCCAAGAACATTTTGAGACCTCTTTTTGCCCTTCTAACTCCCCGTTTGAGTTCTTTCCTGGTCTCCCTGGATTCGGCCAGAGCTCCATCTGTTTTCAGTTGCCTGAACCTAACATATGCCTGTCTTTTCTTTTTGATCCTCAATTTCCCTGGTTATCCACGGCTCTCGAGTCCTACCTTTCCTATCCTTCCTTTTTACAGGCACATGCCTGTCCTGCAGCCCCATCAACTGTTCCTGAAAAGACTCCCACATTCCTGACGTAGACTTATCCTCAAACAGCCTCTCCCAATCAACGGCCACCAATTCCTGCCTAATCCGGCTATAGTTCGCTTTCCCCCAATTCAGCACCCTACCTGTAGGACAACACTCATCCTTGTCCATTACTATCCTAAAGTTCACAGAATTGTGGTCACTATTTGCCACATGTTCCCCTACTGAAAGTTTGATGACCTGACCGGGCTCATTTCCCAGAATTAGGTCCAGTATATCCCCGTCTCTAATTGGGCTGTTGACATACTTCCAAAGAAACTTCCAGTATGCATTTTACAAATTCCTCCCCGCCCAGACCCCCAGCCCGAAGCACTTTCCAGTCAATTCCAAGGAAATTAAAGTCTCCCACGGCAACAACCCTTTTTTTCCTGCACCCATCCAGAATCTCCTAACATAGCCATTCCTCCACTTCTCTTGGGCTGTTGGGTGGCCTGCAGTATACCCCCAGCACAGTGACTGCAGTAGGTTCATTTCACCACTGCTTCTGGGATTGTGCTCTGCTCTGAAGAACTTTCTGCAACATCACAGGAGATATTCTTTAAAATATTCATTAATTGTAACTGTAAAGCACTCCCCAGGGCTCGGAAAAAATGTTTTCTAAATGTTTAAATTGGACAAAGATTTCTGAACACTTAGGGTCACTTTCAGCCAGTGTGATCAGGTTTTTTGTAAAGCTTTGTTGTACATTGATTTGCTGCAATGGTGATCACCTTAACACAATGATACAGAAACAGGGGGAGAGACAAACAGAAAAGGTACAGAGGAAAAGTCAGATCAGCACAAATGCAGGTAAAGTTTTACACATCACCAATAACTGATATTTGGGACCAGGAAGAAGAGAAAACAAGGGGGATGGGGAACAATGAGGGGGAGAGAAACAGAAACAGACAATGTGAGTGAGAAGGATGGAGAAAGATTGTTCTCAGTTAACAGTTGAGTTGAACAGTCAGGGGCTAAGGTCTGTGGGATGGATGTATCGAATATTAACAAAGACGCCACTCCCGAGTGGATGATATCTGGGAAGGGATGGGATCAGCAGGAGGTTGGATGGAAGATAAGGACTGGAATGAACAAAGAGATAAGCTTGGTCTCCATTCCAGTTCCACAACAAGTACTGTCTGTGTCGTTGGCCAAAAAGTAAAGAATACATTTGATGTTTAAAATGGCCTGGGAGCAATTAGAATTCATTTTAATGAGGTTGTGTTTGTGGGATTCGATTTCACTCTCTCAGCCTCTCCAGTGATCTCCCTGAATTCGATAACCAGGAGAATGGAGTGAGAAAAAGAGGGTGAGTGAGGGGAGGTATGGGGGAAGAGAGAAATAAGCAGAGCAGAGGACAGAGCAAAGTGAGGCAGGATTTGGTGCCTTCACTGCCTCGTCACCGCTCAGCTCATAGTCCCGATCCTGTCAGAGCCTGGTGAAAAGTATAGCAGCCAATCCCAATCCTACTCCAGAGGCAGTTAGAAATATTGTGAAAGGAAGGAATTTGAACAGTAGAATAAAAATGCATCAGCTCCAGAGTCCAATGGAGAGGGGTCAAGTGAGCAGAGCGATCGGGAGACCGTGCGAGGGATCAGGGGAGCAGAGAGAGATACAGAGACAGAATGAGGTGCCAGGTGAGCAGAGAGATACGGAGACAAAGATAGGGAGCAGGGCAGGGGGAATAAGAAACAAGGAGAGGACCAGGGAAGTCGAGGCATATGGAGACCAGGAGTGTGACCAGGGGAACAGACACATATGCAGACAAGGAGAAGGATGACAAAGGAAGATATACGAGAAAAGTCGTGAGATCATGGGTGCAGAAATATGGAGGCAAGGAGAGGGATCGGGGTGGGGATTGCAGAGCAGAGAGATATAGAGACAAGGACAAGACTAGGGTAGCAGAGGGATATGGAGCCAAGGGAAGAGTCGAGGTAACAGTGAGACACAGCCAAGGAGATGGGCATGGGAATAAGAGAGATGTGAAACCAAATAGAGAAAACAGTAAAGAAGAGAGTTACTGACAGAACGGGAGGAAAGAGGCACAGAGACATACCGAGGGACCAGCTAAAAGCAGAAATACGTAAACACGGAAAGTAACCATGGCAGCATAGACATACAGTGACAAGGAGGGGGACGAGGATCTAGAGAGCAAACAGATACAGAGACTAAGATTCAGAGCAGGGGAACTGAGAGATACAGCGATGAGGATTGTGACCTGGGGAACAGAGATACGTGTAGACCTGGACAGGGGTGAGTGGAGTGGAGAGATATGGAAATAATTCGCAGAATGAGGATCTGAGGACTGTGAAGCCATGGGTCAGAGCTGGGTAGCTGGTAACTGGGAACCCAAAGAGCTGGATCAGATGGAGGCAGTTTTGTAACCAAGGCAACAACCTGGAGAAAGGCACTGGGAGGAGATGTATTGAAGAAGAATATTGTCATTGCACACAACATAAGGATAATTACTTTACCCTGACTTGGTGCTGCCTACTGGGAAGCATACGCCTTTCTGAAGCAAATGCCATCATGCCTTAACTTGTTCAGTAAATTATGGTGAAATATCCAAACAGGTTTTCTTTTGAAATCCGAAAACTCCATGTCGACATTTACAGAAATATCCAACCTGCTTGTTCCATCCTCACATGAATTACCCAGAGGTGATTCAATCTGAAAACTGAAACAGCCTTTGCCTGTTTTAATGACACTCCCTTCCATTTTCCTGCTTAATGTTGTATTCTTACTGCTTTGCTCAAACCGATGTGTTAGTAATAATTTATCAAAATTCACTGGACTCTGGGGAAGTGTCGGCTGATTGGAAAATAACTAATGTTACGCCACTGTTTAAAAAAGGAAGTAGACAAAAGGTGGGTAACTACAGGCCGGTTAGCTTAATGTCCGTAGTTGGGAAAATGCTGGAATCCATCATTAAAGAAGAAATAGCAGGACACCTGGAAAAGATTGGTTCGATCAAGTAGACACAGCATGGATTCATGAAGTGAAAGTCGTGTTTGAAGAATTTACTGGATTTTTATGAAGATGTAATGAGTGCAGTTGACAGAGGGGAACCAGTGGATGTGGTGCTTTTAGATTTCCAGAAGGCTTTCAATAAGGTGCCTCACAAAATGTTGCTGCAGAAGATTAAGGTTCACGGAGTTGGGGGGAAAGTGTTAGCCTGGATTGAGGATTGGCTATCTCATAGGAAGCAGAGAGTTGGAATAAATGGGTGTTCTCCTGCTTGGCAGTTGGTGACTAGTGGCATGTCACAGGGTTCGGTGCTGGGGCCTCAACTGTTTACCATATACATAGACGATCTGGAGGAGGGGACCGAGTGTAGGGTAACAAAGTTTGCTGACGACACAAAGATGAGTGGGAAAGCGAATTGTGTGGAGGATGTGGAAAGTCTGCAGAGGGATCTGGATAGGCTGAGTGAGTGGGCAAGGATTTGGCAGATGGAGTATAACATTGGCAAGTGTGAGGTTATCCACTTTGGAAGGAATAACAGTAAAATGGACTATTATTTTAACAGTGAAAAATTACAACATGCTACGGTGCAGAGGGACCTGGGGGTCCTTGTGCATGAATCGCAAAAACCCAGTCTGTAGGTGCAGCAGGTGATCAAGAAGACGAATGGGATGCTGGCCTTTATAGCGAGGGGGATAGAATATAAAAGCAGGGAGGTCTTGCTGTAATTGTACAAGGTGAGGCTGCAAATACAGTACTGTGTGCAATTTTGGTCCCTGTATTTGCGAAAGGTTATATTGGGTTTGGAGGGAGTACAGACAAGGTTCACCAGTTTGAAACCGGAGATGAGGGGGTTAGCTTATGAGCAGAGATTGAGTAGATTGGACCTGTATTCGTTGGAGTTTAGAAGGCTGAGGGGTGATCTTATAGAGGCATATAAGATAATGAAGGGGCGAGATAGGGTAGAGGCAGAGAGGTTCCTTCCACTTAGAAAGGAAACAAGAACTAGAGGACACAGCCTCAAAATAAGGGGGAGTCGATTTGGAACAGAGTTGCGGAGGGACTTCTTCTCTCAGAGGGTAACGAATCTCTGGAATTCTCTGCCCATTGAAGCAGTGGAGGCCACCTCGTTAGATATGTTTAAGTCACAGGTAGATAGATTTCTGATCAATAAGGGAATTAAGGGTTATGGGGAGCAGGTGGGTAAGTGGAACTGAACCACTATCAGATCAGCCATGATCTTATTGAATGGCGGGGCAGGCTCGAGGGGCTGGATGGCCCACTCCTGCTCCTATTTCTTATGTTCTTATATTAGATGTTGAATTAACATGTGTCTAATTTCAGGCTATCTGTCACTCCCCTGTCTCTAACACAACTAAAAATAAAATACTGCTGAAGCTGCAATCTGAAACAAAAAACAGAACATTCTGGAAAATCTCAGCAATTCTGAGAGTGTCTGTGAAGGGAGAATGGAGTCAGAAGTCTGACACCAGGTTTAAGTCCAACCAATTTTCTTTCCAATTTATTTAAGGGAGAGTGGATGCAACGCTGTGAGTCTCCGTGACCCTTCATCAGCGCTCGGAGAATTCCCACCATCCTTTGTTTTTCTCAGGGAAAGTTTTGTTGATTTTGTCAATTCCAAGTCTGCAGAGCGTTCCCCAAACTGCACACACACACACACACACACACACACTCACACACACACACACACACACACACACACACACACTCAAACACTCACACACACACACACACACCCACACACACACACACACACACACCCACACAGACACACACACACACACACACACAGACACAGACACACACAGACACACACACACACACAGAACACAGAACACTACAGCACAAAGAGGCCCTTTGGCCCACAAGCTGTGCCAATCATATCCATCCCTTCCAGGCCATAGAACTATCTGTAACTCCCAATCCCATTAAATCCCAGAGACTCATCCAGAAGTCTTTTAAAAGACCCCAGCGAGTTCGCCTCTACCACCACCGACGGCAGCCGATTCCACTCACTCACCGCCCTCTGAGTGAAAAACTTACCCCTAACATCGACTGGAATATCCCTAGGGTAAGGGGTGTAGATGGGGAGGAGTTTGTTAGGTGTGTTCAGGAGGGTTTCCTGACGCAGTATGTGGACAAGCCTACGAGGGGAGAGGCTGTACTTGACCTGGTACTGGCGAATGAACCAGGGCAGGTAATGGATCTTTCGGTAGGAGAGCATCTTGGATATGGTGACCATAATTCTATCTCCTTCACAATTGCGTTGGAACGAGATAGGATCAGGCAGGCTAGGAAGGTGTTTGTCTGGGGTAAGGGGAGATACAAAGAAGTCAGGAAGTTACTTGGACAAATAAACTGGAAGGAGGCGTTCTTAGGGAAAAGTACCGAAGGAAGGTGGCAGATATTCAAGGAATGTGTGTCTGGAGCTCTGAATGACAACGTTCCGATGAGACGAGGGGGTTTTGGTGGGTCGAGGGAACCGTGGTGCACAAAGGATGTGTTGAACCTAGTCAGGAGGAAAGGGAAGGTGTATAAGAGGTTCAGGGAATTAGGAGAGGTTAAAGATCTTGAGGAGTATAAGGACTGTAGGAGGGAACTTAAAAGGGAAATTAGGAAATTAGGAAATTAGGAAAGGGATAGGACCTATAAAAGGTGAGGGGGGAAAGGTTTGTGTGGAACCAGAAGAAATGGCGGAGGTGCTTAACGAGTACTTCGCCTCAGTATTCACGGTGGAAGCCGATCTGGGAGATTTTGTTATGGATTTGCAGCAGATGGAAAGGATTGAGTACGTGAATATTAAGGAGGAGGATGTGTTGGAACTTTTGAATTCTATCAAGGTAGATAAGTCGCCGGGACCAGATGGGATGTACCCCAGGATACTGTGGGAGGCGAGGGAAGAGATTGCAGAGCCCCTGGCGATGATCTTTGCGTCGTCAATGGAGACGGGAGAGGTTCCAGAGGATTGGAGGATTGCGGATGTAGTTCCTATTTTTAAGAAAGGGAACAGAGATAGCCCGGGAAATTACCGACCGGTGAGTCTGACCTCAGTGGTTGGTAAGCTGATGGAGAGGCTTCTGAGGGACAAGATTTACGAACATTTGGAGAGGTTTGACATGATCAGGAATAGTCAGCATGGATTTGTCAAGGGCAGGTCGTGCCTTACGAGCCTAGTTGAGTTCTTCGATAATGTGACTGAACACATTGACGAAGGAAGTGCCGTGGACATAGTGTACATGGACTTCAGCAAGGCGTTTGATAAGGTCCCCCATGCAAGACTTCTTGAGAAGGTGAGAGGGCATGGGATCCAAGGGCCTTTGGCCTTGTGGATCCAGAACTGGCTTGCCTGCAGAAGGCAGAGAGTGGTTGTGGATGGGGCTTTTTCTGAATGGAGGTCAGTCACCAGTGGAGTGCCCCAGGGATCTGTTCTAGGACCCTTGCTGTTTGTCATTTTCATAAATGACCTGGATGAGGAAGTGGAGGGATGGGTAAGTAAGTTCGCTGATGACACGAAGGTCGGTGGTGTTGTGGATGATCTGGAAGGATGGCAAAAGTTGCAGCAGGACATAGATAGGATGCAGGACTGGGCGGAGAAGTGGCAGATGGACTTCAACGCGGATAAATGTGTAGTCGTCCATTTTGGCAGAACCAACGGGATGAACGAGTACACTATCAAGGGCAGAAGTCTGAGTAGTGTTGAGGAGCAGAAGGATCTTGGGGTCCGGGTCCACAGGACTCTTAAATCGGCCTCGCAGGTGGAGGAGGTGGTCAAGAAGGCGTATGGTGTACTGGCCTTCATTAATCGAGGGATTGAGTTTAGGAGTCGGGAGGTAATGCTGGAACTTTATAAGACCCTTGTCAGGCCTCATTTGGAGTATTGTGCGCAGTTCTGGTCGCCTCACTATAGGAAAGATGTAGAAGCTATTGAAAGGGTGCAGAGGAGATTTACAAGGATGTTGCCTGGACTGGGAGGCATGCCTTATGAAGTTAGGTTGAGGGAGCTGGGACTCTTTTCCCTGGAGAGACGAGGGTTGAGAGGCGACCTGATAGAAGTTTACAAAATGTTGAGAGGAATAGATAGGGTGGACTCTCAGAGGCTATTTCCCCGGTTTGAAATGGTCGCTACGAGAGGACACAGATTTAAGGTGCGGGGAGGGAGGTTCAGAAGTGATGTTAGGGGTAAGTTTTTCACTCAGAGGGTGGTGAGTGAATGGAATCGGCTGCCGTCAGTGGTGGTGGAGGCGAACTCACTGGGGTCTTTTAAAAGACTTCTGGATGAGTATATGGGGTTTAATGAGATTGAGGGTTATAGATAGGTCTGTAGGTTGGTAGGTGATGTGATCGGCGCAACTTGTGGGCCGAAGGGCCTGTTTATGATGTAGTGTTCTATGTTCTATCTCCTCTGTACCTGCTCCCCAGCACCTTAAACCTGTGCCCTCTATTAGCAACCATTTCAGCCCTGGGAAATAGCCTCCGAGAATCCACTCTATCTATACCTCTCAACATTTTATAAACCTCTATCAGGTCGCCTCTCATCCTTCGTCTCTCCAGGGAGAAGAGACCGAGCTCCATCAACCTATCTTCATAAGGCATGACTCCCAATCCAGGCAACATCCTTGTAAATCTCCTCTGCACCCTCTCAATAGCTTCCACATCCCTCCTGTGTTGAGGCGACCCAGAACTGTGCACAGTACTCAGTGCTGTGACGCCGACACAGTCTGTTTTGTCCCTTATTCAGTGAACAAAGATTTGTGAATAGACCTCTTGTTAATGCAGCAATATTTATTTACAAACAATTAATAATTACCCCCCCCCCCCAATCAATAGATACATGACAGCGCAGAGTCGCTGAGCAGAGACTGATCGCCAAGTTCTGCACACATGAGGACGGCCTCAACCAGGTTCCTGGGTTCATGTCACATTATCTGTAATACCCATGATTTGCCTGAACTTGCAACATCTCACATACTGTCCTGTCTGGAGACAATACACATCTCTTTAACCTATGCTTAATGCTATCTCCACTCACATTGTCTGCACCTTTAGGACTTGAACAGCACAGTAGCTGTAAAGAGTCACATTCTAATCAGTAATCTGTAAACTGTGTGTGACTTTATATGCCCTGTTTCTGATCAAAACTTTCCACACTCCTGATGAAGGAACAGCGTTCCGAAAGCTTGTGGGTTTACGATCAAATAAACTTGTTGGACTTTAACCTGGTGTTGTGAGACATTTTACTGTGTTTATCCCAGTCCAACACCGGCATCTCCACATCATTTCATCCATGTTTGCGGTTACTTAGAAATTTGGCCCATTTTGAAATCAGACCAGGCAATTTCTATAATATTAACATGAACATTTCCAGTTAAATATTTAAATACGCCAGTGTCAAACACAGCTCGGCCATAAGAACATAAGAAATAGGGGCAGGAGTAGGCCATCTAGCCCTTCGAGCCTGCCCCGCCATTCAATAAGATTATGGCTGATCTGTTGTGGCTCAGTTCCACATTCCCGCCCTCTCCCCATAACCCTTAATCCCCTCTCTTATCAAATGTCAGTTGAGTTCATGCATCAAAATGGAATGTTTTCCAGAATTATCAGTCACTTAATGTTGAATTGTTTCTGGATAGGAAGGGAATCATTGCCATGATACAAACAAGGATTTGCAATTTGACCACGGCACCTTTAATCATTTTATTGTGAATATTCTGTGGTATTTTGCAGACTTTGCTGTTGCTTCACTGCGTGTAATTAATTCCAGAAATCCCAGGATGAATTAACACAGCAAAATGTTTCCATAGTCTGTGCCTATAAAGCTTGATGTCTAATATCTGGATTTATTTCTGCTCCTTAAAGTTAATGTGATGACAATTGGAATACTCTCTCAGGAAAGATGTGGTCTCTCCAAATGTGTAACAGACTACCTGGTTTCGATGGCAGCCGCAGATCTACTGGTCATTATTTTTGATGTGATATTGAGACAAATTCCAATTGTTTATTGGGAGCATTTCCGATTCCTCTCGGACATGGACGTGTGTAATATCCATGCTGTGCTCCTTTATGCAGCTACTGACTGTTCTGTTTGGTTCACTGTCACTTTCACCTTTGATCGACTTGTGACAATTTGTTGCCCCATGCTGAAAAGTAAATTTTGCACCGACAAAATGGCTAAAGTTGTCCTGGGATCAATCACTGTTCTGAGCTGTTGTAAGAACATTTTTTGGTATTTTATGCTGTCAAATTCATATACGTTGGTGAACGACCCATGGTTTTGCAGTGTTTCTTTCTTTGTCATACAATCTCCTGTCTGGATTGCTGTTGAACTCAGCCATCATATTCTAAACCCCTGTGTCCCATTTGTTCTGATTCTGTTGTTCAATATTTACACTATCAGGCACATTTCAGTGACCAGCAGGTCTCGCAGGAGACTCCGAACTCCCATCAATGGAAAAGGTACTAAAGACCCAGAGATGCAGAATCGAAGGAAATCTATTATTTTACTCTTTGCTGTCTCAGTGAATTTTATCATATTATGGGCAACCATAATGGTATACTCTGTATGGAGGCGGATGTATTATTTGGGGTATATTGCTGTTTGGATGGATGATTCTGTGCAGGATTTCGGCTTCATCCTACAGCTCATGAGTTGCTGCACAAATACCTGTATATACGCTGTGACCCAGACGAAGTTCAGAGAGCAGTTGAAGAATGTGCTCAAATATCCCTTCATGCTCGCTGTGCAATTATTTCAATGATGATCATAACAGGCAAAGAATAATTCATAGAATCCTTGATTTAATTGCACATTTCCCAATGTGACAGGGCCAAGTGTGACAGTGAAAGGTGTGCCCTGTTGATGTGTTTATTGATTGTAGAGAATTAAACCCAAATATAGGGAAAGGAAGGAAGACCCTGTTGCTATGGTGGTCGTGAACATTTTTTGACAATGTAGGAGAAGCCTCTGTAAACGGTGGTAATAAACGCTGCAGGAAACTCGCAGTGGGATTTGAATAGAATTAGGATTTGGTGCAACGCTGAAACTTCTCAGTCAGTTATTCACAAAAGAAGCAGCAAATTTAACCTTTGAAGATTGAATACAGTTGGATAGCCCTCTGTCTCCTCCACCTCCACCAGCACCATGGACCTCCCAGAAACCAATACCGGGAACAGGATGCGATGGTGGTAATTATAGAAGGAAATGGATTCATCCATTCGGAGCATGTGTGGAATGGATGATTCAGCATATATACCAATTGATGAGATTTGAATGCTGCAGAGAATAAGAGCAGGTGATAGATAAACAAGCAATTCGCGAGTGGATGGGATCGAACAAAATCACAGTGGGAGAATGTGTGTGTTATAACTGGCAGAGATGGAGTGAGAAAACCGTTACACTGGTGAGGGGAGTGATAGAGCAGATAAACAATGTGGGCATCAGTATATGTGGAATTAATGGAGGATTTAGTCACATTGGAATTTTGGGATCTGTGCAACAGGCACTGGGGGAGTGTTTGTGATTGATGACATGCAGAGAGGATATGTGGTGATGGATCTGGTAGAGCAGAGGAGCGAGTGAGATATCACCCTCTATCCAATAGAGGTGAATGTATACCGTGAACAGAAGGGAAGTTGTTGGGTTGTAAGTTTGCTGCTCCATCATGTAATGGATCAAAGTCAATAATATTTGGGAAGATATAATATTTATTACGAAATCATGAACATGTACTTTTTGATCCCTGTGTGTTGGTCAGAATCTCGATTTTTATTTCTTCAGTTTCTTTCATTTTCAAAGTTACCAGTAAGTTCATTGGTTTGTTAAGCTATGGGGGGATTGTGTTCCCAGGAGCAGGGAACAGTTTTATCACTCTGCAGAAGGACAGGAAAAGAGCTTGCGTATTGCACATCATAAATTAATAAACCAAAATTTCACAAACCATGGGAGTGGTATAGAAGGAAGTATCTGAAGACCTTCTAAAGATTTGATTCCATAAACTGAAATCTTTATTGGGTAATTTTCAAAGTACTAATTCCTGTAAGGAGGTGCTGTCCTGCTTTAAATATCACTTCTTCTTTATTGTAATAAATCTTTAACTCGAATAAATAACCATCGACTTTCATTTCAAAAGTTTTATATCTGAGTTTCTGAAAAAAACCCCTCAACAAACACAAATTGCATCATCGTTCTGTTCCCAGTATCCATTCGGGATTTGAAGAGCCTGGACTGAGCAACTGGTATCGCATCAAATAACTGCCGGCTCTTTGTGGAATTTAAAACAGGAATTTTTTGATGGCCTTGAGAATGGTAAATTCAAAGGGAGGGAGTGTGGGGAGAAGATTTACTGCAGGTGGGTATAGGCACTCACACTGGCACCGTAGTTAAAAGGATTAGCTATGGGAAATGTGTGGGGTTATGGAGATTGAGCCGGGTGGGGTGGGATTGGGGTAGGATTCTCTTCAGGGATTCAATGTGGAATCCAGCAGCCGAATTGCCTACTTCTGCTCTGTGGGAAATTTCTGTTTCCATTCTGCAATGAAATGGGTGGGGTTTAAAGTGGGAACCTCAAAAAGCTCTGGGAGTGACGTCAAAGTTCTACAAAAAGTGAATAAACCTCAGACAACAGAACTGTCACAAAATTTGCAGTTTGACGTATGTGCAAGGACAGAAAAATGGCACGATTAAAGGGATTGGAGATCACTTCTATTTGATTTGATTTGATTTGATTTATTATTGTCACATCTATTAACACACAGTGAAAAGTATTGTTTCTTGTGCACTATACAGACAAAGCATACCGTTCATAGAAAAGGAAACGAGAAAGTGCAGAATGTTGTGTTACCGTCTTAGTGCGGGTGTAGAGAAAGATCAATTTAATGCGAGGTGATGCCATTCCAAAGTCTGACAGCAGCAAGGAAGGAGATGATCTTGAGTTTTGTGGTACATGACCCCAGACTTTTGTATCTTTTTCCTGAAGGATGATGGTGGATCAGAGAATGTCCGGGGTGTGTCGGGTCAGTTATTGTGTTGGCTGCTTTGCCAAAGCCGTGGGAAGCGTAGACAGAGTCAATGGATGGGTGGATGGCTTGCGTGATAGATTGGGCTATATTCACGACTTTTGTAGTTCCTTGCAGTCTCGGGCAGAGCAGGAGCCCATACCAAGCTGTGATACACCAGAAAGAATACTTTCTATGGTGCATCTGTAAAAGTTGGTGATAGTCCTTGCTGGCATGGCCCAACTTCCTTCGTCTTCTGAGAAAGTAGAGGCGTTGATGGGCTTTCCGAACTATAGTGTCACCTTGGAGGGAGCAGGACAGTTTGTTGGTGATCTGGACACCTAAAAACTTGATGCTCTCGACCCTTTCTACTTTCTCCTTTACGCTTCCTGAAGTTGATGCAATCTCCTTCATTTTGTTGTCATTGAGGGAGAGATTATTGTTGCTGCACTCGTTCACCAGATTCTCTATCTCATTCCTGTCCTCAGTCTTGTCATTGTTTGAGATCTGACCCACTACGGTGGTGTTGTCAGCAAAGTTGAATATCGAGTTGGAGGGGAATTTGGTCACACAGTCGTAGGGATATAAGGAGTATAGTAGGGGGCTGAGAACACAGCCTCGTGGGGCATCGGTGTTGAGGGTGATCGTGGAGGAGGTGCTGTTGCCTATCCTTCCTGATTGTTGTCTGTGAGTTAGGAAGTTCAGGACCCAGTCACAGAGGAATACCGGAAGGAATATCCGAGTGTCCGAGTTGCCACAGAGCGAGGTGTGTGAATTGACTAATGTTCAGGTACACGGAGAAAACAAACTTGTCTGAGAAGAAAGAGAAAAAAGAGAGAAACAGACACTGGGTACAAGAGTAAGTACAAATATTGAAGGAGGAGCAGTTAGAATGACAAGGGAGAATGAAGAAAAGGAAATGAAATCTGACATGTAGATAATTGATTTTTGGGGCAACGAATAGGAGGAAAGTGAAGAGGAAAAATAAATAGATCATAAGCTTAGACGCTGGCAATTAAAGGGAAGTTTCCAGAAAGAAGCCACTTATTTACAGATCACAGCACAGTGACAAAGTAATTTGTTTAATTTACAAGATTTTCCAAATTTGAGGAAAGAGATGGAAGCATATTTTTTCCATTTTTGAAGGTGTATTAGCTGATAACATTGTGATGCAGGGTATGCTGGCAGCGAGTACTCAGCTGGGATTTACATCACTGTCATAAAAAATTTCAATTGAGTTTAACAAATTCAAAGAAAATGTTATTCTGAGTGCAGATGAGTTTGTTTCAAAACGACGTGGACAGGAATTGCTAAATGAAGTAGATCTTGAAGATGGAACCAATGAGAAGGAGAGTTCTCGACCCCAGGACACTGATGTTTTGCACTTGGACGTGAATTATGATCATTATTGTGGCATGAAGGTGGAAGAAAGAATATGGAGACTAATAGAAACTAAATTGTACATTTGCGAACATATTTCAGTTCAATGATGGTGTGCTTAAACAAACCTCTGAAAGTAGCAGGACCGAGGTGCTATGTCACTAGATACAGAATCTAAAAGCAAGGGAATAGTACTAACTCTGCCTCACTTTGCTTCAGATAACATCAGACATTATGAATTGTACCAATTCATTCATTTGAACGTTAAATAAAGGTGTACCAGAATGTTTGCCGTAATTCTGGTCTTCAGTTACATGGAGATTATTCAAAGTTTCTGCATGTTCTCCTTAGTGTGGCAAAGATTCAATGAAAATGTTCAGCATCAGACAGGGGTCAAAAAATAGAGAACCAGGAAGCAATTTAACAGCAAAATATGTGTTAACCAGGCCTACAATTTACAGCTTTTTGTTCAAATAAACAGAGAACATTACAGCGCAGTACAGGCCCTTCGGCCCTCGATGTTGCGCCGACCAGTGGAACCAATCTAATGACCCTCTAACCTAAACTATTCCAATGTTATCCATATGCCTATCCACTGACCATTTGAACACCCTTAAAGTTGGCGAGTCCACAACTGCTGCAGGCAGGGCATTCCACGCCCTTACTACCCTCTGAGTAAAGAGCCCACCTCTGACACCCGTCCTATAATTACCACCCCTTAATTTAAAGCCCCTCGTGTTAGCCATCACCATCCGAGGAAAAAGAGAGAAAAATCAGAGGGACGATAAGTGCTTTTTTTCACAGCAGGGTGTGTTGTGATAATCTGTAGTAAATCTGCAGGAGAGTTATGGAAACCGTATCATGATTAATAATCAAAAGGAAAGTGGATGGACACTGTCAGGCAGGATTGCATGGATGTAGGAACACAGCAGATGAAAAGGATTGGTTGTATAGATTGCATTGGTTGAAAGAGCTGGCAGAGAAGTTATGGGGGTGATTCTCCGAAAGGTGCTGAATTTGTGAGAAAGCTGTTACAGATCACGGGGATTTTTCAGCGCAGCCTCAGACCCGAAACTCCCCACTCTGTGCAGTGTAAAGGGAACAATCGTGGATATCGTTAAAAACCGGGGGGTGGGGGAGTGCGTGGTGGGGGGTGGTGGAGTGCGGGGTGGGGGGTGGGGGAGTGCGGGGTGGGGGGTGGGGGAGTGCGGGGTGGGGGGGCTGCTATTCATGCCAAAGAGCCTGAAATCAGCAGGATGGGTGGGAATCCACACATGGACAAATCGCTGGGAGATCGGATAAAAGATCACCCAGCATCCAGATCACTGCCACCCAATACCCACAGACATCGCTGGCCTCCGAACCCCCCTCCCCACCTCCCCCCCGACACAGACATCGCTGGCCTCCGAACCCCTCCTCCCCCCACCTCCCCCCCGCCCCAACAACAGACATCGCTGGCCTCCAAACTCCCCCCTCCCCCCACACAGACATCGCTGGCCTCTACATCACCCCACAGACATTGCTGGCTCTCATAAGAACATAAGAAATAGGAGCAGGAGTCGGCCATCTAGCCCTTCGAGCCTGCCCCGCCATTCAAAAAGATCATGGCTGATCTGAAGTGGATCAGTTCCACTTTCCCGCTTTCTCCCCATAACCCTTAATTCCCCTGTCTATCAGAAACCTATCTACCCGTGACTTAAATATATTCAGCGAGGCAGCCTCCACCACTTCAATGGGTAGAGAATTCCAGAGATTCTCCACCCTTTGAGTGAAGAAGTTCCTCCTCAACTCCGTTCTAAACTCCTCCCCCCCCCCCCGCCTTATTTTGAGGCTCTAGTTCTGGTTTCCTTTCTAAGCGGGAAGAATCTCTCTACCTCTACCCTATCTAGCCCCTTATTACCTTGTAAGTCTCGATAAGATCCCCCCCTCAGCCTTCTAAACTCCAATGAGTACAGGCCCAGTCTATTCAATCTCTCCTGATAAGCTAATCCCCTCATCTCCGGTATCAGCCTGGTGAACCTTCTCTGTACTCCCTCCAAGGCCAATATATCCTTTTGCAAATAAGGGGACCAAAACTGCACACAGTACTCCAGCTGCGGCCTCACCAGTGCCCTGTACAGTTGCAGCAACACCTCCCTTTTTCCATATTCTCTCCCCCTCGCTATAAAGACAGTCCCCTTCCCATTCAGACAGCGGTGGCCCCCTCCTTCATACAGAGATCCCTGCCACCCCTCATATGCCCTCACACACAGACAGCTCTGGTCCCCCTCCCCTATACAGATAGCACTCAGCCACCTCCCCCATACAGACAGAAGTTGAATCTCTGGTGAAGAGGAAGAAGGAGGCTTATGTAAAAATGAGACGCGAAGGCTCAGTTCAGGCACTGGAGAGTTATAAATTAGCCAGGAAGGAGCTAAAGAGAGAATTAAGAAGAGCTAGAAGAGGACATGAAGAGAGTTTGGCGGATAGGATCAAGGAAAATCCGAAAGCTTTCTACAGGTATGTCAAGAATAAAAGATTGGTTAGGGCAAGATTAGGGCCAGTCAGAGACAGCAGTGGGAAGTTGTGCGTGGAGCCTGAAGAGATAGGAGAGGCACTGAATGAGTATTTTTCATCAGTATTCAAGCAGGAAAAGGTCAGCCTAGTCGAGGAGAATATTGCAATACCAGGTAGTAGACCAGATGGGATTGGGGTACATAAGGAGGAGGTGTGAGTAATTCTTGAGAGTATGAAAATAAATAAGTCCCCTGGGCCTGATGGGATTTACCCTAGGATTCTCTGGGAGGCTAGGGAGGAGATTGCAGAGCCTTTGGCTTTGATCTTCATGTCGTCATTGGCTTCAGGTATAATGCCGGAAGACTGGAGGATAGCAAATGTTGTCCCCTTGTTCAAGAAGGGGAGTAGAGACCATCCTGGGAATTATAGACCGGTGAGCCTTACTTCTGTTGTGGGCAAAGTTTTGGAAAGAATTATAAGGGATAGGATTTATAATCATCTAGAGAGAAATAAATTGATTAGGGATAGTCAACACAGTTTTGTGAAGGGTAGGTCATGCCTCACAAACCTTATTGAGTTTTTTGAAAAGGTGACCAAAGAGGTGGATAAGGGTAAGGCAGTTGACGTGGTGTATATGGATTTTTACAAAGCGTTTGATAAGGTTCCCCATGGTAGGCTACTGCAGAAAATGTAGATGCATGGGATTAAGGGTGATTTAGCAGTTTGGATCAGGAATTGGCTAGCTGATAGAAGTTAGAGGGTGGTGGTTGATGGGAAATATTCAACCTGGAGTTCAGTTACAAGTGGTGTACCTCAGGGATCTGTTTTGGGGTCACTGCTGTTTGTCATTTTTATAAATGACCTAGATGAGGGTGTAGAAGGATGGGTTAGTAAATTTGCTGACGACACCAAAGTCGGAGGAGTTGTAGACAGTGAGGATGGATGTTACAGTTTGCAGAGGGACATAGATAAGCTGCAGAGCTGGGCCGAGAGGTGGCAAATGGAGTTTAATACGGAAAAGTGTGAGGTGATTCACTTTGGTAAGAGCAACAGGAGTACAGAATATAGGGCTAATGGAAGGACTTTTAGTAGTGTTGACGAGCAGAGAGATCTTGGGGTACATGTGCACAGCTCCCTGAAAGTTGGCACCCAGGTTGATAAGGTTGTTAAGAAGGCGTACGGTGTGTTAGCTTTTATTGGTAGAGGGATTGAATTTCGGAGCCGTGAGATCATGTTGAACTGTACAAAACTCTGGTGCGGCCGCACTTGGAGTATTGCGTACAGTTCTGGTCGCCGCATTATAAGAAAGATGTGGAGGCATTGGAAAGGGTGCAGAGGAGGTTTACCAGGATGTTGCCTGGTATGGCGGGAAGGTCTTATGAGGAAAGGCTGAGGGACTTGAGGTTATTTTCATTGGAGAGAAGAAGGTTACGAGGTGACCTGATTGAGGCATACAAGATGATCAGAGGGTTAGATAGGGTGGATAGTGAGAGCCTTTTACCTCGGATGGTGATGGCTAACACGAGGGGACGTGGCTTTAAAGTGAGGGATGGTAATTATAGGACGGGTGTCAGAGGTAGGTTCTTTACTCAGAGGGTAGTAAGGGTGTGGAATGCCCTGCCTGCAGCAGTTGTGGACTCGCCAACTTTAAGGGTGTTCAAATGGTCAGTGGATAGGCATATGGATAAGATTGGAATAGTTTAGGTTAGAGGGTCATTAGATTGGTTCCACTGGTCGGCGCAACATCGAGGGCCGAAGGGCCTGTACTGTGCTGGAATGTTCTAGGTTCTAAGGTTCTGGTTTAGACCAGCACTGGCCAGGGAAGGTCTGCTCATGCCTATCGTCCATGCCTTCTAGCAGGTACACATGTTCGGCCTCTGTGAATCCGGGTGCTAGTTTATGCGCAGATATCTTTGTGGTGTGACTGGCTCTGTGTCCATTCCTGCAGGTAAAATTCAGCCCTGGCTTACTGGGGAGTGTGGGGTCAGAGAGTGTGGTCAGTCAGGGGAGTGTGGGGTCAGTGAGTGTGGTCAGTCAGGGGAGTGTGGGGTCAGTGAGTGTGGTCAGTCAGGGGAGTGTGGGGTCAGTGAGTGTGGTCAGTCAGGGGAGTGTGGGTGCAGTGAGTGTGGTCAGTCAGGGGAGTGTGGGGGCAGTGAGTGTGGTCAGTCAGGGGAGTGTGGGTGCAGTGAGTGTGGTCAGTCAGGGGAGTGTGGGGGGGCAGTGAGTGTGGTCAGTCAGGGGGAGTGTGGGGTCAGAGAGTGTGGTCAGTCAGGGGAGTGTGGGGGCAGTGAGTGTGGTCAGTCAGGGGAGTGTGGGGACAGTGAGTGTGGTCAGTCAGGGGAGTGTGGGGGGGCAGTGAGTGTGGTCAGTCAGGGGAGTGTGGGGACAGTGAGTGTGGGTGCAGTGAGTGTGGTCAGTCAGGGGGAGTGTGGGGTCAGAGAGTGTGGTCAGTCAGGGGAGTGTGGGGGCAGTGAGTGTGGTCAGTCAGGGGAGTGTGGGGACAGTGAGTGTGGTCAGTCAGGGGAGTGTGGGGGCAGTGAGTGTGGTCAGTCAGGGGAGTGTGGGTGCAGTGAGTGTGGTCAGTCAGGGGGAGTGTGGGTGCAGTGAGTGTGGTCAGTCAGGGGAGTGTGGGGGCAGTGAGTGTGGTCAGTCAGGGGAGTGTGGGGGAAGTGAGTGTGGTCAGTCAGGGGAGTGTGGGGGCAGTGAGTGTGGTCAGTCAGGGGAGTGTGGGGGCAGTGAGTGTGGTCAGTCAGGGGAGTGTGGAGGCAGTGAGTGTGGTCAGTCAGGGGAGTGTCGGTGCAGTGAGTGTGGTCAGTCAGGGGGAGTGTGGAGGCAGTGAGTGTGGTCAGTCAGGGGAGTGTGGGGACAGTGAGTGTGGTCAGTCAGGGGAGTGTGGGGACAGTGAGTGTGGTCAGTCAGGGGAGTGTGGGGGCAGTGAGTGTGGTCAGTCAGGGGAGTGTGGGGGCAGTGAGTGTGGTCAGTCAGGGGAGTGTGGGGTCAGTGAGTGTGGTCAGTCAGGGGAGTGTGGGGGCAGTGAGTGTGGTCAGTCAGGGGAGTGTGGGGTCAGTGAGTGTGGTCAGTCAGGGGAGTGTGGGTGCAGTGAGTGTGGTCAGTCAGGGGAGTGTGGGGGGGCAGTGAGTGTGGTCAGTCAGGGGGAGTGTGGGGTCAGAGAGTGTGGTCAGTCAGGGGAGTGTGGGGGCAGTGAGTGTGGTCAGTCAGGGGAGTGTGGGGACAGTGAGTGTGGTCAGTCAGGGGAGTGTGGGGGCAGTGAGTGTGGTCAGTCAGGGGAGTGTGGGTGCAGTGAGTGTGGTCAGTCAGGGAGAGTGTGGGTGCAGTGAGTGTGGTCAGTCAGGGGAGTGTGGGGGCAGTGAGTGTGGTCAGTCAGGGGAGTGTGGGGGGAGTGAGTGTGGTCAGTCAGGGGAGTGTGGGGGCAGTGAGTGTGGTCAGTCAGGGGAGTGTGGGGGCAGAGAGTGTGGTCAGTCAGGGGAGTGTGGGGTCAGTGAGTGTGGTCAGTCAGGGGAGTGTGGGGTCAGTGAGTGTGGTCAGTCAGGGGAGTGTGGGGGCAGTGAGTGTGGTCAGTCAGGGGAGTGTGGGGACAGTGAGTGTGGTCAGTCAGGGGAGTGTGGGTGCAGTGAGTGTGGTCAGTCAGGGGAGTGTGGGGTCAGAGAGTGTGGTCAGTCAGGGGAGTGTGGGGACAGTGAGTGTGGTCAGTCAGGGGAGTGTGGGGACAGTGAGTGTGGTCAGACAGGGGAGTGTGGGGGCAGTGAGTGTGGTCAGTCAGGGGAGTGTGGGGGCAGTGAGTGTGGTCAGTCAGGGTAGTGTGGGGGCAGTGAGTGTGGTCAGTCAGGGGGAGTGTGGAGGCAGTGAGTGTGGTCAGTCAGGGGAGTGTCGGTGCAGTGAGTGTGGTCAGTCAGGGGGAGTGCGGAGGCAGTGAGTGTGGTCAGTCAGGGGAGTGTGGGGACAGTGAGTGTGGTCAGTCAGGGGAGTGTGGGGGCAGTCAGTGTGGTCAGTCAGGGGAGTGTGGGGGCAGTGAGTGTGGTCAGTCAGGGGAGTGCGGGGGCAGTGAGTGTGGTCAGTCAGGGGAGTGTGGGGACAGTGAGTGTGGTCAGTCAGGGGAGTGTGGGGGCAGTGAGTGTGGTCAGTCAGGGGAGTGTGGGGGCAGTGAGTGCGGTCAGTCAGGGGAGTGTGGGGGCAGTGAGTGTGGTCAGTCAGGGGAGTGTGGGGGCAGTGAGTGTGGTCAGTCAGGGGAGTGCGGGGGCAGTGAGTGTGGTCAGTCAGGGGAGTGTGGGGACAGTGAGTGTGGTCAGTCAGGGGAGTGTGGGGGCAGTGAGTGTGGTCAGTCAGGGGAGTGTGGGGGCAGTGAGTGCGGTCAGTCAGGGGAGTGTGGGGGCAGTGAGTGTGGTCAGTCAGGGGAGTGTGGGGGCAGTGAGTGTGGTCAGTCAGGGGAGTGTGGGGGCAGTGAGTGTGGTCAGTCAGGGGAGAGTGGGTACAGTGAGTGTGGTCAGTCAGGGGAGTGTGGGGGCAGTGAGTGTGGTCAGTCAGGGGAGTGTGGGGGCAGTGAGTGTGGTCAGTCAGGGGAGTGTGGGGGTCAGTGAGTGTGGTCAGTCAGGGGAGTGTCGGGACAGTGAGTGTGGTCAGTCAGGGGAGTGTGGGGGCAGTGAGTGTGGTCAGTCAGGGGAGTGTGGGTGCAGTGAGTGTGGTCAGTCAGGGGAGTGTGGGGGCAGTGAGTGTGGTCAGTCAGGGGAGTGTGGGTACAGTGAGTGTGGTCAGTCAGGGGGAGTGTGGGGGCAGTGAGTGTGGTCAGTCAGGGGAGTGTGGGGGCAGTGAGTGTGGTCAGTCAGGGGAGTGTGGGGGCAGTGAGTGTGGTCAGTCAGGGGAGTGTGGGGGCAGTGAGTGTGGTCAGTCAGGGGAGTGTGGGGGTCAGTGAGTGTGGTCAGTCAGGGGAGTGTGGGGGCAGTGAGTGTGGTCAGTCAGGGGAGTTTGGGGACAGTGAGTGTGGTCAGTCAGGGGGAGTGTGGGGGCAGTGAATGTGGTCAGTCAGGGGAGTGTGGGGGCAGTGAGTGTGGTCAGTCAGGGGAGTGTGGGGGCAGTGAGTGTGGTCAGTCAGGGGAGTGTGGGGGCAGTGAGTGTGGTCAGTCAGGGGAGTGTGGGGGTCAGTGAGTGTGGTCAGTCAGGGGAGTGTGGGGACAGTGAGTGTGGTCAGTCAGGGGAGTGTGGGGGCAGTGAGTGTGGTCAGTCAGGGGAGTGTGGGGGCAGTGAGTGTGGTCAGTCAGGGGAGTGTGGGGGCAGTGAGTGTGGTCAGTCAGGGGAGTGTGGGGGCAGTGAGTGTGGTCAGTCAGGGGAGTGTGAGGGCAGTGAGTGTGGTCGGTCAGGGGAGTGTGGGGGCAGTGAGTGTGGTCAGTCAGGGGAGTGTGGGGGCAGTGAGTGTGGTCAGTCAGGGGAGTGTGGGGACAGTGAGTGTGGTCAGTCAGGGGAGTGTGAGGGCAGTGAGTGTGGTCGGTCAGGGGAGTGTGGGGGCAGTGAGTGTGGTCAGTCAGGGGGGTGTGGGGACAGTGAGTGTGGTCAGTCAGGGGAGTGTGAGGGCAGTGAGTGTGGTCAGTCAGGGGACTGTGGGGGCAGTGAGTGTGGTCAGTCAGGGGAGTGTGGGGGCAGTGAATGTGGTCAGTCAGGGGAGTGTGAGGGCAGTGAGTGTGGTCGGTCAGGGGAGTGTGGGGGCAGTGAGTGTGGTCAGTCAGGGGGGTGTGGGGACAGTGAGTGTGGTCAGTCAGGGGAGTGTGGGGACAGTGAGTGTGGTCAGTCAGGGGAGTGTGGGGGCAGTGAGTGTGATCAGTCAGGGGGGTGTGGGGACAGTGAGTGTGGTCAGTCAGGGGAGTGTGGGGACAGTGAGTGTGGTCAGTCAGGGGAGTGTGGGGGCAGTGAGTGTGGTCAGTCAGGGGAGTGTGGGGACAGTGAGTGTGGTCAGTCAGGGGAGTGTGAGGGCAGTGAGTGTGGTCGGTCAGGGGAGTGTGGGGGCAGTGAGTGTGGTCAGTCAGGGGAGTGTGGGTGCAGTGAGTGTGGTCAGCCAGGGGAGTGTGGGGACAGTGAGTGTGGTCAGTCAGGGAGTGTGGGTGCAGTGAGTGTGGTCAGTCAGGGGAGTGTGGGGGCAGAGAGTGTGGTCGGTCAGGGGAGTGTGGGTGCAGTGAGTGTGGTCAGTCAGGGGAGTGTGGGTGCAGTGAGTGTGGTCAGTCAGGGGGAGTGTGGGTGCAGTGAGTGTGGTCAGTCAGGGGAGTGTGGGTGCAGTGAGTGTGGTCAGTCAGGGGGAGTGTGGGGACAGTGAGTGTGGTCAGTCAGGGGAGTGTGGGGACAGTGAGTGTGGTCAGTCAGGGGAGTGTGGGAGCAGTCAGTGTGGTCAGTCAGGGGAGTGTGGGGGCAGTGAGTGTGGTCAGTCAGGGGAGTGTGGGGACAGTGAGTGTGGTCAGTCAGGGGAGTGTGGGTGCAGTCAGTGTGGTCAGTCAGGGGGAGTGTGGGTACAGTGAGTGTGGTCGGTCAGGGGAGTGTGGGTGCAGTGAGTGTGGTCAGTCAGGGGAGTGTGGGTGCAGTGAGTGTGGTCAGTCAGGGGAGTGTGGGTGCAGTGAGTGTGGTCAGTCAGGGGGAGTGTGGGTGCAGTGAGTGTGGTCAGTCAGGGGAGTGTGGGTGCAGTGAGTGTGGTCAGTCAGGGGGAGTATGGGGACAGTGAGTGTGGTCAGTCAGGGGAGTGTGGGGACAGTGAGTGTGGTCAGTCAGGGGAGTGTGGGAGCAGTCAGTGTGGTCAGTCAGGGGAGTGTGGGGGCAGTGAGTGTGGTCAGTCAGGGGAGTGTGGGGACAGTGAGTGTGGTCAGTCAGGGGAGTGTGGGTGCAGTGAGTGTGGTCAGTCAGGGGGAGTGTGGGTACAGTGAGTGTGGTCAGTCAGGGGAGTGCGGGGGCAGTGAGTGTGGTCAGTCAGGGGAGTGTGGGTGCATTGAGTGTGGTCAGTCAGGGGGAGTGTGGGTGCAGTGAGTGTGGTCAGTCAGGGGAGTGCGGGGGCAGTGAGTGTGGTCAGTCAGGGGAGTGTGGGTGCAGTGAGTGTGGTCAGTCAGGGGGAGTGTGGGTGCAGTGAGTGTGGTCAGTCAGGGGAGTGTGGGTGCAGTGAGTGTGGTCAGTCAGGGGAGTGTGGGGACAGTGAGTGTGGTCAGTCAGGGGAGTGTGGGGACAGTGAGTGTGGTCAGTCAGGGGAGTGTGGGTGCAGTGAGTGTGGTCAGTCAGGGGAGTGTGGGGACAGTGAGTGTGGTCAGTCAGGGGAGTGTGGGTGCAGTGAGTGTGGTCAGTCAGGGGAGTGTGGGGACAGTGAGTGTGGTCAGTCAGGGGAGTGTGGGGGCAGTGAGTGTGGTCAGTCAGGGGAGTGTGGGGACAGTGAGTGTGGTCAGTCAGGGGAGTGTGGGGACAGTGATTGTGATCAGTCAGGGGAGTGTGGGGACAGTGAGTGTGGTCAGTCAGGGGGAGTGCGGGGACAGTGAGTGTGGTCAGTCAGGGGAGTGTGGGGACAGTGAGTGTGGTCAGTCAGGGGTGTGTGGGGACAGTGAGTGTGTCAGTCAGGGGAGTGTGGGGGCAGTGAGTGTGGTCAGTCAGGGGAGTGTGGGGACAGTGAGTGTGGTCAGTCAGGGGAGTGTGGGGGCAGTGAGTGTGGTCAGTCAGGGGAGTGTGGGGGCAGTGAGTGTGGTCAGTCAGGGGAGTGCGGGTGCAGTGAGTGTGTTCAGTCAGGGGAGTGTGGGGACAGTGAGTGTGGTCAGTCAGGGGAGTGTGGGGGCAGTGAGTGTGGTCAGTCAGGGGAGTGTGGGGGCAGTGAGTGTGGTCAGTCAGGGGAGTGTAGGGACAGTGAGTGTGGTCAGTCAGGGGAGTGTGGGGGCAGTGAGTGTGGTCAGTCAGGGGAGTGCGGGTGCAGTGAGTGTGGTCAGTCAGGGGAGTGTGGGGACAGTGAGTGTGGTCAGTCAGGGGAGTGTGGGGGCAGTGAGTGTGGTCAGTCAGGGGACTGTGGGTGCAGTGAGTGTGGTCAGTCAGGGGAGTGTGGAGGCAGTGAGTGTGGTCAGTCAGGGGAGTGTGGGGGCAGTGAGTGTGGTCAGTCAGGGGAGTGTGGGGGCAGTGAGTGTGGTCAGTCAGGGGAGTGTGGGGACAGTGAGTGTGGTCAGTCAGGGGAGTGTGGGGACAGTGAGTGTGGTCGGTCAGGGGGAGTGTGGGGGCAGTGAGTGTGGTCAGTCAGGGGAGTGTGGGGACAGTGAGTGTGGTCGGTCAGGGGGAGTGTGGGGGCAGTGAGTGTGGTCAGTCAGGGGAGTGCGGGGTCAGTGAGTGTGGTCAGTCAGGGGAGTGCGGGTGCAGTGAGTGTGGTCAGTCAGGGGAGTGTGGGGACAATGAGTGTGGTCAGTCAGGGGAGTGCGGGTGCAGTGAGTGTGGTCAGTCAGGGGAGTGTGGGGACAGTGAGTGTGGTCAGTCAGGGGAGTGCGGGGTCAGTGAGTGTGGTCAGTCAGGGGAGTGTGGGTGCAGTGAGTGTGGTCAGTCAGGGGAGTGTGGGGTCAGTGAGTGTGGTCAGTCAGGGGAGTGTGGGGGCAGTGAGTGTGGTCAGTCAGGGGAGTGTGGGGCGCAGTGAGTGTGGTCAGTCAGGGGAGTGTGGGTGCAGTGAGTGTGGTCAGTCAGGGGAGTGTGGGGCGCAGTGAGTGTGGTCAGTCAGGGGAGTGTGGGGGCAGTGAGTGTGGTCAGTCAGGGGAGTGTGGGTGCAGTGAGTGTGGTCAGTCAGGGGAGTGTGGGTGCAGTGAGTGTGGTCAGTCAGGGGAGTGTGGGGCGCAGTGAGTGTGGTCAGTCAGGGGAGTGTGGGTGCAGTGAGTGTGGTCAGTCAGGGGAGTGTGGGGACAGTGAGTGTGGTCAGTCAGGGGAGTGTGGGGGCAGTGAGTGTGGTCAGTCAGGGGGAGTGTGGGTACAGTGAGTGTGGTCAGTCAGGGGAGTGTGGGGGCAGTGAGTGTGGTCAGTCAGGGGAGTGTGGGGGCAGTGAGTGTGGTCAGTCAGGGGGAGTGTGGGTACAGTGAGTGTGGTCAGTCAGGGGAGTGCGGGGGCAGTGCGTCTGGTCAGTCAGGGGAGTGTGGGTGCAGTGAGTGTGGTCAGTCAGGGGGAGTGTGGGTGCAGTGAGTGTGGTCAGTCAGGGGAGTGCGGGGGCAGTGAGTGTGGTCAGTCAGGGGAGTGTGGGTGCAGTGAGTGTGGTCAGTCAGGGGGAGTGTGGGTGCAGTGAGTGTGGTCAGTCAGGGGAGTGTGGGTGCAGTGAGTGTGGTCAGTCAGGGGAGTGTGGGGACAGTGAGTGTGGTCAGTCAGGGGAGTGTGGGGACAGTGAGTGTGGTCAGTCAGGGGAGTGTGGGGACAGTGAGTGTGGTCAGACAGGGGAGTGTGGGGGCAGTGAGTGTGGTCAGTCAGGGGAGTGTGGGGGCAGTGAGTGTGGTCAGTCAGGGTAGTGTGGGGGCAGTGAGTGTGGTCAGTCAGGGGAGTGTGGGTGCAGTGAGTGTGGTCAGTCAGGGGGAGTGTGGAGGCAGTGAGTGTGGTCAGTCAGGGGAGTGTCGGTGCAGTGAGTGTGGTCAGTCAGGGGGAGTGCGGAGGCAGTGAGTGTGGTCAGTCAGGGGAGTGTGGGGACAGTGAGTGTGGTCAGTCAGGGGAGTGTGGGGGCAGTCAGTGTGGTCAGTCAGGGGAGTGTGGGGGCAGTGAGTGTGGTCAGTCAGGGGAGTGCGGGGGCAGTGAGTGTGGTCAGTCAGGGGAGTGTGGGGACAGTGAGTGTGGTCAGTCAGGGGAGTGTGGGGGCAGTGAGTGTGGTCAGTCAGGGGAGTGTGGGGGCAGTGAGTGCGGTCAGTCAGGGGAGTGTGGGGGCAGTGAGTGTGGTCAGTCAGGGGAGTGTGGGGGCAGTGAGTGTGGTCAGTCAGGGGAGTGCGGGGGCAGTGAGTGTGGTCAGTCAGGGGAGTGTGGGGACAGTGAGTGTGGTCAGTCAGGGGAGTGTGGGGGCAGTGAGTGTGGTGAGTCAGGGGAGTGTGGGGGCAGTGAGTGCGGTCAGTCAGGGGAGTGTGGGGGCAGTGAGTGTGGTCAGTCAGGGGAGTGTGGGGGCAGTGAGTGTGGTCAGTCAGGGGAGTGTGGGGGCAGTGAGTGTGGTCAGTCAGGGGAGAGTGGGTACAGTGAGTGTGGTCAGTCAGGGGAGTGTGGGGGCAGTGAGTGTGGTCAGTCAGGGGAGTGTGGGGGCAGTGAGTGTGGTCAGTCAGGGGAGTGTGGGGGTCAGTGAGTGTGGTCAGTCAGGGGAGTGTCGGGACAGTGAGTGTGGTCAGTCAGGGGAGTGTGGGGGCAGTGAGTGTGGTCAGTCAGGGGAGTGTGGGTGCAGTGAGTGTGGTCAGTCAGGGGAGTGTGGGGGCAGTGAGTGTGGTCAGTCAGGGGAGTGTGGGTACAGTGAGTGTGGTCAGTCAGGGGGAGTGTGGGGGCAGTGAGTGTGGTCAGTCAGGGGAGTGTGGGGGCAGTGAGTGTGGTCAGTCAGGGGAGTGTGGGGGCAGTGAGTGTGGTCAGTCAGGGGAGTGTGGGGGCAGTGAGTGTGGTCAGTCAGGGGAGTGTGGGGGTCAGTGAGTGTGGTCAGTCAGGGGAGTGTGGGGGCAGTGAGTGTGGTCAGTCAGGGGAGTTTGGGGACAGTGAGTGTGATCAGTCAGGGGGAGTGTGGGGGCAGTGAATGTGGTCAGTCAGGGGAGTGTGGGGGCAGTGAGTGTGGTCAGTCAGGGGAGTGTGGGGGCAGTGAGTGTGGTCAGTCAGGGGAGTGTGGGGGCAGTGAGTGTGGTCAGTCAGGGGAGTGTGGGGGTCAGTGAGTGTGGTCAGTCAGGGGAGTGTGGGGACAGTGAGTGTGGTCAGTCAGGGGAGTGTGGGGGCAGTGAGTGTGGTCAGTCAGGGGAGTGTGGGGGCAGTGAGTGTGGTCAGTCAGGGGAGTGTGGGGGCAGTGAGTGTGGTCAGTCAGGGGAGTGTGGGGGCAGTGAGTGTGGTCAGTCAGGGGAGTGTGAGGGCAGTGAGTGTGGTCGGTCAGGGGAGTGTGGGGGCAGTGAGTGTGGTCAGTCAGGGGAGTGTGGGGGCAGTGAGTGTGGTCAGTCAGGGGAGTGTGGGGACAGTGAGTGTGGTCAGTCAGGGGAGTGTGAGGGCAGTGAGTGTGGTCGGTCAGGGGAGTGTGGGGGCAGTGAGTGTGGTCAGTCAGGGGGGTGTGGGGACAGTGAGTGTGGTCAGTCAGGGGAGTGTGAGGGCAGTGAGTGTGGTCAGTCAGGGGAGTGTGAGGGCAGTGAGTGTGGTCGGTCAGGGGAGTGTGGGGGCAGTGAGTGTGGTCAGTCAGGGGGGTGTGGGGACAGTGAGTGTGGTCAGTCAGGGGAGTGTGGGGACAGTGAGTGTGGTCAGTCAGGGGAGTGTGGGGGCAGTGAGTGTGATCAGTCAGGGGGGTGTGGGGACAGTGAGTGTGGTCAGTCAGGGGAGTGTGGGGACAGTGAGTGTGGTCAGTCAGGGGAGTGTGGGGGCAGTGAGTGTGGTCAGTCAGGGGAGTGTGGGGACAGTGAGTGTGGTCAGTCAGGGGAGTGTGAGGGCAGTGAGTGTGGTCGGTCAGGGGAGTGTGGGGGCAATGAGTGTGGTCAGTCAGGGGAGTGTGGGTGCAGTGAGTGTGGTCAGCCAGGGGAGTGTGGGGACAGTGAGTGTGGTCAGTCAGGGAGTGTGGGTGCAGTGAGTGTGGTCAGTCAGGGGAGTGTGGGGGCAGAGAGTGTGGTCGGTCAGGGGAGTGTGGGGGCAGTGAGTGTGGTCAGTCAGGGGGAGTGTGGGTGCAGTGAGTGTGGTCAGTCAGGGGAGTGTGGGTGCAGTGAGTGTGGTCAGTCAGGGGGAGTGTGGGGACAGTGAGTGTGGTCAGTCAGGGGAGTGTGGGGACAGTGAGTGTGGTCAGTCAGGGGAGTGTGGGAGCAGTCAGTGTGGTCAGTCAGGGGAGTGTGGGGGCAGTGAGTGTGGTCAGTCAGGGGAGTGTGGGGACAGTGAGTGTGGTCAGTCAGGGGAGTGTGGGTGCAGTCAGTGTGGTCAGTCAGGGGGAGTGTGGGTACAGTGAGTGTGGTCGGTCAGGGGAGTGTGGGTGCAGTGAGTGTGGTCAGTCAGGGGAGTGTGGGTGCAGTGAGTGTGGTCAGTCAGGGGAGTGTGGGTGCAGTGAGTGTGGTCAGTCAGGGGGAGTGTGGGTGCAGTGAGTGTGGTCAGTCAGGGGAGTGTGGGTGCAGTGAGTGTGGTCAGTCAGGGGGAGTGTGGGGACAGTGAGTGTGGTCAGTCAGGGGAGTGTGGGGACAGTGAGTGTGGTCAGTCAGGGGAGTGTGGGAGCAGTCAGTGTGGTCAGTCAGGGGAGTGTGGGGGCAGTGAGTGTGGTCAGTCAGGGGAGTGTGGGGACAGTGAGTGTGGTCAGTCAGGGGAGTGTGGGTGCAGTGAGTGTGGTCAGTCAGGGGAGTGTGGGAGCAGTCAGTGTGGTCAGTCAGGGGAGTGTGGGGGCAGTGAGTGTGGTCAGTCAGGGGAGTGTGGGGACAGTGAGTGTGGTCAGTCAGGGGAGTGTGGGTGCAGTGAGTGTGGTCAGTCAGGGGGAGTGTGGGTTCAGTGAGTGTGGTCAGTCAGGGGAGTGTGGGGGCAGTGAGTGTGGTCAGTCAGGGGAGTGCGGGGGCAGTGAGTGTGGTCAGTCAGGGGAGTGTGGGTGCAGTGAGTGTGGTCAGTCAGGGGGAGTGTGGGTGCAGTGAGTGTGGTCAGTCAGGGGAGTGTGGGTGCAGTGAGTGTGGTCAGTCAGGGGAGTGTGGGGACAGTGAGTGTGGTCAGTCAGGGGAGTGTGGGGACAGTGAGTGTGGTCAGTCAGGGGAGTGTGGGTGCAGTGAGTGTGGTCAGTCAGGGGAGTGTGGGGACAGTGAGTGTGGTCAGTCAGGGGAGTGTGGGTGCAGTGAGTGTGGTCAGTCAGGGGAGTGTGGGGACAGTGAGTGTGGTCAGTCAGGGGAGTGTGGGGGCAGTGAGTGTGGTCAGTCAGGGGAGTGTGGGGACAGTGAGTGTGGTCAGTCAGGGGAGTGTGGGGACAGTGATTGTGATCAGTCAGGGGAGTGTGGGGACAGTGAGTGTGGTCAGTCAGGGGGAGTGCGGGGACAGTGAGTGTGGTCAGTCAGGGGAGTGTGGGGACAGTGAGTGTGGTCAGTCAGGGGTGTGTGGGGACAGTGAGTGTGTCAGTCAGGGGAGTGTGGGGGCAGTGAGTGTGGTCAGTCAGGGGAGTGTGGGGACAGTGAGTGTGGTCAGTCAGGGGAGTGTGGGGGCAGTGAGTGTGGTCAGTCAGGGGAGTGTGGGGGCAGTGAGTGTGGTCAGTCAGGGGAGTGTGGGGGCAGTGAGTGTGTTCAGTCAGGGGAGTGTGGGGACAGTGAGTGTGGTCAGTCAGGGGAGTGTGGGGGCAGTGAGTGTGGTCAGTCAGGGGAGTGTGGGGGCAGTGAGTGTGGTCAGTCAGGGGAGTGTAGGGACAGTGAGTGTGGTCAGTCAGGGGAGTGTGGGGGCAGTGAATGTGGTCAGTCAGGGGAGTGCGGGTGCAGTGAGTGTGGTCAGTCAGGGGAGTGTGGGGACAGTGAGTGTGGTCAGTCAGGGGAGTGTGGGGGCAGTGAGTGTGGTCAGTCAGGGGACTGTGGGTGCAGTGAGTGTGGTCAGTCAGGGGAGTGTGGAGGCAGTGAGTGTGGTCAGTCAGGGGAGTGTGGGGGCAGTGAGTGTGGTCAGTCAGGGGAGTGTGGGGGCAGTGAGTGTGGTCAGTCAGGGGAGTGTGGGGACAGTGAGTGTGGTCAGTCAGGGGAGTGTGGGGACAGTGAGTGTGGTCGGTCAGGGGGAGTGTGGGGGCAGTGAGTGTGGTCAGTCAGGGGAGTGTGGGGACAGTGAGTGTGGTCGGTCAGGGGGAGTGTGGGGGCAGTGAGTGTGGTCAGTCAGGGGAGTGCGTGGTCAGTGAGTGTGGTCAGTCAGGGGAGTGCGGGTGCAGTGAGTGTGGTCAGTCAGGGGAGTGTGGGGACAGTGAGTGTGGTCAGTCAGGGGAGTGCGGGTGCAGTGAGTGTGGTCAGTCAGGGGAGTGTGGGGACAGTGAGTGTGGTCAGTCAGGGGAGTGCGGGGTCAGTGAGTGTGGTCAGTCAGGGGAGTGTGGGTGCAGTGAGTGTGGTCAGTCAGGGGAGTGTGGGGTCAGTGAGTGTGGTCAGTCAGGGGAGTGTGGGGGCAGTGAGTGTGGTCAGTCAGGGGAGTGTGGGGCGCAGTGAGTGTGGTCAGTCAGGGGAGTGTGGGTGCAGTGAGTGTGGTCAGTCAGGGGAGTGTGGGGCGCAGTGAGTGTGGTCAGTCAGGGGAGTGTGGGGGCAGTGAGTGTGGTCAGTCAGGGGAGTGTGGGTGCAGTGAGTGTGGTCAGTCAGGGGAGTGTGGGTGCAGTGAGTGTGGTCAGTCAGGGGAGTGTGGGGCGCAGTGAGTGTGGTCAGTCAGGGGAGTGTGGGTGCAGTGAGTGTGGTCAGTCAGGGGAGTGTGGGGACAGTGAGTGTGGTCAGTCAGGGGAGTGTGGGGGCAGTGAGTGTGGTCAGTCAGGGGGAGTGTGGGTACAGTGAGTGTGGTCAGTCAGGGGAGTGTGGGGGCAGTGAGTGTGGTCAGTCAGGGGAGTGTGGGGGCAGTGAGTGTGGTCAGTCAGGGGGAGTGTGGGTACAGTGAGTGTGGTCAGTCAGGGGAGTGTGGGGGCAGTGCGTCTGGTCAGTCAGGGGAGTGTGGGTGCAGTGAGTGTGGTCAGTCAGGGGGAGTGTGGGTGCAGTGAGTGTGGTCAGTCAGGGGAGTGCGGGGGCAGTGAGTGTGGTCAGTCAGGGGAGTGTGGGTGCAGTGAGTGTGGTCAGTCAGGGGGAGTGTGGGTGCAGTGAGTGTGGTCAGTCAGGGGAGTGTGGGTGCAGTGAGTGTGGTCAGTCAGGGGAGTGTGGGGACAGTGAGTGTGGTCAGTCAGGGGAGTGTGGGGACAGTGAGTGTGGTCAGTCAGGGGAGTGTGGGGACAGTGAGTGTGGTCAGACAGGGGAGTGTGGGGGCAGTGAGTGTGGTCAGTCAGGGGAGTGTGGGGGCAGTGAGTGTGGTCAGTCAGGGTAGTGTGGGGGCAGTGAGTGTGGTCAGTCAGGGGAGTGTGGGTGCAGTGAGTGTGGTCAGTCAGGGGGAGTGTGGAGGCAGTGAGTGTGGTCAGTCAGGGGAGTGTCGGTGCAGTGAGTGTGGTCAGTCAGGGGGAGTGCGGAGGCAGTGAGTGTGGTCAGTCAGGGGAGTGTGGGGACAGTGAGTGTGGTCAGTCAGGGGAGTGTGGGGGCAGTCAGTGTGGTCAGTCAGGGGAGTGTGGGGGCAGTGAGTGTGGTCAGTCAGGGGAGTGCGGGGGCAGTGAGTGTGGTCAGTCAGGGGAGTGTGGGGACAGTGAGTGTGGTCAGTCAGGGGAGTGTGGGGGCAGTGAGTGTGGTCAGTCAGGGGAGTGTGGGGGCAGTGAGTGCGGTCAGTCAGGGGAGTGTGGGGGCAGTGAGTGTGGTCAGTCAGGGGAGTGTGGGGGCAGTGAGTGTGGTCAGTCAGGGGAGTGCGGGGGCAGTGAGTGTGGTCAGTCAGGGGAGTGTGGGGACAGTGAGTGTGGTCAGTCAGGGGAGTGTGGGGGCAGTGAGTGTGGTGAGTCAGGGGAGTGTGGGGGCAGTGAGTGCGGTCAGTCAGGGGAGTGTGGGGGCAGTGAGTGTGGTCAGTCAGGGGAGTGTGGGGGCAGTGAGTGTGGTCAGTCAGGGGAGTGTGGGGGCAGTGAGTGTGGTCAGTCAGGGGAGAGTGGGTACAGTGAGTGTGGTCAGTCAGGGGAGTGTGGGGGCAGTGAGTGTGGTCAGTCAGGGGAGTGTGGGGGCAGTGAGTGTGGTCAGTCAGGGGAGTGTGGGGGTCAGTGAGTGTGGTCAGTCAGGGGAGTGTCGGGACAGTGAGTGTGGTCAGTCAGGGGAGTGTGGGGGCAGTGAGTGTGGTCAGTCAGGGGAGTGTGGGTGCAGTGAGTGTGGTCAGTCAGGGGAGTGTGGGGGCAGTGAGTGTGGTCAGTCAGGGGAGTGTGGGTACAGTGAGTGTGGTCAGTCAGGGGGATTGTGGGGGCAGTGAGTGTGGTCAGTCAGGGGAGTGTGGGGGCAGTGAGTGTGGTCAGTCAGGGGAGTGTGGGGGCAGTGAGTGTGGTCAGTCAGGGGAGTGTGTGGGCAGTGAGTGTGGTCAGTCAGGGGAGTGTGGGGGTCAGTGAGTGTGGTCAGTCAGGGGAGTGTAGGGGCAGTGAGTGTGGTCAGTCAGGGGAGTTTGGGGACAGTGAGTGTGATCAGTCAGGGGGAGTGTGGGGGCAGTGAATGTGGTCAGTCAGGGGAGTGTGGGGGCAGTGAGTGTGGTCAGTCAGGGGAGTGTGGGGGCAGTGAGTGTGGTCAGTCAGGGGAGTGTGGGGGCAGTGAGTGTGGTCAGTCAGGGGAGTGTGGGGGTCAGTGAGTGTGGTCAGTCAGGGGAGTTTGGGGACAGTGAGTGTGGTCAGTCAGGGGAGTGTGGGGGCAGTGAGTGTGGTCAGTCAGGGGAGTGTGGGGGCAGTGAGTGTGGTCAGTCAGGGGAGTGTGGGGGCAGTGAGTGTGGTCAGTCAGGGGAGTGTGGGGGCAGTGAGTGTGGTCAGTCAGGGGAGTGTGAGGGCAGTGAGTGTGGTCGGTCAGGGGAGTGTGGGGGCAGTGAGTGTGGTCAGTCAGGGGAGTGTGGGGGCAGTGAGTGTGGTCAGTCAGGGGAGTGTGGGGACAGTGAGTGTGGTCAGTCAGGGGAGTGTGAGGGCAGTGAGTGTGGTCGGTCAGGGGAGTGTGGGGGCAGTGAGTGTGGTCAGTCAGGGGGGTGTGGGGACAGTGAGTGTGGTCAGTCAGGGGAGTGTGAGGGCAGTGAGTGTGGTCAGTCAGGGGAGTGTGAGGGCAGTGAGTGTGGTCGGTCAGGGGAGTGTGGGGGCAGTGAGTGTGGTCAGTCAGGGGGGTGTGGGGACAGTGAGTGTGGTCAGTCAGGGGAGTGTGGGGACAGTGAGTGTGGTCAGTCAGGGGAGTGTGGGGGCAGTGAGTGTGATCAGTCAGGGGGGTGTGGGGACAGTGAGTGTGGTCAGTCAGGGGAGTGTGGGGACAGTGAGTGTGGTCAGTCAGGGGAGTGTGGGGGCAGTGAGTGTGGTCAGTCAGGGGAGTGTGGGGACAGTGAGTGTGGTCAGTCAGGGGAGTGTGAGGGCAGTGAGTGTGGTCGGTCAGGGGAGTGTGGGGGCAGTGAGTGTGGTCAGTCAGGGGAGTGTGGGTGCAGTGAGTGTGGTCAGCCAGGGGAGTGTGGGGACAGTGAGTGTGGTCAGTCAGGGAGTGTGGGTGCAGTGAGTGTGGTCAGTCAGGGGAGTGTGGGGGCAGAGAGTGTGGTCGGTCAGGGGAGTGTGGGTGCAGTGAGTGTGGTCAGTCAGGGGAGTGTGGGTGCAGTGAGTGTGGTCAGTCAGGGGAGTGTGGGTGCAGTGAGTGTGGTCAGTCAGGGGGAGTGTGGGTGCAGTGAGTGTGGTCAGTCAGGGGAGTGTGGGTGCAGTGAGTGTGGTCAGTCAGGGGGAGTGTGGGGACAGTGAGTGTGGTCAGTCAGGGGAGTGTGGGGACAGTGAGTGTGGTCAGTCAGGGGAGTGTGGGAGCAGTCAGTGTGGTCAGTCAGGGGAGTGTGGGGGCAGTGAGTGTGTTCAGTCAGGGGAGTGTGGGGACAGTGAGTGTGGTCAGTCAGGGGAGTGTGGGTGCAGTCAGTGTGGTCAGTCAGGGGGAGTGTGGGTACAGTGAGTGTGGTCGGTCAGGGGAGTGTGGGTGCAGTGAGTGTGGTCAGTCAGGGGAGTGTGGGTGCAGTGAGTGTGGTCAGTCAGGGGAGTGTGGGTGCAGTGAGTGTGGTCAGTCAGGGGGAGTGTGGGTGCAGTGAGTGTGGTCAGTCAGGGGAGTGTGGGTGCAGTGAGTGTGGTCAGTCAGGGGGAGTGTGGGGACAGTGAGTGTGGTCAGTCAGGGGAGTGTGGGGACAGTGAGTGTGGTCAGTCAGGGGAGTGTGGGAGCAGTCAGTGTGGTCAGTCAGGGGAGTGTGGGGGCAGTGAGTGTGGTCAGTCAGGGGAGTGTGGGGACAGTGAGTGTGGTCAGTCAGGGGAGTGTGGGTGCAGTGAGTGTGGTCAGTCAGGGGGAGTGTGGGTACAGTGAGTGTGGTCAGTCAGGGGAGTGCGGGGGCAGTGAGTGTGGTCAGTCAGGGGAGTGTGGGTGCATTGAGTGTTGTCAGTCAGGGGGAGTGTGGGTGCAGTGAGTGTGGTCAGTCAGGGGAGTGCGGGGGCAGTGAGTGTGGTCAGTCAGGGGAGTGTGGGTGCAGTGAGTGTGGTCAGTCAGGGGGAGTGTGGGTGCAGTGAGTGTGGTCAGTCAGGGGAGTGTGGGTGCAGTGAGTGTGGTCAGTCAGGGGAGTGTGGGGACAGTGAGTGTGGTCAGTCAGGGGAGTGTGGGGACAGTGAGTGTGGTCAGTCAGGGGAGTGTGGGTGCAGTGAGTGTGGTCAGTCAGGGGAGTGTGGGGACAGTGAGTGTGGTCAGTCAGGGGAGTGTGGGTGCAGTGAGTGTGGTCAGTCAGGGGAGTGTGGGGACAGTGAGTGTGGTCAGTCAGGGGAGTGTGGGGGCAGTGAGTGTGGTCAGTCAGGGGAGTGTGGGGACAGTGAGTGTGGTCAGTCAGGGGAGTGTGGGGGCAGTGAGTGTGGTCAGTCAGGGGAGTGTGGGGGCAGTGAGTGTGGTCAGTCAGGGGAGTGTGGGGGCAGTGAGTGTGTTCAGTCAGGGGAGTGTGGGGACAGTGAGTGTGGTCAGTCAGGGGAGTGTGGGGGCAGTGAGTGTGGTCAGTCAGGGGAGTGTGGGGGCAGTGAGTGTGGTCAGTCAGGGGAGTGTAGGGACAGTGAGTGTGGTCAGTCAGGGGAGTGTGGGGGCAGTGAGTGTGGTCAGTCAGGGGAGTGCGGGTGCAGTGAGTGTGGTCAGTCAGGGGAGTGTGGGGACAGTGAGTGTGGTCAGTCAGGGGAGTGTGGGGGCAGTGAGTGTGGTCAGTCAGGGGACTGTGGGTGCAGTGAGTGTGGTCAGTCAGGGGAGTGTGGAGGCAGTGAGTGTGGTCAGTCAGGGGAGTGTGGGGGCAGTGAGTGTGGTCAGTCAGGGGAGTGTGGGGGCAGTGAGTGTGGTCAGTCAGGGGAGTGTGGGGACAGTGAGTGTGGTCAGTCAGGGGAGTGTGGGGACAGTGAGTGTGGTCGGTCAGGGGGAGTGTGGGGGCAGTGAGTGTGGTCAGTCAGGGGAGTGTGGGGACAGTGAGTGTGGTCGGTCAGGGGGAGTGTGGGGGCAGTGAGTGTGGTCAGTCAGGGGAGTGCGGGGTCAGTGAGTGTGGTCAGTCAGGGGAGTGCGGGTGCAGTGAGTGTGGTCAGTCAGGGGAGTGTGGGGACAGTGAGTGTGGTCAGTCAGGGGAGTGCGGGTGCAGTGAGTGTGGTCAGTCAGGGGAGTGTGGGGGCAGTGAGTGTGGTCAGTCAGGGGAGTGTGGGGACAGTGAGTGTGGTCAGTCAGGGGAGTGCGGGGGCAGTGAGTGTGGTCAGTCAGGGGAGTGTGGGGCGCAGTGAGTGTGGTCAGTCAGGGGAGTGTGGAGGCAGTGAGTGTGGTCAGTCAGGGGAGTGTGGGGGCAGTGAGTGTGGTCAGTCAGGGGAGTGTGGGGGCAGTGAGTGTGGTCAGTCAGGGGAGTGTGGGGACAGTGAGTGTGGTCAGTCAGGGGAGTGCGGGGGCAGTAAGTGTGGTCAGTCAGGGGAGTGTGGGGCGCAGTGAGTGTGGTCAGTCAGGGGAGTGTGGGGGCAGTGAGTGTGGTCAGTCAGGGGAGTGTGGGGGCAGTGAGTGTGGTCAGTCAGGGGAGTGTGGGGGCAGTGAGTGTGGTCAGTCAGGGGAGTGTGGGGACAGTGAGTGTGGTCAGTCAGGGGAGTGCGGGGGCAGTGAGTGTGGTCAGTCAGGGGAGTGTGGGGACAGTGAGTGTGGTCGGTCAGGGGGAGTGTGGGGGCAGTGAGTGTGGTCAGTCAGGGGAGTGTGGGGACAGTGAGTGTGGTCGGTCAGGGGGAGTGTGGGGGCAGTGAGCGTGGTCAGTCAGGGGAGTGCGGGGGCAGTGAGTGTGGTCAGTCAGGTTAGTGTGGAGGCAGTGAGTGTGGTCAGTCAGGGGAGTGTGGGGTCAGAGAGTGTGGTCAGTCAGGGGAGTGTGGGGACAGTGAGTGTGGTCAGTCAGGGGAGTGCGGGTGCAGTGAGTGTGGTCAGTCAGGGGAGTGTGGGGACAGTGAGTGTGGTCAGTCAGGGGAGTGCGGGTGCAGTGAGTGTGGTCAGTCAGGGGAGTGTGGGGACAGTGAGTGTGGTCAGTCAGGGGAGTGCGGGGTCAGTGAGTGTGGTCAGTCAGGGGAGTGTGGGGACAGTGAGTGTGGTCAGTCAGGGGAGTGCGGGGTCAGTGAGTGTGGTCAGTCAGGGGAGTGCGGGGTCAGTGAGTGTGGTCAGTCAGGGGAGTGTGGGGGCAGTGAGTGTGGTCAGTCAGGGGAGTGTGGGGACAGTGAGTGTGGTCAGTCAGGGGAGTGCGGGGTCAGTGAGTGTGGTCAGTCAGGGGAGTGTGGGGGCAGTGAGTGTGGTCAGTCAGGGGAGTGTGGGGGCAGTGAGTGTGGTCAGTCAGGGGAGTGTGGGTGCAGTGAGTGTGGTCAGTCAGGGGAGTGTGGGGTCAGTGAGTGTGGTCAGTCAGGGGAGTGTGGGGGCAGTGAGTGTGGTCAGTCAGGGGAGTGTGGGGCGCAGTGAGTGTGGTCAGTCAGGGGAGTGTGGGTGCAGTGAGTGTGGTCAGTCAGGGGAGTGTGGGGCGCAGTGAGTGTGGTCAGTCAGGGGAGTGTGGGGGCAGTGAGTGTGGTCAGTCAGGGGAGTGTGGGTGCAGTGAGTGTGGTCAGTCAGGGGAGTGTGGGGGCAGTGAGTGTGGTCAGTCAGGGGAGTGTGGGGGCAGTGAGTGTGGTCAGTCAGGGGAGTGTGGGGGCAGTGAGTGTGGTCAGTCAGGGGAGTGTGGGGGCAGTGAGTGTGGTCAGTCAGGGGAGTGTGGGGGCAGTGAGTGTGGTCAGTCAGGGGAGTGTGGGTGCAGTGAGTGTGGTCAGTCAGGGGAGTGTGGGGTCAGTGAGTGTGGTCAGTCAGGGGAGTGTGGGAGCAGTGAGTGTGGTCAGTCAGGGGAGTGTGGGGGGGCAGTGAGTGTGGTCAGTCAGGGGAGTGTGGGGGCAGTGAGTGTGGTCAGTCAGGGGAGTGTGGGGTCAGTGAGTGTGGTCAGTCAGGGGAGTGTGGGAGCAGTGAGTGTGGTCAGTCAGGGGAGTGTGGGGGGGCAGTGAGTGTGGTCAGTCAGGGGAGTGTGGGGGCAGTGAGTGTGGTCAGTCAGGGGAGTGTGGGGACTGTGAGTGTGGTCAGTCAGGGGAGTGTGGGAGCAGTGAGTGTGGTCAGTCAGGGGAGTGTGGGGACAGTGAGTGTGGTCAGTCAGGGGAGTGTGGGAGCAGTGAGTGTGGTCAGTCAGGGGAGTGTGGGGACAGTGAGTGTGGTCAGTCAGGGGAGTGTGGGAGCAGTGAGTGTGGTCAGTCAGGGGAGTGCGGGGGCAGTGAGTGTGGTCAGTCAGGGGAGTGTGGGAGTAGTGAGTGTGGTCAGTCAGGGGAGTGTGGGGACAGTGAGTGTGGTCAGTCAGGGGAGTGTGGGAGCAGTGAGTGTGGTCAGTCAGGGGAGTGTGGGGGCAGTGAGTGTGGTCAGTCAGGGGAGTGTGGGTGCAGTGAGTGTGGTCAGTCAGGGGAGTGTGGGGGCAGTGAGTGTGGTCAGTCAGGGGAGTGTGGGGGCAGTGAGTGTGGTCAGTCAGGGGAGTGTGGGGGCAGTGAGTGTGGTCAGTCAGGGGAGTGTGGGAGCAGTGAGTGTGGTCAGTCAGGGGAGTGTGGGGGCAGTGAGTGTGGTCAGTCAGGGGAGTGTGGGGACAGTGAGTGTGGTCAGTCAGGGGAGTGTGGGGACAGTGAGTGTGGTCAGTCAGGGGGAGTGTGGGGGCAGTGAGTGTGGTCAGTCAGGGGAGTGTTGGGTCAGTGAGTGTGGTCAGTCAGGGGAGTGTGGGGGCAGTGAGTGTGGTCAGTCAGGGGAGTGTGGGGGCAGTGAGTGTGGTCAGTCAGGGGAGTGTGGGGACAGTGAGTGTGGTCAGTCAGGGGAGTGTGGGTGCAGTGAGTGTGGTCAGTCAGGGGAGTGTGGGGGCAGTGAGTGTGGTCAGTCAGGGGAGTGTGGGGGCAGTGAGTGTGGTCAGTCAGGGGAGTGTGGGGGCAGTGAGTGTGGTCAGTCAGGGGGAGTGTGGGTGCAGTGAGTGTGGTCAGTCAGGGGAGTGTGGGGACAGTGAGTGTGGTCAGTCAGGGGAGTGTGGGGACAGTGAGTGTGGTCAGTCAGGGGAGTGTGGGTGCAGTGAGTGTGGTCAGTCAGGGGAGTGTGGGGACAGTGAGTGTCGTCAGTCAGGGGAGTGTGGGGTCAGTGAGTGTGGTCAGTCAGGGGAGTGTGGGGTCAGTGAGTGTGGTCAGTCAGGGGAGTGTGGGGACAGTGAGTGTGGTCAGTCAGGGGAGTGCGGGGACAGTGAGTCTGGTCAGTCAGGGGAGTGTGGGGGCAGTGAGTGTGGTCAGTCAGGGGAGTGTGGGGTCAGTGAGTGTGGTCAGTCAGGGGAGTGTGGGGGCAGTGAGTGTGGTCAGTCAGGGGAGTGTGGGGACAGTGAGTGGGAGTTGGCAGCAGTGGTGAATACCAGGAGCCTGGCCACCGTGCTCTGGCTAACGGTGTCGCAAAAGATGTACGTCCTTCTCCGAGCATCGCGGGTGAGTTAGCATCCCACTTGGAACACCACACATGCTTGGCACGGATCTCAAACCCGGTTTAGACACCTGAAGGGCTTGTAAGAAGTTACCCTTCCTCTAGGAACAGAATCTAACCCCGTACACCACAACACGCACCCTTCAGTAATGAGCACTTTCCCCGAAACTGCCAGCTGAACGCCCGAGACACAGGCACTCATTGCGGACCAGGCTCTGCAATATATTCATGCTTGCCCCTCCAGGGTCAGACTTTTATAATCCTACTCTGATTCATGCCAAAGTAACATCATGCCAAAAAGGTGGGAGACGCAGACGTGGATGGAGATTGCTGTGTTGATCCCAATAATTACACGCTAAAATATGTAAACTCAAACAAATCAGTGGCCTGTCGGTTTTCTGTGCGTTCCTGGTGGGGACGCATTTTTTTCCAATTGGGACGCGTGCACAGGTCATAGAACGTAGAACACTACAGCACAAACAGGCCCTTCGGCCCACTAGTTGTGCTGATCATATCCCTACCTACCAGGCCTATCTATAACCCTCAATCCCATTAAATCCCATGTACTCATCCAGAAGTCTTTTAAAAGACCCCAGCGAGTTTGCCTCCACCACCACCGACGGCAGCCGATTCCACTCACTCACCACCCTCTGAGTGAAAAACTTACCCCTAACATCTCCTCTGTACCTGCTCCCCAGCACCTTAAACCTGTCGTGAAAGCTTGTTGGGAACCCTCGAAATGGCTAACACGTGCTTCTCCGGATCTGACCCAAGTTGCGGGTCGCGGTGGGACAATCGGTCCCTATGTTTCAAATTTGCTCAGTTTTGAAATGTGTGACTCTATGAGTGTGTTAATGGAAAGAGCGATTCATTTTCTCATATAGTCGGAGGGCCATAAATGGTGCAGAAACACGCACAAATCAATATTGGCTCTCAGTGGGGTTCTCATTTAGATCCATTCCGCTGTTCTAACCACACAATCCTACCAGTTAGTCCATTCATGTGTCCATCCAGGTCTCTTTTCAAATATTTTATAGCCTTTGCCTCGAGCACTCTCGTGGTCAACAGGTTCCAGGTCATTACCATTCACTACATAACATTATTCATCATCACAGCCCCTCTGTATATGTATCACTGGGACTTTGTGCCGAGAGCCAATGGGGACAGTTTTTTCTTTCCATTTTGACCAGATTGAAAGCCATCATGATTGTTGTGGTTGAGGAAATAATGTCTTCCCAGTCTCCACTGACAGGGAATCAACCACAGCTTCTGCAATCTGACCCTTATAACTCTAACGTTCGAGCTTTTCTGATACAGAACCTTTCCAATCTCTCAGGTGAGACATTCCCTGAAGTATGGTGACCAGAACTGGATGTCCTGCTCTGCTTGAGGCCAATCATGAGTGTAATAAAAAGAGATCAAAGCACACAATGTTTTTATTCATGAAATGGAATGTCAGAATTAAGGATCTCAGAAATCAGCAACTTCTCCTTTTGGTGAGGGGAAGTGTCGTTTGCACGACTGACAAGGGTGTTTTTTTGTCACAGAATACTTGCTTAATTGTCCATCTTGGTACTAATTTTCCATAGAACCAATTCTCGCCTTTGTAACGTCCTTTTTTTTCCATATGTTTATTAATAGTCACAGAGTGTTTTCTTCTAAATTATGGGCTAGCTTTTGCTCATAGAATCATACAGTGTAGAAGAGGCCATTCGGCCCATCAAGTCTGCACCGAGAAACAACTCGGCACGGTAGCACAGTGGGTTAGCGCTGCTGCTTCACAGCTCCAGGGTCCTGGGTTCGATTCCCGGCTCGGGTTGCTGTCTGTGTGGAGTTTGCACATTCTCCTCGTGTCTGCGTGGGTTTCCTCCGGGTGCCCCGGTTTCCTCCCACAGTCCAAAGATGTGCGGGTTAGGTTGATTGGCCATGCTAAAATTGCCCCTTAGTGTCCTGAGATGTGTAGGTTAGAGGGATCAGTGGGTAAATGTGTAGGGATATGGGGGTAGGGCCTGGGTGGGATTGTGCTCGGTGCAGACTCGATGGGCTGAATGGCCTCTTTCTGTACTGTGGGGTTTCTATAATTTCTATAAACTGAACTCCCAACTAATGCTGTCTGCCATCGCTTGGGCCATTGCCTTGACTGTTATGATGTGCCAGGCGCTTTTTAAAGAATGTGAGGCAGCTACTAGGCAGCGCATTCCAGACATAACAACACTCTGGGTAAAAAAAATCCTCAAATTCCCCAAACTCCTGAACCCACGCTCCCTTGTGGCCTCCCATTCAACTTTGGGGAACAGCTGATCCTTATCCAAACTGTCCATGTCCCTCATAATCTCGTAGACCTCGACTATGTCACCCTTCATTCTTATCTGCTCCAAACTAAGCCTGACCAACCTCTCTTTATAACTTAAACTTTTCACCCCAGGCAGCATCCTGGTGAATCTTCTCTGCATCCTCTCCAGTGCAATTACATCTTTCCTATAATGTCCTATAAGATCCTAGACTCCACACAGTACCAATCCCTGAGGTGGGAGAATAAGGAGAGGAAGGTTTGGAAGGTTCACGAGGGCCCGTGGTCACAGTAACCCCCCCTCCCTATAATGTGGCTACCCCATCCGCTCTGATGGAGCCGCCTCAAACCAAAATAAGAACTGATGTGGTCGGGAAAGGAACGTCCACTGTTGTCATCCAAGAAATGCCAGTGTCAGTGGCTAGGAAGCAGATGCTTTTGGATAGATTCGGTCTGTTACACCATAACCATAACAATTCACTTTTTTTGGGAGAACGAAGGGAATTTCAGAATCTAACCTTAGGCGATGTAAAGTAACTAGGAAAAGCAAAATTTGCCAGATCACTGTGGCACATGATGCCTTACAAGGCAGTGAATGGAATACAGCGTTACGTTGATCTGGATAGGCTGAGCAAGTGGGCGAGGACCTGGCAGATGGAGTACAATGTTAGCAAGTGTGAGGTTATCCACTTTGGCAGAAATAATAGTAGGAGGGATTACTATTTAAGGGGCGAAAAGCTGCAGCATGCTACGGTGCAGAGGGACCTGGGGGTCCTTGTGCATGAGTCGCAAAAACCCAGTCTGCAGGTGCAGCAGGTGATCGAGAAGGTGAATGGGATGTTGGCCTTTATAGCGAGGGGGATTGAATATAAAAGCAGGGAGGTCTTGCTGCAACTGTACAGGGCACTGGTGAGGCCGCAGCTGGAGTACTGTGTGCAGTTTTGGTCACCGCACTTGTGCAAGGATATTTTGGCCTTGGAGGGAGTGCAGAGAAGGTTCACTCAGCTGATACCGGAGATGAGGGGGTTAGCCTATGGAGAGAGACTAAATAGACTGGGTCTGTACTCGTTGGAGTTTAGAAGGATGAGGGGGGATCTTATAGAGACGTATAAGATAATGAAGGGGATGGATAGGGTAGAGGTAGAGAGGTTCTTCCTGCTTAGAAAGGACAGCAGGACTAGAGGGCACAGCCTCAAGGTAAGGGGGGGGGCAGTTTAGATCGGAGTTGAGGAGGAACTTCTTCACTCAAAGGGTGGTGAATCTCTGGAATTCTCTGCCCGTTGAAGTGGTGGAGGCTGCCTCGCTAAATATATTTAAGTCACGGGTAGATAGGTTTCTGATAGACAAGGGAATTAAGGGTTATGGGGAGAAAGCGGGCAAGTGGAGCTGATCCACTTCAGATCAGCCATGATCTTATTGAATGGCGGGGCAGGCTCGAAGGGCTAGATGGCCTACTTCTGCTCCTATTTCTTATGTTCTTATGTTCTTGCACCGATCAGCAAAAATATGAAAGATTTAAACAGAATGTTGGACAAGTGGTCTGTAGGGAAAGTGCCAGCTGGACCCTGGTTAACCAAGGCCTTAAAGAAACAGCAGAAGGCCACGAGGACAGAAACTTCAGGGCTTCTGTTGGCGCTGGAGGAATAAATGGTCCAGATACGGGTGATGGGTTTACTTAAAGAAGGCTTCAGTCCAGGAATTATAGAACTGGATTTTCTGGTGGGACAAAATTGCCTGGAAATTATGAATTGGGCTGTGAGAGTGGATGCCCACCAAGAGAAAGCTGACTGCAGTTCAGTTATAAAACAGTCCAAAGTCAAAGGAACATGTTTTGTATGTGGAAAGAAAGATTGCCGAGGCAAATCTATGGATAATCATTGCAGCAATTGCCATAAAACAGATCATGAAACTAAAGAATTTGGGTTTAAAGGGAGTGGAGGTGGGATCCCAAGGGGGAAATCATCCTCCAAGGCTCCAAACCAAAATTCTGCAGCAATGCAATGACTACAGCAGATGGCAGCAGATGATTTGCAAATGCTATTAGGGCAAAAATGACAATTAGTTGCCCTGGGGACTGCAAATCGAGATTCTCCCATGCATGTCAAAGCAACAATAGGGAGACAGCATTGCATCGTGTTGGCAGACACCAGAACAGCTATACTTATAACGGATTTACCTCTGCAGACTATCCAGCAAACTATATAATTAATTGATGTAACGGGGGGAACTAAGACTGCAGTATTAAATGAACATAATACGTTGGAGATTGGGGGGAGGGCGATGTCGAGAGGAATTAATGCAGATCTGAATATGTTCAACAGGTGAGGGATGTATTTTGGGAATAGATCTGTTGGAACATTTGGGAGATGAGATCGATGCTAAAGTAGGCACAGTAGTGTGGCACAAGTCTTATATGTGAAACTGGCTGGGTCAAACTATTAGGGAGTGTGGACCAAAATGGGGAAATTTAGCCTCACGGGGCGGCACGGTAGCACAGTGGTTAGCACTGCTGCTTCACAGCTCCAGGGTCCTGGGTTCGATTCCCGGCTCGGGTCACTGTCTGTGTGGAGTTTGCACATTCTCCTCATGTCTGCGTGGGTTTCCTCCAAGTGCTCCAGTTTCCTCCCACAGTCCAAAGATGTGTAGGTGAGGTTGATGGGCCATGCTAAAATTGCCCTTAGTGTCCTGAGATGCGTGGATTAGTGGATAAATATTCAGGGATATAGGGGTCGGATCTGGGTGGGATTATGGTCAGTGCAGACTTGATGGGCTGAATGGCCACTTTCTGTACTGTAGGGTTTCTATGATTTCTCATAAGCCTGAATTTTGGCCATGCATAAACAGAATTGCAGGTATTTAGTTAGTTATCTTATAATGATTCCCAGGAAAGTTCATCCCGGAATAAACAGGACCCAATTCGGTCCGATGCAATGGAAGTGTCAAAAGTCATCATTGCTTACTTAGAAGAGCAACAGATAGTGACCGAAACTTCGGTCTGAGACTAATTCAATGATTTGGAGGTCAAAACACAGATGGCAACTATGGATTATAGTGTTTAAAACTACTACCCAACTCAAAAGCACCACATGGTGGCCAATCCAGCTATTATACATAATACTATGGAGTCAGAGCAGAAAATAATCACTGTGCCAGATGTAGCCAATGGATTCTGGTTAATTGTTATCAGAGGAGAAGCCAAATACTGACAATCCTAGAAAATAGATCATAGAACCCTACAGTGCAGAAAGAGGCCCTTCGGCCCATCGAGTCTGCACCAAACACAATCCCACCCAGGCCCTACCCCCATATCCCAACATATTATACCCACTAATCCCTCTAACCCACACATCCCTGGACACTAAGGGGTAATTTCTTAGCACAGCCAATCAACCTAACCCGCACATCTTTAGACTGTTCATAGCCAATGGATTCTGTTTGATTCCTATAGAGCAAGAGCACCAGTTTAATTTTGCATTCTCAGTTGGGAACCTGTTGGGAACATTTGGATCCGACTGAAAAACTATCCTCAGAGCGAGGCAGGTTCTGGAGGATCAACTTTAGGTCAGGGCCATCCAGGAAGGTTGGTTCATCACAGCTCCTTTCTTGCTCATTGGCCTTAGCCCCTGCTCTGTGAATATATCAGACTGCTCTCTCTGGAACTGCTCCATTATCTTCTGCACAATCATTGGCAAAGACACACGGTGGATTATCATCCTTGGTATCAGAACCCATCGCAACCGTGGTTCCAATGATCACTGTAGCTGTTAGACGTTGTGGTGGAGTTGGACATCAGTTCTGTACTCTACTTTCTCACTGGTCATCCAGACCTGTCCGGACTGTATGGATTCATTATACCAGCAGTTATTTTTAAACTATGGTATCTTTTCAGCAAACCATCTCATTTAGGTTGTTATACCTGCAATTCATTTCACTCCTCAATCTCCTTTATTCTTTGTCCATTACCTTTGCATATATAAATAACTGTTTTTGACAATTTACGTTCAGACAATCGGAACAACTCATGAACAGGTTCCAAAACAATCAATTTGTCTTGTACCTATAGAACGTAGAACAGTACAGGCTCTTCGGCCCTCAGTGTCGTGCCGAGCTATGTCCAATCCCAAGATCAAGTTATCCCACTCCCTATCATTCTGGAGTGCTCCATGTGCCTATCCAATAACCGCTTGAAAGTTCCTAAAGTGTCCGACTCCACTATCACAGCAGGCAGTACATTCCACACCCCAACCACTCTCTGAGTAAAGAATCTACTTTGGACATCCCTCCTATATCTCCCACCATCAACCTTATAGTTATGCCCCCTAGTAACAGCTACACCCACCCGAGGAAATAGTCTCTGAACATTCACTCTATCAATCCCTCTCATCATCTTATAAACCTCTATTAAGTCACCTCTCACCCTCCTCCGCTCTAAAGAGAAAAGCCCCAGCTCCCTCAACCTTTCCTCATAAGACCGACCCTCCAAACCAGGCAGCATCCTGGTAAATCTCCTCTGCACTCTCTCCAATGCTTCCACATCCTTCTTATAGTGAGGTGACCAGAACTGAACACAATATTCCAAATGTGGTTTCACCAACGTCCGGTATATTTGCAGCATAACCCCACTACTCTTAAACTCAAACCCCGTGTTAATAAACACTAACACACTATAAGCCTTCTTCACGGCTCTATCTACTTGAATGGCAACCTTCAGAGATCTGTGGATATGAACCCCAAGATCTCTCTGTTCCTCCACATGCCTCAGAACCCTGCCGTTGACCCTGTAATCCGCATTCAAGTTTGTCCGACCAAAATGAATCACCTCGCACTTATCAGGGTTAAACGCCATCTGCTACTTTTCGGCCCAGCTCTGCATCTTATCAATGTCTCTTTGCAGCCAACAAGAGCCCTCCACCTCATCCACTACTCCACCAATCTTGATGTCATCAGCAAATTTACTAACCCACCCTTCAGCCCCCTCTCCCAAGTCATTGATAAAAATCACAAATAGCAGAGGACCCAGCACTGACCCCTGTGGTACACTGCTGGTAACTGGCCTCCAGTCTGAAAATTTTCCCTTCACCACCACCCTCTATGAGACAGCCAGTTACTTATCCAATCGGCCAAATTTCCTCCTATCCCACACCACCTTATCTTCTTCATGAGCCTACCATGGGGAACCTTATCAAACGCCTTACTAAAATCCATGTATATGACATCAACAGCTCTACCTTTGTCTACACACTTAGTTACCTCCTGAAAGAATTCAATCAAATTTGTGAGGCAGGACTTATCTCTCACGAAACCGTGCTGACTATCCTGGATTAAACTGCATCTTTCCAAATGGTCATAAATCCCATCCCTCAGGACCCTTTCCATTAACTTACCAACCACCGAAGTAAGACTAACTGGCCTATAATCACCAGGGTCATTCCTGTTTCCTTTTTTGCAAAGAGGAAAACATTCACCACTCTCTAGTCCCCTGGCACTATCCCTGTGGGCAGTGAGGACCCAAAGATCAAAGCTAAAGGCTCTGCAATCTCATCCCTTCCCTCGCAAAGTATCCTAGGATGTATCCCATCTGGCCCAGGGGACTTATCCACTCTCACGTTTTACAAAATTGCTAATGCATCCTCCTTCAGAACATCCACCTCCTCCATCCTATCAGCCTGTATCACATTCTCATCCTCAAAAACATGGCCCCTCTCCTTAGTGAACACTGAAGAAAAGTATTCATTCAACGCCTCTCCTATCTCTTCTGACTTCATGGACAAGTTCCCACTACTATCCTTGACCGGCCCTAACCTCACCCTGGTCATCCTTTTATTTCCCACATAAGAGTAAAAAGCCTTGGGGTTTTCTTTTATCCGACCCGCCAAGGACTTCTCATGCGCCCTCCTAACTCTCCTAAGCGCTTTCTTTAACTCATTCCTAGCTACCTTGTAACCTCAAACGACCCAACTGAACCTTGTTTTTTCATTCTTACACACTCAAGACATCTGTCTCCACAACTTCACAATTTATTTGAACACATTTTTGTCCAATAATTGGTTCTCCTCAAGTTTTACATGATTGATAGAAACTTTAGTTTGCTGCATCACAGACTGAGTAAACATTACCTTCTCCTTCTGAACCTGTGCCAACTTGAGAAGGTTAGGTTTGTAAAGGTATTGTTTCATTGTAACAGCAAAAGAAGGCAGGAGGTTGCTTTGGCAGTCAAGGTGAAGGATAATCCTAGGAGCTTCTACAGGTATATTAAGAGCAAAAGGATAGTAAGGGATAAAATTGGTCCTCTTGAAGATCAGAGGGGTTGGCTTTGTATGGAACCAAAGGACATGGGGGAGATATTAAATGGGTTTTTTGCATGCGTATTTACTAACAAAACTGGCATAGAGTCTACGGAAATAAAGCAAACAAGTAGGGAGGTCACGGAACCTATACAGATCAAAGGGGAGGAGGTGCTTGCTGTCTTGAGGCAAATCAGAGTAGATAAATCCCCAGAACCGGACAGGGTGTTCCCTCAGACCTTGAAGGAGACGAGTGTTGAAGTTGCAGGGACCCTGGCAGATATATTTAAAATGTCGGTGTCCACGGGTGAGGTGCTGGATGATTGGAGGATAGCTCATGTTGTTCCGTTGTTTAAAAAAGGCTCAAAAAGTAATTGGGGAAATTATAGGCCAGTAAGTTTGATGTCAGTAGTAGGTAAATTATTGGAAGGTGTACTAAGAGATAGGATCTACGAATACTTGGATAGACAGGGACTTATTAGAGAGAGTCAACATGGCTTTGTGCGTGACAGGTCATGTTTAACCAATCTATTATACACGTAGGAGAGAAGGATGTAGGAAGGAAGAGTAGGGGGGATATACATAGGCAGTTCAGGGAGTTGGGGGCCAGGCTGAAGTGTAGGGCCTCCAGAGTGGCGATCTCTGGGCTGCTGCCAGTGCCCAGTAATAGCAGGGATAAAAATAATGAGATCCTGCAGCTGAATGTGTGGCTGAGGGATTGGTGCAGGACAGAGGGGTTTAGTTTTGTAGACCATTGGGAAGTCTTTGTGAGGGAAGGGCACCTGTACAAGAGGGATGGGGAACATTTAAATGGGAAGGGAACACATATTTTAGCTGGGAGGTTAGCTGGAGTGTTTCGGCAGGGTTTAAACTAATACGGAGGGGGGGTTGGGGAGGAGACAGATAGCTCAGTAGGCACTGGGATTGGGAGTGAGTTGGGTGACGGGATAAGTCTAGATGGGAGGAAAATCTCCCAGGAGAAGGAGGATCCAAGTGGGCCTGAGTGTCTTCAGTGCATCTGTTTTAATGCGAGGAGTGTGACGGGTAAGACGAATGATGTTCGCGAGGAATTTAGGTGTGGTGGCAGTGACAGAGATGTGGTTAAAGGGAGGGCAGGACTGGCAGCTAAATATTCCAGGGTATAAGTGTTTTAGGCATGACAGGGGAGGGTCAAAAAGAGGAGGGGGAGTGGAGCACTTAGTTAGGGAGCAGATCACAGCGGTGCAGAGGGAGGATAACATGGAGGGGTTGGAAATTGAGTCTCTGTGGGTGGAGTTGAGGAATAGGAAGGGGCCGTTACTATGCTAGGGGTGTACTACAGGCCACCCGATAGCCCACGGGCAGTGGAAGAGGGTATATGTAGGGACATTTTGGACAAGTGTAGGAAGAACAGGGTTGTTGTAGTGGGAGATTTTAATCTCCCTGGGGTGGATTGGAAGGTGCCTAGAGCTGGGGGTTCAGATGGGGAGGAATTCGTAAGATGTGTATTGGAAGGGTCCTTGGAGCAGTATGTTGATAGCCCGACTAGAGAGGGGGCGATACTGGATTTAGTTCTGGGAAATGAGCCGGGTCAGGTGGTTGAGGTTGCAGTCGGTGAACATGTGGCTAATAGCGACCACAACTCTGTCTACTTTAGGATACAAATGGAAAAAGATGAGAGCTGTCCTAAGGGGAGGGTGCTAAATTGGGGGAGGGCTAGATACAGCCGGATTAGGCAGGAGCTTAGGGATACAGACTGGGATAGGCTGTTGGAGGGCAAGGCCACATTAGGCATGTGGGAGTCTCTCAAGGGAAAACTGCAATGGGTGCAGGAAAGGCATGTGCCGGTTAGGAGAAAGGATGGGAAAGGTAGGATTAGAGAGCCATGGATTACTAGAGATATAGAAGACCTGGTCAGGAAGAAACGAGAGGCATATGTCAGGTGTAAGCAACTGGGAACAGAGAGAGTGTTGGAGGAGTACAGAGAGAGTAGGAGGGATCTCAAAAGGGGAGTTAGGGAGGGCAAAAAGGGGGCATGAGAAGTTTTTGGCAGGTAGGATTAAGGAAAATGTTAGGAGCAAAAGGGTGGCTAGGGGTAAAATCGGTCCTCTCAGGGACAGACGTGGGGAATTGTGCTTAGAGGCAGAGGGAATGGGGGAGATCCTGAATGAATACTTTGCGTTGGTATTCACGAAGGAGAGGGGCTTGATGCCTGGTACGGTCATCGAGGGAGCGGTAGACCAATTGAGGAACTATCGATTACGAGGGAAGAAGTGTTAGGGCTTTTAGATGGCATTAAAACTGATAAATCTCCGGGGCCTGATGGCATTTATTCTCGGCTGCTTAGGGAGGTGATGGATGAGATTGCTGGGCCTCTGACGCAAATCTTTGTCTCTTCTTTGGACACAGGTGAGGTCCCAGAGGACTGGAGGATAGCGAACGTGGTACCGTTGTTTAAAAAGGGTAGGAGGGATAACCAGGGTAACTATAGGCAGTGAGTTTGACGTCAGTGGGAGGCAAGTTGATGGAGAGGATTCTTAGGGATAGGATGTACGAGCACTTAGAGCGTTGTGATCTGATTAAGGATATGCAGCATGGCTTTGTCAAGGGGAAGACTTGCCTTACGAATCTGGTAGAATTTTTTGAGGAGGTGACAAAAACGGTCGATGAAGGACGAGCCGTTGATGTCGTCTATATGGATTTCAGTAAGGCGTTTGACAAAGTCTCTCATGGTAGGTTGGTAGAAAAGATTAAGGCTCATGGGATTCAAGGCCAGGTATCTAGATGGGTAGAGAACTGGCTTGCAAAGAGGAGATGGAGAGTAGTAGTGGAGGGGTCCTTTTCTAGCTGGAGGTCTGTCACTAGTGGTGTGCCGCAGGGCTCAGTACTGGGACCTCTTCTCTTTGTAGTGTATATAAATGATTTGGAAGGAGGAGTAGGTGGTGTGGTCAGCAAATTTGCTGATGACACCAAGATGGCTGGATTGGCGGGCAGTGAGGAGCAGTGTCTGGCAATACAGCGGGATATTGATAGGCTGGTTGATTGGGCAGATACGTGGCAAATGGAGTTTAATCCTGATAAATGTGAGGTGATGCATTTTGGCCGGAATAATATAAAGGGGAGTTATATGGTAAAGGGTAAGCCTGTAAGGAGTATAGAATCGCAGCGAGACCTGGGGGTGCAAGTGCACAAGTCTTTGAAGGTGGCAGTACAAGTGGAGAGTGTGGTGAAGAAAGCCTATGGTATGTTAGCCTTTATAGGAAGGGGTATAGAATATAAGAGCTGGAGTCTAATGTTGCAGTTGTACAGAACATTGGTTAGGCCGCATTTGGAGTACTGTGTCCAGTTCTGGTCGCCTTACTACCGGAAGGACGTGGAGACCCTGGAGAGAGTGCAGAGGAGATTTACCAGGATGTTGCCTGGTATGGAAGGACTGGGGTATGAGGAAAGTGGGGGTCAATGGGTGCTATTCGGATTGGCGGTTGGTGACTAGTGGAGTGCCCCAGGGGTCGGTGCTGGGGCCTCAGCTATTTACCATTTATATAGATGATCTGGAGGAGGGAACCGAGTGCAGGGTGTCGAAATTTGCTGTTGACACCAAGATAGGGGGAACGGCAAATTGTGCGGAGGGTGTGGAGAGTCTGCAGAAGGATCTAGATAGGCTGGGCGAATGGGCCAGGAAATGGCAAATGGAATTTAATGTTGCAAAGTGTGAGGTGGTCCACTTTGGTAGGAAGAATGGTAGGAAGGACTATTACTTACGGGGCGAAAAACTGCAGCAGGCGACGGTGCAGAGGGACCTCGGGGTCCTTGTGCATGAGTCGCAAAAACCCAGCCTGCAGGTGCAGCAGGTGGTCAGGAAGGCGAATGGGATGCTGGCCTTCATAGCGAGGGGGATTGAATATAAAAGTAGGGAGGTCTTGCTGCAGCTGTATAGGGCATTGGTGAGGCCGCAGCTGGAGTACTGTGTGCAGTTTTGGGCGCCGCACCTGCGCAAGGATATTTTGGCCTTGGAGGGAGTGCAGAGGAGGTTTACTAGGCTGATACCAGAGTTGAGGGGATTGAGCTATGAGGAGAGGCTGAATAAACTGGGCTTGTACTCGTTAGAGTTTAGAAGAATGAGGGGAGATCTCATTGAGACGTATAAGATGATGAATGGGATGGATAGGATAGAGGTGGAGAGACTCTTCCCGCTCAGAAAAGGCAGTAGGACTAGGGGGCACAGCCTCAAGATAAAGGGGAGGCGGTTTAGAACGGAGTTGAGGAGGAACTTCTTCACTCAAAGGGTGGTGAATCTCTGGAATTCTCTGCCCGTTGAAGTGGTGGAGGCTGCCTCGCTAAATATTTTTAAGAAGCGGGTTGATGGGTTCTTGATAAGAGAGGGGATTAAGGGTTATGGGGAGAGGGCGGGAAAGTGGAACTGAGCCACAACAGATCAGCCATGATCTTATTGAATGGCGGGGCAGGCTCGAAGGGCTAGATGGCCTACTCCTGCTCCTATTTTCTTATGTTTTTATGTTCTTAAATTGGGGCTCTATTCCCTTGAAAGACGCCGACTGAGGGGGGATCTAATAGAGGTATATAAGATTATGAAGGGTATAGATAGAGTAAACAGAGGTAAGCTATTTCCTATGTTAGAGACATGTAGGGCAAGGGGCCATGGACTTAAGGTGAGAGGGGAGAGGTATAACACGGATATTAGAGGGAGGTTTTTCACACAGAGGGTAGTGGGGGTATGGAATGGTCTGCCAAGTAAGGTGGTGGAGGCAGGCACGCTGGAGTTGTTTAAGAGTAACTGAGACAGGCACATGAGTGGGTTGGAGATGGGAGGATTTAGGAGATTGTTTTAAATAAGGTTCATTAGCATTGGGACGACCCTGGTAATGGAAAAGGATATGGTGTGATAATAATGTTTTTTCTCTTTTAATTCACAGGTTTTAAGTCGGTCCGCCTTGTTGTCCAACGATGGGTCATACTTGGGCTGCTCTTGAATGTTCGAGATTGGCCTAGTGCTTCATGTCGTTAGTGTGTGCCTAAACTGGACCAGATACTGGGCAATACGACAGCTCAGTGACTATCACTGATTGCTGTGCAGACACATGGATTTGGGCCGGTGTCTGTGGGAGTTTGCACATTCTCCCCGTGCTTGCGTGGGTTTTCTCCGGATGCTCCGGTTTCCTCCCACACCCCAAAGATGTGCTATTAGGCTGATTGGAAGTAATAAATTGTCCCTAAGTTAGTTTCCCTCAATGTGGATTCCCATAAAAACAATAGATAAGGGTCATGGGTGGAGGGGGGGAAACTGGTAATACTAAAATGGCGGCACGGGCTCGTTGGGCCGAAGGGCCTGTTTCCCGGGCTGTTTTTGTTCTTTGTTCTATTAGAGTTTTTCGAGGAGGTTACCAGGAAAGTGGATGAAGGGAAGGCAGTGGATGTTGTCTACATGGACTTCAAGTAAGGCCTTTGACAAGGTCCCACACTGGAGGTTATTTAGGAAGATTCAGTCGTTAGGTATACATGGGGAGGTAGTAAATTGGATTAGATATTGGCTCAATGGAAGAAGCCAGAGAGTGGTTGTGGAGGATTGCTTCTCTGAGTTGAGCCTGTGACTAGTGGAGTGCTGCAGGGATCAGTGTTGGGTCCATTGTTGTTTGTCATCTATATCAATGATCTGGATGATAATGTGGTAAATTGGATCAGCAAATTTGCTGATGATACAAAGATTGGAGGTGTAGTGGGCAGTGAGGAAGGTTTTCAAAGCTTGCAGAGGGATTTGGGCCAGCTAGAAAAATGGGCTGAAAAATGGCAGATGGGGTTTAATGCAGATAAGTGTGAGGTATTGCAGTTTGGAAGGACAAACCAAGGTAGAACATACAGTATAAATGGTAGGACACTGAAGAGTAAAACGGAGGGATCTGGGAATACAGGTGCAGAATTCCCTAAAAGTGATGTCACAGGTGGATAGGGTCGTAAAGAGTGCTTTTGGAAAATTGGTCTTTATAAATCAAAGTATCGAGTATAAAAGTTGGAGTGTTATGGTAAGGTTATATAAGGCATTGGTGAGGCCGAATTTAGAGTATTGTGTACAGTTTTGGTCACCTAGTTACAGGAAGGGTATAAATAAGGTTGAAAGAGTGCAGAGAAGGTTCACAAGGATGTTGCTGGGACTTGAGAAGCTGAGTTACAGAGAGAGATTGAATAGGTTAGGACTTTATTCCCTGGAGCGTAGAAGAATGAGGGGAGATTTGATAGAAGTGTATAAGATTTTGATGGGTATCGATAGAGTGAATGCAAGCAGGCTTTTTCCACTGAGGCTAGGGGAGAAAAAAACCAGAGGACATGGGTTAAGGGTGAAGGGGGAAAAGTTTAAAGGGAATATTAGGGGGGGGATTCTTCACACAGAGAGTGGTGGGAGTGTGGAATGAGCTGCCGGATAAAGTGGTAAATGTGGGGTCACTTTTAACATTTACGAAAGTCTTGGACGGGTTCATGGATGAGACGGGTGTGGAGGGATATGGTCCAGGTGCAGGTCAGTGGGACTAGGCAAAAAATGGTTCAGCACAGACAAGAAGGGCCAAAAGGCCTGTTTCTGAGCTGTAGTGTTCTGTGATTCTACAGGGAAAGCCTTGAGAGAAGTTTGTTGAATGTTAGGAATAAAACAATTGTTTCAAATATCACATCAGTCCCAGAAGTCAGGAATTGTAGAACAAATGACCCACACATTTGAAAGTAGCCAAACAGCAGCTATTCCACAGGAAGGAAAGAATTGGTTACAGATCTTGCCTGCAATATTGCTCAGACAGACTCTGCTCGAGGGACAGGGTTAGCCCCTGCTGAACTGATGACCTGAAGAGCTATGCAGCTTCCAGAGGAGGTACAAACAGGACGGGTAGTTCTCATAGGCCAAACCTGTGCCTGAATCAATAAGGAGAACAGCCTACATTCGTAGCACTGGACACAGTTTAAAAACCTGCGTCCATAATAAAAACAATTATTAAATTGCCTCAGTGGCTGGTGATCTTGTAGATCAAGAGATCATTCTGGCTCTCGGAGTCACAGCGCAGATAGTAGGAATAATCTGGACTTGTGGACGGGCCAATAGAGTGAAGCAGAGACACCCTGAATTCTGGTACCAAGGAGGACAATGTACCATCATTGAGTCACATCTGCGGCTGCAGATATGCCTCCACCACCCAATATTGAGCTTTATGGAATTATTGCTCACCTATACTTACTCCTCAACACATTTTCCAGAGCCACCTAATCCACTATAAACTTGCCTCTGGCTGCAAATCCCAGAGGAACTGCCACTCTCGTCATTTTCCAACGGAGAAAAGCGCCTATTGAGTGAGATGCAATCTTAAGCTTCCCTTCTTCTGATCACTGTCGTGTGGAGACTGTGGGATTTTCACAGTAACTTCATTGCGGTAAGACTAATTACAACACTAACAAATAAACTTTACAGTATCATAAGCAAGGGTCAGATCAAGAGTGAAATAAAAGAGGGTAAAACATAGCTGCACTTGTCCTCAACGACACACCTCTTACAGATGCAGCTCTCCAGGATTGTGATGGTAGTGGTGACAAGGGCAAAGGCATTGTGAAAATTAAGCAATGCCCACACATTGACAACACACTCCCATGGCTCAACAATACGGTGATGGGACAGTCAGAGCAGATCTAGCAGCAGAAACATGTACTAGACCCCATCAGCCATCAACAGCAAAACTGTGTTCAGCACATACTACCTTCCAGCCCACCAAGTTCCTGAAAACCCATTACCATCCTGTCCCACAAACAGCAATGGTTTGATGAAGAGTGCAGCAGAGTCCGATCAAAGCTCTGCTGAGTGGTGGCCCCCCAAGAAAAAGATACTGGAAGAGTAGGCTCCACGTGGATCCCATCCTGAATGGTGGGGTATTGATCTCGACAAGGTGAAATACAATTGTGAACATTTTTCAGCGTTTCCATCCACGATTACCACAATTGATTATCCATCTCCATCTCCTCTTGAATCGACAACATTAGTGACGCCAGTCTCCTGCTAACTGGAACATCTCGACGCTGGAAATCTCTATAAACCTACAGGCAATATTACTGAACAGGTATATTGTCCCAGAGAGATATAGTAACCCATTGTTTCACTCTCAGGCACAGTTTCTTGTTTACATCTTGCTAAATGGTGGCACACTTTTCTTTTCAACACCGTCGAAAATAATGATTAACTGTTGTAAGGATTGAAATGTTGGCAGATTGGGCATGTGCAAGTTTAAACATAATCCAAGTATAGCATCTCCTACACTGGGGCTTGAACCCAGAACTTCCAGTTCAGGTAAAGGAACCAAGATGAAACCTCTGTCAGACAGGATAGTGAACCATTGACAGAGCAATTCTGCTCCAAATGGAAATATTTACAAATAAACAATGGTGTCAACTGAGAAATATTTAATGTTCTATCCAGATGGAAGAGGAAAAGTTTGGTGTAAAACGGATAGACAGCATGGAGAAATGGGAGGAGTGAGAAAATCCTTCAAAGTTACAAATATTGACAAAAGAAGCAATGGCAATCAGGTGGAAAACAGATTGTTTGATAAGGGGAACATATAAAAACTGGTATGGCTTTCCTCAGAGAGCAGTGGAGGCAACTTCCATTCTGGCTTGTTAAATCAATGTGATCTTTACCTGAAGGGCAAAATCTGGTGGGCCAGGGTTAATAGGTGAGGAAGTGAATCTCGGTGATTTTCTCCAGCGGAGAACCAGCACAGAGACAGGTAGACAAGTGGCCACTTTCTATTCTGTAACATTCTATTACCAAGTTGAGAAAGTGCAAGAAACATAGCAGAGGAGATCGATGGGAAATGATGGAGTCACAGGGAGGAACATAGAACATAGAATATTACAGCGCAGAACAGGCCCTTCGGCCCATGATGTTGCGCCGACCAGTTAAAAAACAATGACCCACTAATATTGGTATTATATTATAATATATTATATTATAATATTGGGTAATATTGGAGACAGGGTGTTTATAAAAGGTTCTCCAGGAAAACGACTCACACAAATCAGGCAGGAGGAATGAAATTGTGGGAGAGTGAGAGAGTGTTCATCTATGTGTCCAAAGATGTGCGGGTTAGGTTGATTGGCCATGCTAAAATCGCCCCTTAGTGTCCTGAGATCTGTAGGTTAGAGGGATTATTGGGTAAATATTAGGGAAATGGGGATAGAGCCTGGGTGGGATTGTGGTCGGTGCAGACTCAATGGGCCTCTTTCTGCACTGTATGTTATCGATGATTTATCTATGTGTATAATCTGTGAGGTGCTCTTGAAATACTACAGGTTTCATTTAAATAATGAAAGAGTGACTCACACAGTGGTGGAACATTTTGTAACTTCTGAAGAGACAAGTGTTTAAACAGCACTATTAGGGAACAGTATTTACAATTGGTACGCAATTCTATATCAGCAAACAGCACATTTGAATTTACTGACAACCAGCCACCCAAAATCTGCTGTCATGCAACAATTTGAGTTGACATCTATTTTCTTCTGAGACCATTCTCAAGTGCTCTATAATTCCCAAGTGCTTTATTCTCTGCACTGTTTGTTTCCCAATGTTTTTAGTGACAGGAGCTCCAGGTTGGTGAATCCTGCTATCCCACAATGAGCTGACTGTACAAAATGAACACGAGCTCCCAACCAAACTTGTGTGATGAGTGAAAGGGTCAATCTGCTTTAAGTGCAGATCAAATTGTCAAAATTTCTCCATTATTGAAAATGCCAGTATGTCATCTCTGATCACAGCAACCTTTCATCGCAGGAACAAGTGGGCAGCACAATGTGAAATCAACGTTTGTTTCAAGGTCTTTAAGTGCGCCTTCTCTTTGTGGATTTGGAAATTGATATCCTGGTCACCAAGTGTGAATGTCTGTATCATCCCTCACATTGGGACAACTGGAGTCTTTCTTAGTCCAATTTCCAATTAAACCATCCAGGTTTCTTTTAAGAGACTTCTGGATGAGTACATGAGATTTAATAGGATTGAGGGTTATAGATAGGCCTGGTAGGTAGGGCTATGATCAGCGCAACCTGTGGGCCGAAGGGCCTGTTTGTGCTGTAGTGTTCTATGTTCTATGTTTATTGGCAGGCAGACTCGAGTACAAATCAAAAGAAGTATTTCAATTTATCTTAAATCAGAGTTCCAATCACTGCTTCTAACACTAAGATAACTAGACAATTTTAAGACAGAGAAATAAATGTATGTAATGAGAGAGAGGTTTCACCTCAACCTGAGAAAAGATATCTGATCTAATGATGTTGTGTCAAATGAATGTCAGTGATGTATATCGGAAATGTGACAAATAACTTGCTTACAGCAAGATGCCACAATTAGCAATGTGATTCATGTGTGGAAGACAGGGTTGTTTATGATGGGCAATTGAGGAAGAACTTCTTCACTCAAAGGGTGGTGAATCTCTGGAATTCTCTGCCCGTTGAAGTGGTGGAGGCTACCTCGCTAAATATATTTAAGTCACGGGTAGATAGGTTTCTGATAGACAGGGGATTAAGGGTTATGGGGAGAAAGTGGGAAAGTGGAACTGATCCACTTCAGATCAGCCATGATCTTATTGAATGGCGGAGCAGGCTCGAAGGGCTAGATGGCCTACTCCTGCTCCTATTTCTTATGTTCTTATGTTCTTATTAATGGGCAATCAATGCTCGAAGAACACCAGAGAGAGCTCCCCAGATCTTCTCCCAGTTGTGACCCTTGGAGACGTTCCGAAGCACAAGGCTACCAAACCAGTAGACATAGATTCTGCAGAACTATCAAAATAATTTATTTATATGCAATGCATTGTGAGTTGGAACATGCTCCCTGAATTAAAGGATGAATTGGGTTATTAATTTAGGAGAGGGTGTTATTGTATGGTTAGAGTCAAAGAGCAGAGGGAAGTGAGGATAATTGGATTGCATTTTGAATGTAGCAAGTTGGATTAAATGGTTTCTGTCTTCATTGTTTTGTTCACCTTTGAATGCAATAAATGATGTGTATAAACCTTCCTCAGATCAATCATTTGTTAGACCTGTCACACCAATTTTAATTTTAAATAATGATTCCAGTTAGTGTTGGGTTCAGTTAATGGAGTGTCCATTCAACGTATCCAAGGTGAAGACAAAATGTGCCACGTGTCTGATTATTAACTTTGAATACTCTGTGTGCTCATATAAAGAGCTCATGTACTTTACAATCTCAGTTTGATCGTGAGGAGCTCAGTGCAGGATGATGAAGGCATTCTTTCTCCTAATTGCATTCCTGGTCCTAATGGAGCCCATCGATGCCGATGAATCAGTGGGTGCCTCACTTTACAGAGAAGGTCAGTATATATCTAACTGCACACTGAGTATAAAGATACAAATTGGAATGAGGAGATTCCTCTGGTCGGTCCCGAGCTGTCATTCAATGGATGTGACCTTTTGTTCCCCAGGTCGTACTGTGGGATGTGATACACCTGAAGCGAAATGCAGATATTTCGGATGCAAAAAAGGGGAGACTAAGGTGGAAGAAAAGTGCATGAAGGTTTTCAAGTGCTGCGTGCCTGATGAGTAACCAAAGGGAAAATATCCCACTGCAAGAAATATCAGAGATTCCAACTGATGCTAAATGTAATGTCTGCTTTTTATGCACAGTTATGTATGTCCAATGATCCCTGACCCATCGCTTTCTGAATGATGTGAATAAAACTCGCAGCATTGATCAATCTCTCTCATTTCACGTTCGAATCGATGTGTCAACAAAGTGACAAGAAAGAGAGTTCAGAAACTGACATTGCAGTGTTAAAATTAGATCCAAAGTAATCATTTTATCTGAATTATAACTTGAAACTAATTTCAGAGAATTTTTCCCAGATTCTTTGAGTATGTCATGCTCTGTCTCTCTCTCACTTTTTGCCTGTCTACTTAACTCTCAATTTCTCCATTCCTCTGTCCCTCATTGTTTTCAGATACATCTGTCTGAATGTATCTGCCTCCTACTGTCTCTCATCAGTTTCCTCTCTCCATCTCCTTCCCCTTCCCCCATCCCGATTGTCCCTCTCTCTCAGTGTCTCTCTTTCTGTCCGTCTCTTTCTGTATGTACCATTGCCGGTCTCCATTCATCTCTATTTCACTCTCTCATCATATTTCGCTCATATTGACGGTCTCTCCCTGTCTGCATCTCTCTACACTTCTCCCTCTTCATTTGTCACACACCTTATTTCCCTCTGAATTCATTTCTTTTCCCATCCTCTCTTTATCTGTCTTTGTGGATCTTTTCCAGTTTTTGCTCACCATTTCCCATTCTCTCTATTTCTCTCTGCCCCCTTTCCTCTTTCTCACTATTCCTTTCCTACTCTTTGTTTATCTCAATTTCCATCTATCAGTATCTCACTCAGCATTTCTCTCTCAATTCTTCACTGGCATTTTATGTCTGAATGTTTCTCTCTCTCTTCTGTCATTACTCCCTCAAATTCTCCCCCTCTGTATATCTGTCTGCTGCTCAATTTTTTCCTTATCACTCTATTTTTCATTTTATACCGCTCTCTATTTCTCTCTCCCTAATTGTCTCATTCTCTCTCTCTGCTTTTCATTTCTTTTCTGCACTCCCCCCCTCCACTCCCTAATTCTCTAACTTTCGACTTCTACTCCTCTCTCACTTTCTTCATTTCTTTCTCTCCATTTCAATCTCTCTCTCTCTCTTTCTCCATCTCTCTTGCTCTATCACATATTAGCTCACTTTCTCTTCCTCCTTGTCACTCTCTTTTCTGTTTCACTAACATTCACTCCCAGCCCTCCCCTCAACCCTCCTGTCACCACCCCCCTCCCAAAGATTCCTGGCCATCTCCGGTGCACCCTTACTCCTTCCCCTTTCACTGGTCATCCTTGGAATCTCCACAAACTCCCTCAATCATCCCATCCCTTTTACTAACTCTCCATTCCCAATATGTAACACTGCCAACCCTCTTTTCTCCTTTGATGCTCCCTCCCTCTCTCGCACACCCAGTAATCTCTTCTCTCTCTAATGCTCCTTCACCCTTGATCAAAACCATTCCTCTCCTTCGTTCTTTTGATCCCCAATATCTAAAATTCTAACCCCACTCCCTAACATTCCTCCGCTCTCCTTAAAAATCCAGAGCTCTCACTAAAACTCCCCCTCTATGACACTCTGTTCCATCGCTCTAAATAATGGCTGATGACCTAAGTACACACTTTGTTTGTGAATTTTCAAAGGAGGGCATAGTAATGTACCAGAAATTTCAGGAACAAAGTGTTTCCTGGGAAGGAGGAACTAAGAGAATCTGCATTTTTAAGAAAATCTTTTCAGGGAAATTGAGGGAACTGATGGCTACTAAATACCCGAGCAGTGATAGTCTACATCTAAGGGTCATCAGCTGCATGGCCGTTGAAATACTGGCGGATTAGTCATCACCTTCCAAGATGTTTAGACTATGGAATCAGTTCCAGCTGATTGGAGGGCAACAAGAGTAGCACCATTATTTAGACATAAGAACATAAAAAATAGGAGCAGGAGTAGGATATCCAGCCCCTCGAGCCTGCCCCGCCATTCAATAAGATCATGGCTGATCTGAAATGGATCAGTTCCACTTACCCGCCTGCTCCCCATAACCCTAAATTCCTTTATTGATCAGAAATCTATCTACCTGTGACTTAAACACATTCAACGAGGTAGCCTCCACTGCTACAACGGGCAGAGGATTCCAGAGATTCACCACCCTCTGAGAGAAGAAGTCCCTCCTTAACTCTGTTCTAAACCGACTCCCCCTTATTTTGAGGCTGTGCCCTCTAGTTCTCGTAGACAGATTAGTAGAGAAAAAAAAAGGGAACAGTCAGCCTGATGACAAAAAACATTCTAGAGCTCATTTTCAATTAGTTATTAACGGAGAACTTGAAAACAATGGCAGGATTGAACACAATCCACATGGATTTGCTAAAGCTAAATCATGTCTGTCAAAACTTTTAGAATGCTCAGATAATGTAACTAGCAGAGTTGATGAGAGGGAACCATTAGATATTGTTTAATTGGAATTTGATCAGGGTTTGGACCAATCTCATAAGAGATTGGCGTGCAATATATATACACTTTTTTTTGGAATAATCTATTATGTTGCATAGAAAACAAGTTGGAAAAAATGGATATTATTCCAGATGGAAGGCAGTGACAAGTGCGGTATCACAGGGTCTGAGCTATACATAGCGATATTTAAATAATTTAAATGAGGTAAGTAAATTTGCAAATGACACGAAACATGGTGCCTGTGAGGTGTGAGGAAGAAGCAGAATGATTTAGACAACTTGACTGAGTGGGCGATTGCCTGGCAGTTGCATCAAATGTGATAAATTTGATGTGATTAATTTGGTCACACAAATGATAAAGGGAATTATTATCTGAATGGCTGCAGACGAAGACCAGGAAATGTGCAAAGGGACCTCCTCGTAAACCCATCAGTGGAAGTAGCAGGGCAGGTATGGCAAAGTGTGTGTAGGTCTTCACAGCGAGGGGACTCAAGGTGAGGAGCAGGGATATTTTCTTACAATGATATAGGGCCTTTCTAAGACTGAACCTGGAAAATGGTTTGCAGCTTTTTCTCCGTATCTGCGGAAGGATATTCTTGCTGTAGATGTTGCCCAGTGAGTTTACCAGCCTGATCCTGGGTTGGCAGGACTGATGGATCAGGAGAGGTGGCCTCAGTTAGGATTGTATTCGCTGGAGTTTGGAACAGTGAGTCGGATCTCATAGAAACCTATGAATGTGCAACCACAGCATAGGGCTAGAGAGAATAAATGAGGCAAAGATACTCCAGATAGCCAGGGTGTCTAGAAAAAGGGGTCGGAATCTGAGGGTAAGAGTTAAGACATTTTGTGCTGAGTTGAGGAGAACATGTTATCCACCCAGAGATTCCTTCCCTATTCTGTCACACTCCCCAGCTTTTCTGTTTCTTTATTGCCTGATTCCTTCCACTCTGTGTCTCTCTTTCCATTCTGCTATCCCTCTCTCTCTACGTCTGACCTTTTTCTTCTCTTATCTATCTCTCAGCAACCTCATACTCTCTCTCTGTTTGCAACTTTCTTCCCCATTTCCCGATTTCTCTACCATTTTGCCTCATTCAATGCTTCTCTCTCTCTCTCAAACGCACACACACACACACACACACACACACACACACACACACACACACACACACAAGGAGAGAGAGAGACACGCACACACACACACACACACACACAAGGAGAGAGAGACACACACACACACACACACACACACACACAAGGAGAGAGAGAGAGACACACACACACACACACATACACACACGCACACAGAAAGAGACACACACACACACAGAGAAAGAGAGAGACACACACACATACATGCACATACACACACTTTCTACACATATCGGTCTATCTCCTTCTATCAGTTATCTCTCTTCCTCTCTCTGGAGGTTTCTTTCTGTGCCTTTAATCAAAAAAATCTGTCCACAAACAGCAATGTGATGAATTGCTGTTGTAAACAGCGAGGCAGTAATACCATATCACACATGTCACACAGTAATACCATATCACACATGTCTCACACAGAGAGTAGATGAGAGTAAGGAATAAAACAGAGATAGGGACAAAAAGTATGAATGTCAATGAGGCATGGAGAAATAGGAGAATAGAGGGAAGGAGCTAGTTAGTAACATCCATGTTTACCTTGAGTGAGAGAGAAAGGAGCATAGGGAGGAAAAGGGGGTAAAACAGAGACAGAGGCAAGTGAAGGGAGCGGGGGAACTAAACAGAGGTGGTGAGGGAGGGAGATTTCTATGGGAGGAATTGAGAAGATGTGAGGGTCTCGAGTGTGTATACACCGGCTACAACCTCATTCACATCCTTCCAGAGTGTCAGAGTTGTAGAGATAGACTTTGCGATGGAGGATTTAACAAGTATCCTGATGGAATTAGCAATCCCTTTCCAAACTGAAAGAGGGAGTTGAGCAGCTGCTGGAGACAGGGATGGGGACACGGAGTGGGAAGGGGGAGGAGCACTGACACCTTCATTTAGTTTGATGAGATTCTCTTTGTGGACCTCTCTCCGTTCTCCTTTAATCGTTGTGATTGAAAGAAATGGAGGAAAGGAGACAGAGAGAGATAGCGAGAGGGGGAGAGGCACTGAGAGCGCGGTGAGGGAATTGGAATTCTGTTTGTGATGATTGGGTGTTTTTTATTCATTCAGTGAACATGGGTGTCTGTGGCTGGCCAGAATGAATTGCCCACCCATGGCTCGGTCATTTCAGAGGACAGTTGAGAGTCAGCTGCATTGCTATGTCTCTGGAATGACAAGTAGATCAGACCAGTTAAAAATGACAGATTTCCTTCCCCAAAGCACGTGCAGGCTGAAGGCTTGGAGAGAAAAAGTGAGAATGAAAGGGAGAAGGAGGGAGAGAGAATGGTGGGGGCAAGGAAGAGTGTGAGAGAACACAGGAATTGACGGCAAAACAGAGGTGGGGGTGCTTTATAGGGTGAGAAGGGTCAGACGATCTCCAGTGTGGGCTCAGTGCTCAGCTCCCAGTCTCTAGAGAAAACTTCAGTCACAATCCACTGGGATTCCTGGGTCACAGAAAAAAAAAGAAGGAATGGACGCTCAGAGGCTGACTACAAAAATCTTCCAAAGGAAGAATGCCCATTGTCCACTCTCTACATGGTCACATTGCTGTCCATGGGATCCTGCTGTGCATCAATTATTTGATTTGTTTTGATTTATTATCGTCACGTGTATTAACATGCAGTGAAAGGTATTGTTTCTTACGTGCTATACAGACAAAGCATACCGTTCATAGAGAAGGAAAGGACAGAGTGCAGAATGTAGTGTTACAGTCATAGTTAGGGTGTAGAGGAAGATCAACTTAATGCGAGGTAGGTCCACTCAAAAGTCTGACAGCAGCAGGGAAGAAGCCGTTCTTGAGTTGGTTGGTACGTGACCTCAGATGTTCGTATCTTTTTCCTGAAAGAAGAAAGTGGAAGAGAGAATGTCCGGGATCCTTAATTATCCCGGCTGCTTTGCCGAGACAGCGGGAAGTGTAGACAGAGTCAATGGATAGGAGGTTGGTTTGTGTGATGGATTGGGCTACATTCACCACCTTTTCTAGTTTCTTGCGATCTTGGGCACAGCAGGAGCCCAGACCAAGCTGTGTAGAACCAGAAAGAATGCTTTCTATGCTGCATCTCTAAAAGTTGGTGAGAGTCGTAGCTTACAGGCCAAATTTCCTTAGTTTTCTGAGAAAGAAGAGGTGTTGGTGGGCTTTCTTAATTATAGTTTTGGCATGGGGAGACCAGGACAAGTTGTTGGTGATGTGGACACCTAAAAACTTGAAGGTCTCCACTCTTTCTATTTCATCCCCATTGATGTAGATTGGGGCATGTTCTCCTTTATGCTTCCTGAAGTTGATGACAGTCAAACTCACTGTCGACTACCTGGCCAATCTTTGTGTCATCGACAAACTTATTGATCCTACCCACCCCCCCCCAACAGAGTCATCTATGTCACTTATATAATGAAGAACAATAGAGGGCTCTGCATGGATCCCAGTGCTATGCCACTAGCCTTCAGTCATTAAAACAGCTGTCTGTCACCACCCTCTGTCTCCTACCACTCAGCCAATTATGAATCCACCTTCCCAGATCACCCTGTATCCCATGTGATAAGTGGGACTTTGTCAAAGGCTTTGCTGAAATCCATCAACCGCACAATCCTCACCCATACATTAGTTACATGTTGAAAATTCAATCAAATTTGTTAGGTATGATCTCCCTCTGCCAAACATGCTGACTATCCTTGGTTAAACTGCCTCTCCAAATGGAGATAGATTCACTCCTTCAGAATCTTCACAGGTAGTTTCCCAACCACAGATGTGAGAGTCACTGGTCTGTAGTTCCTTGGGTTAGAACATAGAACATAGAACATAGAACACTACAGCACAAACAGGCCCTTCGGCCCATGAGTTGCGCCGATCACATCAACACCTACCAATCTATAGACCTATCTATAACCCCCAATCCCATTAAACCCCATATACTCATCCAGAAGTCTCTTAAAAGACCCCAGCGAGTTCGCCTCCACCACCACCGACGGCAGCCGATTCCACTCACTCAACACCCTCTGAGTGAAAAACTTACCCCTAACATCACTTCTGTACTTTCCTCCCCGCACCTTAAACCTGTGTCCTCTCGTAGCGACCATTTCAACGCGGGGAAATAGCCTCTGAGAATCCACCCTATCTATTCCTCTCAACATTTTATAAACTTCTATCAGGTCGCCTCTCAACCTTCATCTCTCCAGGGAAAAGAGACCCAGTTCCCTCAACCTAACTTCATAAGGCATGCCTCCCAGTCCAGGCAACATCCTTGTAAATCTCCTCTGTACCCTTTCAATAGCTTCTACGTCTTTCCTATAGTGAGGCGGCCAGAACTGCGCACAGTACTCCAAATGAGGCCTGACAAGGGTCTTATAAAGTTGCAGCATTACCTCCCGATTCCTAAACTCAAAGGTTGTCACTACAACCTTTCTTAAATAGTGGGACCACATTAGCTGTTCTCCAGGCATCTGGCACCTCCCCGGTAGCCAGGGAGGAATTAAAATTTTGGGTCAGAGCCCCCGTAATTTCCTCCTTTTTCCCCCCACAACACAACTCATCTGGACCTGGAGATTTATCCACTTTTAAGCCCACAAATACATCCAACATCTTGTCATTCCCGAAGATAATTTGCTCCAGAGCCTCACAGTCTCCCTCCGCGAGTTCCATAACTACCTTCTCATTCTCATGGGTGAGGATGGATATGAAATATTTGTTTAACATCCTACCAATTTCCTCTGCCTCCACCCACAGATTTCCCCCTTGGTCTCTAATGAGCTCTACTCTTTCTCGGGTTATCCTCTTCCTTTTGATTCACTATATCGTAGGGTTTTCTGTACTTATACCAGCCAGAGCCTTCTCAAATCCTCCTTTTGCTCCCCTAATTCAGTTCCATCCTGCCCTTTCTGTATTACACTAATGCCTCTGCAGACTTACTCCCCTTATACTTATTAAAAGCTTCTCATTTCCTTCTCATTGTATCCTGAATGTCTCTGGCCTTCCATGGTTCTCTGAGTTTATTATGTGGTCCTATTATCCTTGAGGGAACATATCGGGTCAGTACCGTCCCCATTTCATCCTCGAACACCTCCCACTACTCCCCACAAGTAACTCCTTCCAGTTTACCTTGGCTAGATCCTGCCTACTGTCGTTAAAATCTATTCCCCCCCCCAATCCAAAACCTTTCTCTGCAACTTGTCAAATCCTTTGTCGATATCAAACTTGAATTGAATCATGTGTTGGTAGTTTTATAATTCAAAAGATTGGGTTGCCGGCTTGAAAAATAGGGAGAGAATTTTTAAGGCCAAAGAAAGCTTGCAGTTTGGTAGACATCATTTTGAATTGCCCAGTTTATATTTGCAGATTATGGCAAACATTTAAGTATTGATGCTGTAAACGTAGTCTGTAGGAAATTGGATTAGTGTGAGAATTTTATGATGATGATATGAAATCAGGCATTGGAAATTTGAAAGAAATATTTTAAACATGCGAAGTTATAATAAAGAAGAAGGGAGGATCTTGCTCCTTATATTGTAGTGCTCTGTCACTTTAAGAATTTGGAAATAGAAAGGAATTTGTTTGAAATTTACGAGCTGTGAGAACAAATGCGTTCTGCTTGGTTTATCTGGGCGGTCACAGATTCACTTTGTCATTGCTTAGGCCGACATTTATTAACAGTTTAAATGTACGGGGGGCGGAAATAACATAGAACATTACAGCACTATACAGACCCTTCGCCCCTCAATGTTGTGCTATGTCCAATCCCAAGATCAAGCTATTCCCCCCCCTATCATTCAGGTAAACCTTGCTTAAGTTTTAACTGCAGGAGCTTGGAAGATTAAAAACAGAAGCACAGGAGGATTTAAAGAATGAATTTTGTTTATTGTTGTTTTAAACCAAATGTTATGCATCTCCACTTGTGTATGCAGGATAGTGTTGGGTTGTATGTCTCAAGTTGTATTGTTTTCTGTCGGATATTGTGCTTTTAAGTTCACCAGTGTACTTAACAGAGAAGAAGACGGTCTCATGTTACAGGAAGTTAAAAATGGGTTGATGGGATGTGCAGAACGGTGGCTGAATGTCATTTCACCCTCCTAAACATGAGCTGGTGTACTTTGGAAGATATAATAAGGCAAGGGAGTATTTAATCGAAGGAAGGACATGTAGAAGCTCATGGGAACAGATGGAACTTTGGTACTTCTTCACAGATCCTAGAAGGCGGCAGAACAGTTGAATAAGATAGTTAAGAAGACACATGAAAGACTTGCTTTTATCTGTCCTTGGATAGTGTAAGAATACAATTTTGAAGCTACACGGGACACTGCTTAGGCCATAGCTGGAATACAGTGTGTGGCTCTGGCCACGTCCACCTAGAGAGATGTGACTGCACTAAGTAGGAAGCAGAGGATATTTACCAGGATTTTGCCTGGGATGGATCACTGGAGCTGTAATGAGAGAACGGATAGGCTTGGACTGTGTTCTTTAGAGCGAGGAATGCAGAGTGGCGACATGAGCTGCAGACTAAATGGATTAAATTTTAACCTCAGGATCTACTGGAGAGGAACATTTTGGCAGCAATACAGCTTGTATTGTTTTTTTTATCCTGATGCTGGCGTCCAGTTGAAAAGGGAACCATGTGTATTCCAGGTTAATGAGGCAATGTGCCTCGGGTGTAGATTTGACAAAGATAGATGACGCACTTTCGAAGCGAAGGCTTATGCCATAAACAGAGTTCTGGCCCCAAGGAACACAGCAGAGTTGTAATCTTTCCTAGGTGTTATTAATTTCTTTGGGACATTCACAGCAAATGTGGCAGCTCTGCTGGCCCCCTTCTGAGTATGGTTAAAAAGAAAATCAGAAATGTTCATGGCAAACGTTAAAGAGAATGCCTTTGCAAAGGTCAGTTGCTACCAGCCAATATAGTAACCACTATAACTTCTTGAGGCCACTCATTGTAACCTCCGATACCACTCTCTCTGAGATAAGAGAGGCATTATTGCAAGGCTGAGAAAGAATGTCCAATCACGTACAAATCATGAACCTGATGACTGCACAGTGGAAGTACACCCACATCGAACAAGATGGCTCCCCACATGACATTTGCGTTGGCAAAGTTCCACCAGTATGTCCGCAGTCGGCATTTCACCATAATAACCGGTCATAGAACTCTGTAACTGAAAGAGAAAATGCTGGAAAATCTCAGCAGGTCTGGCAGCATCCGTAAGGAGAGAGAAGAGCTGATGTTTTGAGTCCAGGTGATCCTTGGTTGAAACTCTGTGCCTTCTCTTCAAGGGTCAGAAGGTGATTTCTCCCATCGCATCAGCCCGGTTCCAATGCAGGGCATTGCTGTTAGGTATGGAGAGGATACTGAAGGACAGGATTTATGAACATTTGGAGAAGTTTAGTATGATCAGAAATAGTCAGCGTGGCTTTGTCAAGGGTAGGTCGTGCCTTATGAGCCTTTGAGAATGTGACTGAACACATTGACAAAGGAAGAGCGGTGGATGTGGTTTACGTGGACTTCAGCAAGGCGTTTGATAAGGACCCCATGCAAGACTTCTTGAAAAGGTGAGAGGGCATGGGATCCAAGGGGCTTTGGCCTTGTGGATCCAGAACTGGCTTGCCTGCAGAAGGCAGAGAGTGGTTGTGGATGGGTCTTTTTCTGCATGGAGGTCAGTCACCAGTGCAGTGCCCCAGGGATCTGTTCTAGGACCCTTGCTGTTTGTCATTTTCATAAATGACCTGGATGAGGAAGGGGAGGGATGGGTTAGTAAGTTTGCCAACGATACGAAGGTTGGTGGTGTTGTGGATAGTCTGGAGTGATGTCAGAAGTTGCAGTGTGACATAGATAGGATGCAAGACTGGGCGGAGAAGTGGCAGATGGACTTCAATGCAGATATATGTGTAGTGGTCCATTTTGGTAGGTCCAATGGGATGAAGGAGTACAATATCAAGGGTAGGACTCTTAGCAGTGTAGAGGATCAGAAGGATCTTGGGGTCTGGGTCCATAGGACTCTTAAATTGGCCTCGCAGGTGGAGGATGTGGTCAAGAAGGTGTACTGGCCTTCATTAATCAAGGGATTGAGTTGAGGCATCAGGAGATAATGCTGCAACTTTATAAGACCCTTGTCAGACCCCACTCGGAGTACAGTGTGCAGTTCTGGTCGCCTCACTACAAGAAGGATGTGGAAGGATGTGAGGGGGTGCAGAGGAGATTTACAAGGATGTTGCCTGGATTGGGAGGCATGCCTTATGAAGATAGGTTGGGGGAGCTCGGTCTCTTCTCCCTGGAGAGACGAAGGTTGAGAGGCGACCTGATAGAGGTTTATAAGATGTTTAGAGGAATAGATAGGGTGGATTCTCGGAGGCTATTTCCCAGGGCTGAAATGGTCGCTACGAGAGGACACAGGTTTAAGGTGCTGGGGAGCAGGTACAGAGGAGATGTCAGGGGTAAGTTTTTCACTCAGAGGGTGGTGAGTGAGTGGAATCGGCTGCCGTCGGTGGTGGTGGAGGCGAACTCGCTGGGGTCTTTTAAAAGACTTCTGGATGAGTATGTGAGATTTAATGGGATTGAGGGTTATAGATAGGCCTGGTAGGTATGGATGTGATCAGCGCAACTTGTGGGCCGAAGGGCCTGTTTGTGCTGTAGTGTTCGATGTTCTATGTTCAGTTTGCCTACCATCACTCAGGTCCACAGCAGATGCCATCTCATTGGCCCTGCACCCAACCCAAGAACACCGAGATAACAAAGACACCTATGTCAGATTCCAATTTATTGACTACAGTTCAGCCTTCAACACCATTATTCCTATGAAACTTCTTTCTGTGGCCTAGGCATTGGCTCCTCCCTCTGACACTGGATCGTGAGCTTACTGACCCATCGACCACAATCAGTAAGTATAGGCAACAACACCTCCTTCACAAACATGCTCAGCACTGGTGCCGCACTAGGCAGTGATCTCAGTCGCCTACTGTACCCCTTATGCACCAATGACTGTGTGGCCACACTCCCCTCCAATTCGATTTTCAAGTTTGCTGACGACACCACCATAGTGGGTCAGACCTCCATCAGTGATGAGACAGAGTACAGGAACGAGATGGAGAACCTGGTGACCTGGTGCAGCAACAATAATCTCTCCCCCAATATCAACAAAATGAAGGAAACTGTCACTGACTTCAGGAAGTGAAGAGGAGAACATGCCCACGTCTACATTAACGGGGACAAAGGATAAATGGTTAAAAACTTCAAGCTTTTAGGTGGCCAGATCACCAGTAAGCTGTCCTGATCCCCCTATTCCAACACTATAGTTAAGGAAGCCCATCAAAGCCCCCACTTTCTCAGAAGACTAAGGAAATTTGGCATGGCAGCCTCGACTCTCACCAACTTTTACAGATGCCCGATAGAAAACATTCTTTTTGGTTGTATCACAGCTCGGTCTGCTCTGGCTTCACCCCTTCATTCCTGCTGCAAAGGATACACAATCAACAGAAGCTACCACCCCTCCAGTTAGAGGTTAAAGAATAATTTCTGCAGGAAATTTGCCAGTCCACGATTATCCTTCAATTTACATAAGAACATAAGAACATAAGAAATAGGAGCAGGAGTAGGCCATCTAGCCCTTCAAGCCTGCCCCGCCATTCAATAAGATCATGGCTGATCTGTCGTGTCTCAGTTCCACATTCCCACCCTCTCCCCATAACCCTTAATCCCCTCGCTTATCAAAAACCCATCAACCCGCTTCTTAAAAATATTCAGCGAGGTAGCCTCCACCACTTCAACGGGCAGAGAATTCCAGAGATTCACCACCCTTTGAGTGAAGATGTTCCTCCTCAACTCTGTTCTAAACCGCCCCCCTTTTATCTTGAGGCTGTGCCCCCTAGTCCCACTATCCTTTCTGAGCGGGAAGAGTCTCTCCACCTCTATCCTGTCCATCCCATTCATCATCTTATACGTCTCAATGAGATCTCCCCTCATTCTTCTAAACTCTAACGAGTACAAGCCCAGTTTATTCAGCCTCTCCTCATAGCTCAACCCCCTCAACTCTGGTATCAGCCTAGTAAACCTCCTCTGCACTCCCTCCAAGGCCAAAATATCCTTGCGTAAGTGCTGCGACCAAAACTGCACACAGTACTCCAGCTGCGGCCTCACCAATGCCCTATACAGCTGCAGCAAGACCTCCCTACTTTTATATTCAATCCCCCTCGCTATGAAGGCCAGCATCCCATTTGCCTTCCTGACCACCTGCTGCACCTGCAAGCTGGGTTTTTGCGACTCATGCACAAGGACCCCCAGGTCCCTCTGCACCGTCGCCTGCTGCAGTTTTTCGCCACGTAAGTAATAGTAATTTATTTTATTAACGGGGTGTAATCAGCCCTAAGAGGGCTGATGATGTCACCGTGATTTGGTTCTAGGTTTTATTTAGAATGTGAATACTATAGTAACGATTCAGTGAGGGTTACTCGGTAATTAATATAAATGGAAGCGAAAGATTGGAAAAGGAAGCTCGGAATAACATGGTGGCTATGGCTAATCATAAATGACATAAATTCCTCCCCTGTAATCTGGTGGTTGTTACTCCGATCTCTGGTAATTCATTGCTGAATTGTCTGTTGAGCTAAATATCATCTTCCTCATTCCCTTCCAGGCCCTGATTTATTAAATAAACTGCACGCTGACCCCTCAATGCCTCAATAACAAATAACTGTACAAATCCTCATCAGGGTGTAATGGGACAGGGAGAGAGAGCCAGAATGGGACGGATTGAGTGGTGGTACCAGAGAGCTAGCATGGATTTCCAATGGGCCCAATGGCCTGGATTTCTGCTGGAAAGACCATGTGGCCAGATAAACGGTTTCATTGCTTTGTCTGGCAAGAATGATTCAGAAATCATTTTGATGGTGTGCAGGCGCTCAGGAATATAAAACGTATTTTCGACACAGAAACAGTGTGGGGGTAAAGGAGTGGTTTTGTGGCAGATATTGCAGAATTTTCTCAGGATTCAACCAAGTGGAGAAGTAGTGAAAAGGGAACCAATGGAACTTCGAAGGAGGGCGTGATTTTTTTAATAGACCAACACGAACCCATTAATGGTTCATCATATTCACCATCTGGATCTACTGAGGAGCACAATCATTGTACGTTTCCCAGAATCATGGCCATTTCTGTCCGGAAATTTGGAGGACAATGTTCCCATGTAGTATCCCGCATGGAGTGAGGGGATGAAATATCGGCTGTAAGATGGTTCAGTTTGTGTTTGAGTGATTCGATGATTGAGTAAATTGGCAGAGCAGTGACTGGGCAGGGTGGGTGCTGATGAGTTAATGAAGCAAATGCATCGGAAATGTCCGATTTAATGAGGAGATGAGTAATAAAACACTTGAATTTTGTGCTTTGCTGGAGGATAACTTGGCGGGGTGTTGGTGGGCCGGTTCCTGACCCTGCAGTGGGAGGTCGCTAGGGTGGGCTGTGGGTAGGTGGGTGTGAGTGCACATGGGTGAAGTGGCAGATTGTTGAGTTGGCGGACGGCTGAGGTAGCACTTGTGCGGTTATTACTTTCCAGCTGTGGTGGATTAATCAGTCTACAACTAGAGACAGGTCAGTGAGAGGCTACACGGGTTTGTGAAGAGGAGGTCGTGTCTCACAAACTTGATCGAGTTTTTT